>NC_044979.1:118548217-118893800 GCF_008728515.1 Papio anubis
TCCCCTGACGGATTTCTCCATCGGTGAGCCAGAAACATCAGGCAATTTGACAAAATGAGAGCCTTCAAGTCTATGGTATCAGATTGAACTTTCTTAAAGGTTATAATAGAACAACTATTAGGTGTGTAGGTAGTTACAGTCAGTGTCGCAGAGGGCTTGTCCAGTCTCACTAAAGGTCCAGAAAATTGGTAAGTTACCAGCAGAATGGCTATTTAGGAGGGAGAGGTACAGAGAACTCTGCAGGTAATTCAGTGCCTGTTTCAGTGCCTTTCTGCTTAACTAGAAACGCGACTCCCACCCTCCCCATCTCCCACTTTGCAGAGAAGACTGAAATCTTCTGGCTTACCCTTCTTCAGTTTTATTCCTTGCCAACCAAAAATGGTGCAACAATTTAAATCCAACATGAATCAATCAGGCACCATAACTTGCAGTGGGTCTAGCAGGCCCCTGGATGCTATTGTACAGAATGATCACTTCCTACCACCATCCCAAACCCCAAACCCCAAACCCTGTGGCTTGTCCCTTGCTTGTTTCTGCTCCCTGGATAACTTGGACTGGGACATTCTTGCTTGGTGCTCTTGGGGACATTTGGCTTACCTGAGTAGATAAGTAGGGGCATGCTTCAGCCAATGCAACATATTTCAGTATCCTGTCCACACTCACAATTTTGTTCATATGAGCCATCATTGCTTTACTTCTGTAACGAAGGGATCTTGACAGAAATTAAAAATATATATATTTATGTTAAAGTCTAACCTTACTAGAGTGTTACTGGATGTATTCTAAGGAATATTTAACACATGGTAAATCAGAAACCATGTAAAAATGAACCATATTATAAGAGGTTCTAATACATGATGTAGTATACATAGCAAAATGTCTCATCTATCTTCAAAAGAAAATGGTCATACCAATTAAAAAAAAAAAAAAAAGACATCCATTCTCTTTCTCCTGTGACAGAATTTAGGTTCTTTTCCTCAGCCTATAATACATCCAGGGCTTCTCCATTCCAGAAATGCTATAAATTTTCCAGCTACCTTACTGTTTCTTATACTTTCACTTACCAAAATTAGTTAAAAAGTCATCCATATTTCTGGTTTCCTGTCCTCACCACACATTCACCTTCATTTCAGAGTGATCAGCCTGCTGTCTACTGAAACTATACACTTAAGAGTCACCAGGATCACTGTGGTTTTTTATTTAATGGGCTGCTTCTCAACTTTCTCTCTCTGTACCCCTGGCAGGAAAGATGCTTTTCCTGAAACATATTTCTAGGGAGTGGTTAAAACCTTTCATTTTGAGTCTGGGTTGGGAAATTTGGCTCCACTGCTTTCTAAAGCTATGAGCTTGGGTAGGTTATTAAGAATTCGTAAACCTCCGTTTCCCTTCTGTATATATAAAGGGTTACTAATTCCTACTTCAAAATGTTTGTGTGAGGATTCCAGGAGATAAGGCATGTAAAGCATTTAGTGAGATCCTGGCTCAGAGTAAATATTCCATGAATGCTAGCTTTTGCAGCCAGCTTCCTTTTGTTTCCCTTTGATTGCAGACTCTAGGTTCTTTGTCTACCACTCTATTTTTTTTTTTTTTATTATACTTTAAGTTCTAGGGTACATGTGCACAACGTGCAGATTTGTTACATATGTATACATGTGCCATGTTGGTGTGCTGCACTCGTTAACTCGTCATTTACATTAGGTATATCTCCTAATGCTATCCCCCCTACCCCCACCCCACGACAGGCCCCGGTGTGTCATGTTCCCCACCCTGTGTCCAAGTGTTCTCATTGTTCAATTCCCACTTATGAGTGAGAACATGCGGTGTTTGGTTTTCTGTCCTTGTGATAGTTTGCTCAGAATAACTCCATCACCTTAGTTCTCCTCTCCCTGGGGGCTTCGAAGTAAATATTCTACAAAAGTTACTTCTGCAGCTCACTTTTCTCTGTGTCCACATGTTTTCCTTTGATGATGTCATTATTCCCATTGCTACTGTCAATGCATCTATGCCCTTAACTCCCAAATCCTCGTCTCTATTTTAAGACTCAGCCTCCTGCATCCAATTCTTCACTTACCTTCACATCGAAATGTCTGTAGGACTCTTCGGATTCATCACAAGAAAATCTTACCTCACCTCTCACTTTGTAAACTGCTCTGCACTCCCAGCATCACCCCCTAGAAGCCCAGAACACAGCCAGCAGCAGCTTCACACCCCGCCGCCCCCACTTCCCAAGGGAATCAGCCACTAAGTCTCTTCTCGGCTTCCTCACCTCAACACTTTTTCCTTTCCTTTTTTTTTTTTTTTTTTTTTTTTTTTGAGATTGAGTCTTGCTCTGTCACCCAGGTTGGAGTGCAATGGCACGATCTTGGCTCAATTCAACCTCTGACCCCTGTAGTCAAGCCATTCTCTTGTCTCAACCTCCCGAGTAGCTGGGATTACAGGCACCTGCCATCATGCCCAGTTAATTTTTGTAGAGACAGGGTTTCACCATGTTGGCCAGGCTGGTCTTGAACTCCTGACCTCAGATGATCAGGCCGCCTCGGCCTCCCAAAGTGCTGGAATTACAGGTGTGAGCCAACGACCCGGCCCCATATCCTTACTTCTTCCTACATCATCATTTTCTATCTCAGTATCTCATCATTTCTTGCCTTATCTCTAGTAAAAATGTCGAAAGTGTTTTTCCTGCTTTCACCTCTGCCTCTCCTTCACATTTTCACATGAACTGCCTTTCACATTGTAGTTTTCATCATCTTGCTCCTCTGTGCGGTAACTGGGGAAACCTCCCCTAGGCTACAAATAAGGGCCAGACTCCAATATCCAATTAGTTGGTATAAACTGAATTTCCCAGCTTCTAATTTAAAAATATTCTTCCTGCCACTGTCCCTGAGCTTTGACCACCACAATCTAGTCTCCATGTCCTGAAAAGTCTCCCATCTCCACCTCTTCTGCCCTAATGCATATTCCCCTCATTCAGATCTCTTTCTCTGAAATGCTCTTTCTCCCGCCTCATCCCATCCCTGTCCTCAGAGATCCTTCAAATCCTACACAAATCCTTCCTCTTCCAAGAAGTTGTCCAGAATGAAAGTAGTATAGCCCTTTGTCTGCTCCATGGATACATGGTTTTATGATGCCATTACAATGGCTTCACCCTCGTTATCAATGTGCATGTAAGTCTGTTCCATTCATTCCTTCAAGTCAGAGACCACATCATTTTGAATTTCTATCTTTTCTCAGTGGCATGAATATGTTAAAAATGCAATTGATGCTTATTTTATTGAATTATTGACTGCTCAGAAATTACAAAACCAAACCAACATATCACATTAGTGTTGTGAATATAGAATTTATTAATTTATTTTTAAAATCACGATTGAGAACAGATCATGTGACAAATGTTAGACATTCAAAGAAAAATGTAATTTTTATCCTTGTGCTGGGTAGTATCCCAGTCTTTAGACAAGAGGTTCTCAAACTTTGGCATGCCTTAGGACCACATGAGAGCTTGTCAAAAACTCCAGAATTTCTGAATTGGTGGATCATGGATGATACTACAGAATTTACATCTCTACAAGTTCCCAGGAGGTGCCAATGTTGCTAGTCCAGAGACCACACTTTGAGGACCATGGTCCTAGATAACAAGTCCAGAATTGACTTCACTACTCTTGGTTCAGGTGGAGTCACTTTATTGTCTAAATCTCACTTTTCTCTGATGTAAGAGGTATTCACTGGACAAAATAATAACTTGATCAGCTCTAGTATTTTACACTGATTTGTGTAATGCATTTTTAATGAACAAATAAAATCTAGAGATTCTGGAACTGTTGTCATTTCTTTCAATACTGGTATAAGAATGGGAAATGAATTATTTTCATATCTTGGGTTGCAGATTGATTTCTCCTAGATATCTTTTAGGAAATTTAGATTATGTTTCAAGGCCAGAGTAGTCATCTCCACCCTGCTTTGAAATAGAATTTTTTGTTAACAGACATGGGTGACTTGGTTAAGTGGTAATTGTTTCAAAAGAATTCTAATATGGGTAAAATCTGTCTTAGTTTTGCACTTGTCTAGGCTTAATCTGGAAAAAGTAATTCGCAGACTATGAGCTCTGGGCCATAATTTGAACAGCATCACCTAGAAAATAATTATCAGAAATATTTGCGGCAGAGAACCAGGGAACAGATAGAATTTACGGTAAATTGTCTGATAAGTGTTTAGTGTTGTATTTTGGGTATTATGAGCCTAATTTTTGTCCAGGAGGCATGAGGTCTGGGGAAACGGAGCCTTATTATCTTCACTAAGTAACCCAGGCCTTTACCTGAGAAGCAAAGCAGAGCAGGAAATAGCAAGTGTTGTGTGGCTGCACTTCACTTCTGCCATCATGTTTATGTGTTGCTTTCATCTGAGAATTTGGCCAAAAATGAAAAGAAAGCAAAGCAAAAGATATACTGCCCACAGGCCAATCTGTTTAGATTCCCAGAATCTGGCAGGACCTCCCAGGCAGATAAGGACCTCCTCTTTCATTAAGGAGATGATCGATGGCAATTAAATTCACACAGTGAAGACACAACTTCATGCTATAAAAAGTCAAGCTGGAATAAAGAAGTCTTGTTAGATTCTCATCCTCTCTTTCTTTCATCAGTCTTAAAGATACAACTAATTGCTACAGAAAGCATAGTCAACATATGGGGTTGCTGTCTATGTGTCAATGTTCTTCACTCTTAGAACACCACAGACACCTGTAGTTGAACAAGCTGAGTTTTTTGCTTGATGCAACAAGAAAGAACACACACCATGGGACATCTCAATAAAGGATAGAGGAAAGGACTTATAGTTTTTGGGCTTCAGTTAGATAACATTTGGTAGGGTTAAAAAATAGAGCTCTATTCTGGAGTGGATGCTGTTGGGAAGTAGTAAAATTCAATGAATAATAACTTAATATTTCTTATCTATATGATTGATGAGTCTAGCCTAAGGCTCTGATAGGGGAAGAAGCAGCAGACATCTCACTCATAATAGCCGAAGTATGAGGCTACTTGGCCATTTTGATGGTTAGGAAAATGTTCATAATTGTATCTGTGTTCTAACATGATTGTGAAGTTTTCTTATATTTTTCATGTTCTACTACATTCACTCTCTGGTGGTGTCTGTATATGCTCAGCAGGAAAATACCAAATCCTAGATGGCAGTACCAGGCTGGCTCCTGAATGCCAGCAATTGCTTTATTCTTTCTTATATCTAAAACACTAGCTGTGTTTACTATAAGGAAATATATGTCTACAATTGATTCCACCTTCCCAAAGTTTATATCCAAAATAAAAAGCATACTATCTTGTGCTAAGGAGATTTTTCTTCTTGTTGTTCTTCAAAGCAAAATATCATTTCACAGGTAAAAAGACCCTCAGAAATCACCTAGTAATCTAATCTTTTGTTGATCAGAGCTCTCCAGAGAAACAAAACCAATAGGATGCATGTGTGTGTGTGTGTGTGTGTGTATACATGTGTGATTTTTTTTGTAAGGGATTTGTTCTCATAATTATAGAGTGTGAAAAACCCAAAGATTTTTAGGTAGCAAGCTGGAAGCCCAAGAGAGCCAAGGCTGTAAGTTCTACTCTGAATATCAAGGCCTGAGAACCAGGAGAGGCAATGCTGTAAGTTCTAGTCTGAAAGTTGGCAGGCTGGAGACCTAAGAAGAATCCATGTTTTAATTCAAGTCTGAAGGCAGAAAAAAGACCTAAGTTTTAGCTCACCCAGTCAGGCAGAAAGAGGTCTCCTCTTAGTAAGATTTTTTGTTCTTCTTCAATTGATTGAATGAGGCACACCATATTGTGGGAGCCAATCTGCTTTACTCAGATGCAAATGTTAATCTCATTCAGAAACACCCTCACAGACACACTTAGAAGAATGGTTGACCAAACGGTTGGACATCCTATGGTCCAGTCAAGTTGATACATAAAATTGACTATTAAAGGCTGGGTATGGTGGCTCAGGCCTATAATCTGAACACTTTGGGAAGTCAAAGTAGGAGGATTTCTTGAGGCTAGGAGTTAGAGACTAGCCTGGACAACATAACAATACCCCATCTCTACAAAAAGTAAAAACAATTAGCTGACTGTGGTGGCACACACTTGTAGTCCTAGCTGCTTAGGAGGATGAGGCAGAAGGATTGTTGGTGCATAGGAGTTCAAGGTTGCAGTGAGCTATGATCACATTACTGCACTAAAACCTGTGCAATAGAATAAGACCCTGTCTCTAAAATAAAATGTAATTTTAAGAAAAAACTATCACAAAGCCCAGTTGGGAAACAACTAAAAGTAGTAGTTTAGAAATCAGGGCTCCATGTAAGGTTTTCTGGATCCTTAGAGAGTAATCATCTCACCAGTGCACTGTTGTTACTGTGCAGAAAGATTAAAGAGAAACTTGACCTGCTTAGAACCAAAGTTTAACATTTCATTCCAAATTAAGAAATGTTGACAAAAAGAATCAAAATTTGTAAAATATTTGAAGATACTTACTCTAAGCCAAATATGAGGACCATGACCTGTAACACAGCCCCAGGAGATCCTGAGAACATGTGGCCAAGGTGGTCGGGCTACAGGTTAGTTTACACATTTTAGGGAGATACAGGCCATCAATCAATACATGTAAGATATACATTGGTTCTGGAAAGGCAAGGCAACTCAAAGTGGTGGTGGGGGTGGGGCAGGGGGCACCCAGGTCATAGGTGGATTTAAAGATTTTCTGGTTGGCAATTGGTTGAAATACTTAGGTTATTATCTAAGGACCTGGAATCAATAGAAAGGAGTGTCTGGATTAAGGTAAGGGGTTGTGGAGACTGAGGTTTTCATCATGCAAGTGAAGCCTCCAGTTAGCAGGCTTCAGAGAGAATAGATTGTAAATGTTTCTTATCAGACCTGAAAAGACGCCAGACTCTTTAATTCTTTCCTGGATCAGGGAAAAGACCTAGAAAGAGAAGGGGATTCTCCACAGAATGTTGACTTTCCCCATAAGAAATAGCTTTGCAGGGCCATTTCAAAATATATCAAAGAAATATATTTTGGGGTAAAATAATTTCTTTCAGGGCCTGCTGTCTGTCAAGAGTGTGTTTTGTAAGCCCTAAGGTCTCTATTTTTTGTTACTGCTGGTCAGTTGTGCCTGATTTCCAAAGGAAGAAGGGTATAGTGAGGCCTATACTAGTTTTTCAGGTTAACTTTGGAATGCTTGTGACCAAGAGTGGGGGTTCATTCAGTTGGTCAGGGGGCTTAGATTTTTATTTTTCGGTTTACAGAAACTAGTCACAACATCTCACTCTCTGTTCTTAACAATTATGTCTACTCTGAGGAAGTTGAAGAGATGGCATTACATAGACAACCTTATACCTCTAGGCAATGAGATTTTAAATATTTTTCCAAGTTTATTAAATATCTGAGTTTTGAGAGATTAACCTGAGCCCCACTCTGATTCTTAGGAACTGGATCTTACAGATTGTTGGCAACAAGTTGGGACAAATAGTAGATAATAGAATTAAAACTGGGTTCAAGACAGTGCTGACCAGGGTGGCAGGGAAACTGATATAGGTGTTAAGAGAATGAGTCAGGAGAAAGAGACTCACAGACCAAAGAGAAGGCTCTCTTAAGAGAAACAGGGGAATTAAACTTTAATCCTGGCTTCACATTCCTGATACAAATTGTGCCCTGGGAAACATGAGTAACATTTCTACCAGAGACTAAGAAGGGATCAGAGCAGGCACATGATAAGAACATTGGAGTTATCAAAGTGTGGATTTTAAAAACCCATGCACAATGGCTAATCTGGTAAGAACTTTGATGAAAAAAAGTAGACAATATACAAGAACAGACGGGTAATGTACGTAGGGTGATGAAAATTCTAATAAAAAGGAAATTCTAGAGATCAGCAGCACTGCAACAGAAATGAAAAATGTCTGTGTCTCTGAGCTTGAGGATATGACTATAGAACCTTACAAAAGTCATATGCGACTCTAGTTCTTATGTTTGTTCACTTTCTTCAAACTGTGTATTTTGCCTTTTAGTATGCCTGGTAATTTTTTGTTGAAAGGCAGACACAATATAGTAACTAAAAGGAAGTGCAGTAAATAGACCTTTAGCAATGGGGTAGTAAGGTTATGGGTTGGGGGAATATTCTACAGTCCTATGGGTAGGTCTCAGTCTTTTGGTAAGCCTGTGACTCCCGACTTGGACTTCACCAGTGCTTCTCAGTGTGCTGGTTCCCCTTCCCCTGAAGTGGTACAGGATGGCTACTGCAGGCAGGACTTGGGTATTTCCCCCTCCCATGTGGAAGGGTACTGCAGGCTGAAGTTGGGTATTTGCCTTTCCCCAGGTCAGTTAGGCTCTGATAAAACCCCAGAAGATTAGGCTCTGGTTGACTAGTTTCTCCAGAGGACAGACATTATTAAGAAGAATAGGACGCAGTGGCTCATGCCTGTAATCCCAGCACTTTGGGAGGCAGAGGTGAGCAGATAAGGTCAGAAAGATCCCGAGACCATTATGTGCTGTGATTGAAACATCTCTAAAGGCTGCAAGAATTAGCCGGGAGCTCGTGGCGGGCACTTTCACGGGTCTGACTACTTTCGGGGCTGGGAGCTGGAGATGGAAGCGGATCACAGGGAGGTGGGAGGGGTTGCAGTGAGCCAAGATCCGCCACTGCACTCCAGCCACAGGCGACAGAAACAGACTCTGTCTCAAAAGAAGAGAAGGAGGAGGAGGAGGAGGGAGGGAGGGAGGAGGAGGAGGAGGAGGGAGGAGAAAGAAGAAGAAGAAGAAGAAGAAGAAAAGAAGAAGAAAGAAGAAGAAGAAGAAGAAGGAGGAGGGAGGAGGAGGGAGGGAGGAGAACAAGAAGAGGAGGAGGAAGAAGAAAGAAGAAGAAGAAGAAGAAGAAGAAGAAGAAGAAACAAAACAGAAATAAAGCAAGCTCAGCATATTCATCGGTCTCTCTCCTCCACTTCCTGGAAACAAAGGAATTTCCTGAAGTCAGGGAACGGATGCCGGACCTGGGCTATGGAGTTTATCTCGCAGTCCACTGAACCGGATAATTGGTTCGGGTTCTCAACGGTGGTTCGGTGTTAACTTGTGATTCACTGTATCCCCTTGTCTGTCTCTCCAATTCTGCGGGGTGTATAAAGCAGCAGTTTGCCTTATGATCTCACTTCACTGCTGTATCTATAAAGAGCCGTTGCTTTTTCAGTTTGTTTAGCTTTTTACTTGTTAGAATGAAATGACAGTTTCCAAGCCTGTTACCTGCCAGACCAGAAACCAGATGTTGTTGTCTTGTCATATTTAATTGTGTTCCAAAAATTGTGTATTTGAAATGTTGTTTGTAAAAAAAATAACTGCAAAACTAGGATGATGCTACATTTTTTCAAAGAGCATTTGATTTTTTTTTTTGCCAGGTACTTGTACAAAATTGCAATGTTATTACTACAGCCCACTTTCAGGAAGTGAGATGATTAAAAGTTAAGGACTTACACTTACGGTTCCAACCCGAAGAGTGAGAGGTTCACGAGGGGCCTTTCCATTAGGGATCCTGAATGGCTTCAAATGTTTTCCCTAGACTTTCAGGGCTGTGAATCCACCATTCAACCACTTGTCTTCTCAGGCACCCTAATGACGGAGGGAAAAGCAACTCCAGATGCAGGGTTTGGGATTGTGTCTTCCTTCTCCTGCATTTGGGTTGGCTATTTCTCAAATATCTTCAATAAAATTTCTGAGACATAAATTTTTTCAAGCAACTTTGTAAATCCTCATTAGGACAGTTGATCTGTATCATCTGGAATACCATGACCTGAAGGCCATGCATGTTTAAATTGTGTTTGCCCATTCACCTGATCCATTGAATTCGTGCTCTGTCAAACACCATGTCTTGCTCATGTTTATTTCCAGAGTCTAGCACACTTCCTGGAGTTTTGTGTGCATGTCACAAATGCATTAAAATAAAGAGTGATGTAAAGAAGCAAGGAAAAAAAGAGACAATGGCCATCAATCATTTTCTAGGAGGCTCACAGGCAACTGTTTCCCATAATAACCCAAAGTGAATATGATTCTTTTTCCTGAGTCATTCCAGGTCTACCCATCTAACTTTGCCTCTGAACCATATTTTTCCTTGCCTTATAGAAACGGCCTATCACTACCTATACATATGTATCTATCTTTAGAAACCTGTCTGATCTTCACAGCTTACTTAGTTGCCAATTAGGAACCTGAGGTTTGAGATTTATTTCTGATCTATAATTAATTCTGTAAAAAGAAGTCAGATGTTGAAAACCTGAAAATATCTTTAATTTTCACATAATTCCATGCTTGGATCATGTTAATAATATATTTATAATACTTTTAGAGTGAAGCATGTCAAAATCATTAGCCAAACGATTGTACTTTGTGGTACAGGTGCGAAAATTGAATAGATGTCCTTTGATAGACTATTTCATAAGTGAAAGAAAAAATTATCTATTTTTTTCATTAAAATATCATAATCTTCCTGCTCTTTGTTTAGTAGCTGCTAAACTTCTATGCCATAATAACTCTTGTTTTGATTTAGCTCTTCTATTTTGTGGTATCGTTTCCCCTAAAAACTCAAGAGTGTTCATTATACCCTGTGGCAAAGGAAAGTTTTCTCAGTAAGCAACAGCAGTTAAAAGTGTAGAGTTTAAGTTGTTGAAATAAGGTTTAAATTCACGATTTAATCAATACAGAGGGTGCAGGTAACATGGTTATGTTTGCAACATTTCTGACTTAATCAGTGAGTTAAAATGGCTCTGCTCTTTTAAAACCATACTTCAAAAAATACCCTAAGGTCTTTAAAGATTCTAAGACATGAAGCTCATAAACTTTTCATTTTCTAGAATCAAGAGGAGCCTCCAGCATACTTTGACTGATAGGTTTCTACATTCCAAGTACCCATTTGGTACCTAATTCACTCCTGGCCATCAGACTCCCCTCCCGTAACACTGTCAGGCACATATAAAAAACTACTGCTGCAGAAAGTTACAGGCAGAGGGCAGATGAAATTTAACTGTTTCCTACCACTCTCATTGCCAAGTGAGAATCTAGGTCCATTCCTAACAACACCACGACAAATATAAGACCACATGCATGCTCCATTTATCCAACAAGGGTGCACAGGATATCTACCCATGCTCATGAAAAAGATCAACATAAACCTGCCCACATAGAAATTATCATCTAATACAAGAACCCAGAAAACAAACCAACAAACAAGCATAAAAATCAGTAGATAAAGAGGCTACAAAAAGGTTCCCCGAGGTGGTGACAATAGAGCTTGGACTGAGAAGATCAATTAGAGATAGCCATGTGAAGAAACTGGAGACAGAGACAATAGCATGGAGGCAGCAGTTAGAGCAACAGACAGAAAAGCAATGTGGCTAGAAAGGGATGGAAGATAAGGCCAGTGGGACTGAATGCACCCAGATCAGGGGTTCTTGTAGAACCAGGAGAAGACGTCCAAGTTTGATTTTAAGAGCAATAGGAAGCTCATGAAATTTTAAAATCTAGGATGTTACTTACCTTTTTAAAAGTTCTCTGTGCTGTGAGGAGAAGATTTTATAGGAGGATTATAAGTAGAGGGGTGCAGCAGTGGCCTGGGGAAGTGGTCAGGGTTATTTGGGCTAGTATGATGTGATGGTTAATTTTAATTTTATGTGTCCACTTGGCTGGACCATTCACCCAGCTATTTGGTCAAACATCTGTCTAGATGTGTCTGTGAAGGTATGTTTTTAGATGAACTTAACTTGTTTCTATTTTTATTTTTTGAGAGACAATATCTCACTCTGTTGCCTAGGTTGGAGTGTGCTGGTGTGATCACAGTTCACTGCAGCCTCCAACTCCTGGCCTCAAGTGATCCTCCTCCCTCAGCCTTTCAAGTAGCTAGGACTAAAGAAGCATGCCACCATGCCTGGCTACTTATTTTTTTTTTTATAGAGACAGGGTCTTGCTATGCTGCCAGGCTTGTGTCAAACTCCTGTGCGGTTAACATTTAAATCAGTAGACTTGGAATAAAACAGAATGCCCTTCATAATGTGAGCAGGACTTAATCAATTGAATTTCCCAAGAGAGAAAGACTGCCTTCTCTGAAGGAGAAAGAATTCTATCAGGAGACTGCCTTCAGGCTCTAACTGCAACTCTTCCCTGAGTCTCCAACCTGCTGGCCTATCCTGCAGATTTTGGACTTGCCAGTCCCACGGTCTTTTAAAATTGTTCTCTCTGTGTCTTTGTGTGTGTGTGTGTCTGTGTGTGTGTGTGCATGCATGTGTGTATGTGTATCTATATCTATATCTTAGATACGTAGATATCTCTTACTGATTCTACTTCTCTGGAGAACTCTGACTAATCTAGTTACAGAGACATGCAGAGAAAAGGGTATATTCTTCAAGAGATTCAGGGATTAGGAACACAGGTATTTGCTGATATATTGCTGGTGGGGGATCTGAAAAAGAGAGAAAGTGAGCTTAGTTCCAAAATTTGGGCTTGAGCAAATGAAATTCAGTGGTGCCATTTGCCAAGCTGGGGAAGAAAGAGGAGAGCCAGAGTGTGCAGCGGGGGTTCGGGGAAGAATTAAAGAATGCTGTCCTGCACACGCTGAGTTTAAAATGCTGATCATTCCATATCCAAATGCATACATCTAGTGGGCGATGGTATGCATGGATTAATGTATAAAAGGCATCCTGGGGCTTTAGAAAGAGCATGGACTTTGACATTCATGATCATGGATTCAAATCTTGGCTTTGATAATTTACAGTATCTGAATAGATTACTTAATACCTTTTGATGCTGATTCCCTTTTTACATCTGAGATAAAAATAACATCCATGT
Source organism: Papio anubis (assembly GCF_008728515.1). Taxonomy (NCBI): domain Eukaryota; kingdom Metazoa; phylum Chordata; class Mammalia; order Primates; family Cercopithecidae; genus Papio; species Papio anubis. The sequence continues at coordinate 118,561,075 of NC_044979.1, forward strand.
CACAGAGTTTTATTGAGATAACGTATTGTAAAAAAATGATATCTTAGCCTAGAAAGATTTAAAATGCCACATAACTGTATTATGTGCTCACAGGAATATTTGATTAGATGGAAAATAAGTGCCTGAGACAATGCTGTTGGTTGTCTTCCTCACGGATTGTTTTCACAAGTGTAAGTTTAAATACATAGGTGACAAGAAGCCTCTAGTGTTAAAGTATAGAAACTGGAAAGGGGGCAATCACAGTAAAGAGTCACCTGATGAGCTCCAGGAAAGAGAAGCTGGTGGACAGGACAAGTAGGAGTCACTGTTTGATGTCTGGCCTCGAGGCATCAAAAAAGTTCAATCCCTGCAGAGAACAGGGGAGGAAGAGCTCCATCTGAAGGATGATACATAATCAGCCTAGGGCCCGTGGGTTTCTCATCTATGGTAAAGCACATTTTTCCTTAATTTTTTCCCTAAATGTAGGTGGATCAACACTCTTAAAAAGATAGAATAAAAATAAAGCATAAGAAACATAATTTTAGAAAAAACAAAAGTATATAAGACAAATCTTAATTATTTATAATTAGATTTATCCCACTGATATGGTTTGGCTGTGTCCCCACCCAAATCTCATCTTGAATTCCCAAGTGTTGTGGGAAGAACCTGGTGGGAGGTAATCGAATCATGGGGACAGGTCTTTCCCATGCTGTTCTCATGATAGTGAGTAAGATCTGATGGTTTTAAAAATGGGAATGTCCCTGCACAAGCTCTCTTCTCTTGTCTGCTGCCATGTGAGACATGCCTTTCACCTTCCACCATCATTGTGAGGCCTCCCCAGTCATGTGGAACTATAAGTCCAATAGGCCTCTTTCTTTTGTAAATTGCCCAGTCTTGGGTACGTCTTTATCAACAGCCTGAAAATGGACTAAAACACACATGTAAAATGAGTCTCAAAAATTGCTGTTAAATATACTAAATGATTTGTCTGAAGTTTTGCATTTGTCTGGGTCTGAACCGGTAATAACTAAATCGCAAACTGTGAGCTCTGAGCCATAACTGGGGAAATGTCACGTTGGAAGTAATTCTCAGAAATATTTCAGGTGGAGGCCCAGGGAACAGATAGAATTTATGGTAATTTGTTAAATAAGGGGTTAGTATTGCTATAATTTGGATATTAGGAAGCAGATTATCCTATATTTTGGCCAAGGGCAAGTGGTCTGGAAAAGTGAGGTCTTATCCTCACTAGGTGACCCAGGCCTTCACCTGAGAAGCAGGGCAGAGTGGGAAGTGGCAGGTGTCATGTTGCCATACTTCACTCACGCCATGTACTCCTGTTGTTTTTGTCTGGGAGTCTGGCCAAGAATGAGAGAAAAGCAAAAGATACACTTCCCACAGGCCAAACCTGTTTAGTTTTCTAGTAAAACTTGGCAAGGCCTTCCAGCTTTTGTTCTTCTTTAAGGATATGATAAAAGATAATTATATCTACATGTTGGAGACCCAGCTTTATGCCATCAAAAGCCAAATTTCTGGACTCAAGACAAGCATAAAATCTGGTGAGCAGCAGACAGCTGGCCCACAGTCAGCCCAGAGCCAAGCCCAGGGGAGGCCAACACAGGGCCAAAGGGCACAGGCCAAAGGTTAGTGAGGCAGGGGGTGGCAACACTTGTGGCTCGTGTTTCTATGACTCCACAGTTTGCTTTGTCGGTTCCAGAAAACTCCGTTGTTAACTAATTAGATCTTAATTAGAAGAATCATCCTAGTAAAATGCCAACAAATAATACTTTCTCTGAAAGAAGGCTTTACTGGCTAAGAAAGGAAACAGTTAATTGCTTGAGCCTTCACAACAGTAATAGATTTGGGAACAAGAGCAGGTAACCAAATTGGTTATACTGGGATTGGAACCAGGAAAGTTTAATTTTGTCCCTGACATGCTGGGCAGGAAGCCCCATGGCTTTCTGTTTCCTCCAAAAGGTGATGGGGCCCCTCCCATTTCCATGCTGCTCTATCTAGAACTTACTCGGGAGGAGTTTGGATCTGATCCCGGCCAAGTGCAGAAAGCCAGGTCAGGTCATGGAGTACAGAAATCATATCTAGGTTGCTATTTATTGAAATGTTAAAAAATATTTTAGTTCATTTGTCCCTTCACTTTAACTTGAGGCCACTAAAATAAATAAGTAGACAATAACAGAATCAAGGTAAAAGTAGGAAATGTCCAGACTGACATAAAATAAAAATAAAAACTATCAGCAAGCTCATGATGACATATGAAATGCCTAGCATAGAGTCGTGTAAGATATCTAGAAGTTGGGTATGAATCCATTTCTAAGACACTAATAGACAACATCAATGGGAAATTATTGGTAATTAGTGGAGTCTTGTAACTACATGTGCAAACTATGGAAGTCCCTCCATATCCATAGGAAATATTGTCAAGGCCCACAGTAGATGCCTGAAACCACAGATAGTATCAAAGTCAATAAATACTATTTTTTCCTATAAATACTTATCAATGGTAAAGTTTAATTTGTAAAGTAGATATAGTAAGAGATTACCAGTAACTAATAATAAAATACAGGAATTATAACAATATGCTAACATCACTACTCTTGCATTTGGGGGCCATTATTAAGTACAATAAAAGTGACTTGGACACAAACAACTCTCATTACCATGACACTGCATTTGATGACTAGATAACTGCTAGGTGACTAACAGACGGCAGTGTAAACAGCATGGATCCTCTGGGCAGAGGTGCAGTTCAAGTCCCAGGACAGACAAAGTGGCATGGAGCAAGATTTCATCATTGGACACAGAACAGTGTGCAATTTAAAATGTATTAGTTGATTATTTCTGGAATTTTCCATTTAGTATTTTCAAACTATAGTTGACCATGAGTAACTAACTGATACTGCAGAAAGTGAAACTGTGGATATGGGGGCACAGGGGTGTTACTGTAACTAAATGTCTGGAAGCATTGCTTTCCTGAAATGAAGACATGAGAATTTTGTATGTGGCCTCATAAAGGAGATGTAGTGTGATGTGGGGATATTTGCTTTCTGTTCTTTTAAATGCTAAACAAAAAGTGGTTTTCAAGTGAATTGATCTCATAGTACATAAAAAATGTTGTCATTTAGCTGCATGATTTATTATGCACTCTTTTAAATGCAGTAACTCTTTGTCATGCATTATGTCAAACTAAGAAAGTGGTGCAGAGATTATTTTCTTATTTAAGTGCATTAAAATGCATATGTAGTTTAGAAATGCAAATCATTCAGATACACTCCATGATGAACTCTGGCTTTGTTTTAAATGGTTATAATAGAATCTGTTTGACATAAGTAAAATATTATGATTCCAAGACAAAGATCTGCTGAAAATATTTGAGGGGTCTGACCTGTGGAGGTGTGACATAGGAACGTGGGCTCTATTCGAATGCACGTTAAAAAAATAGCATCAAGAAGGACTTTTTCTTCTGCTAGCACCCCAGTCTGAGGAGGACTCTGTGGGTATCTTTTTCCTCTCATTCTAATACACAGGGCAGTTTTGTTCTTCTAGTGCATTTGGTGGAAGGCAGGGATGGTGCATCGCTTTGATTTATAGTTCTGGTAAGATATTGTCTTCACTGCTGCAGCTCTGACACTTCTAAACGAATTTTAATATGGTCTCTTTCCAAGTGCCCTTTTTAGCAAAGTAGGTGTAGAAGACAATGGAGTTTTTTTCTTTACTAGCTAAACGTCCAGAAATATAAAAAATACCTTTACATATGGTGTGTGTGTATGTGCCTGTTGATAGCTGAAATCAATCATCTGTCATGAGAAGATATTTTATTGCCTGTGCTTCAGTCTGTGACATTTTCTTTATTCATTTAAGAAATTGTAAAAAAGTAAAATGTGCCATAGTTCCTCTATTATTAGATTTCTTTCCAAGCCATATCTGTGTGATTATTTTACATAATTATAACAATTACTCACATACTACATACTACATAATAATAGTTTAATAGTAGTTTTATATTATTAAATTTTTATTGCACTTTTGTTACGTAATACTTCACAAATGTGTTTTCAAGTCTTTCTTAAAATCGTTTTAAGGGGTAACATATCACAATTTACTTACATATTCTAGGAGTGCTAAGATTGTTTCCAGTGTTCACTTCCGCAGTGAACGTTCTGTTGCACGACCATTCACTGTGCTTAGCAGCAGCTCTCCTCGTGTCAGTTCATTTAGGACCTAACTGATTCAGGACACTGCTGGTCTGAAAAGATGAAATGAAAGACATGGCTGAACACCTTACTGTCTCCTAGAGGCTCTTCTCAGGAGTGGCTTCCCTAACTTCCCATACCATCTCATTCAGCACAGCACTTCAGATGGCCACACCTGAAGTTTTCGAGTCAGAAAGTAAAATCCTTCCCCACAGAGAGGAAGCGACTCATTTGAACAAAAATACAATCTAGTACAACCACTACACTCCACTGCTTCTTTGAGACATAACTGATTACATTTTAAGAGAACCTTCAATGCCCAACTACGTTTATTGTGTGCGAGGTCTGTCTTCTTTCCTTTCCCACTTCTTAGCTAAAAGGATCAGATAAGCAACATCATGATGTCATCTTTCATATTAATATTAATTTATCTGGTGAATTGTGCCAGACATTGCCACTTAATTAAGAATCGGTGAACTACACTAGGCTTAGACACAATTTGGAAAAAGAATCTAGTATTGCAAGAACTCTATTAGAGATCTATTAATTTTACAGTTAAAGTTCATATGAACACAGGTAAAAATCATATCCAAAGCACAGCAGTGTCGAGATATCAACAGAATGCAGAAAGAAGAATTTCTGTGGCTCTTTTATGTATTTATGCCGTATTTCCCTTTAGGATTCAGGCCCCTTGCTTTCCTAATCACCAGCACAAAGCAGTGTTCATTATTTGATGACTAAACTTTTTTTACTTTTAGTCAGTGTTTTCAAAGTATCAATCATTTCTAAATTCACCATTGGGAATGTTGAATAAAATGCTGCACAAGATGTTACATAAAATTGACAGCGAACTAATATTTCAGTGATGTGTATTGTTTGAAATCTTACTATGTTTGAGGAATAGTCAGGACTAAATTTCTCAATGACTATATTTGCTGAGAGCTGCCACTTAATTCCCAACTTTAGTATTTTCTTTCCCCTTTCCAACAACAGAAATTCTGTCTTCTGCAAATATTTTCTATAATATCACAGGCTAACTCTCAGTGTTTTTTGGTCATCTATCTGAACTCAAATTGTATTAGTTGTAAAAAAAGAGCATTTGCAAAGTCACTTGGAGAAAAATGAAACTTTCAATTTCATAATAAAGGTTTACATTTTTATCTATTGCATTAACATTAAAACAATTCGTATGATACAGGTTCTTAAGATAAACTACTCATTTTGTAATTCTCTTATGTCACTGGTTTTGTTTTAAAATTCAGATTTCAGATTCACTCCAGAATTATCTTGCTTCTCTCTTCTGTTTTCGTATTCTCACCGATGACTTTTTCTACATGCATGTATAAGTTTTATGTATTTTTAACCACAGCATGGTTACCATTTTTCATTCCCGTTTGGCATTTTTATTCTAACTTATAAATATTTGTCTCTTTTAGAATACATGGTCTTTTAATATCATATAGAAGCTGTACATCATTTTATCATATTTATCAATGTTTATTCAATGTATTGGTTTATTGAATAGTAGGCTGATCATTGCACCTTTGCCTTGTGACCAATTCTACCTCCGCAGAGAGTGCTATAATGACCATTCTTATAACACGTCAGCGTGATTCAGCTTTTATTTTTGTTTGCAAAATTATCTCAGAATACAGTCTTTTGAATTATAGTATTGAAGCTTGAATCACCTTTTCATACTATTTTAATGTTTATCAATATATTGGTGTATCAGTCAGAAGATGGAAACCCATTTCTAGTTACAATCTGTAAACAAAAATAATGTGTATTATTACAGAACTGTCTAATCTCGGTTATCAGAAGATTGTTAATTACTGAATAGATAAAGAGTGGACGCTAAGTTGTCAGGGAGATAGCAGCTAAAGGAAGCTATGCTTACCTCTAAAGCTAAGGGGACAAAGGGAAAAAAGAAGTGTGGAGGTTTTGTTACACCACAGAGAGAAACTCAGTCCTCTTAAGTAGAGAGGACTGCGTGCTGCAGTCTCTGGGTCCAGAGAAGGTGCTGACAAGCTGTGACCCTGACCTTCCTAAAGGAACTACAGCCAAAGGGGTGAAGATGGATGTGTTAGTATTGTGCTACAATGGGAATTAAAGGGGACAAAGCACTCCTGTCACTTCTCCAGACTTGCAGTTCCTTCGAATGTCCTCTCTTGGTGTAACATAACAGAAGTGAACTGGGGAGCAAAAATGCGGCTTGTGGTGTTCCAGCCCCAGCATCACAAAGCAGGATATAGAAGATTGTGCTGAGGGTCAACAACAGAATGACAATCATTACATATACTGGAAGAAGTTGGGGCAATTATTTGAACTCTGTTAAATAAAACAATTATTCTGAAACTTATTAGAAAGATAAGAAGGCTTTATTCAAGACCATCAGAATACAGGAGAGAGATTAGGCTCAACTCAAATACAGCAAGGACAAGTGGGGGTTGATAGCCAACAAAGAGAAGGAGTTCATGGGTGGAAAATTACTAGGAGGAGACATCAAGAGTATGGGGATTCTTGCTAAACCAACATGACAGGATTCTTGCTCGAGGCAGTTCAAGAATTTGTACATCAAAGGTGAGGGATGACAAATTTGATTAGATATCAAGGATGGGGAGATCCTTGCTAAACTGACTTAGCAGGATTCTTGCTAAAACTGGACTAGGAAGGCTAAAAGTAGGACAGGGGCCAAGGTCAAGGCCTAATTTAGAAGAGGGCTCAGCAGAGCCTGACTAAAGTTTAATCAAGAAGAGAATTTTTGCCAGGAAAAGGTTGAGGGTCATTATTTGAGCTTCTGGAAATTAATATGGCCTCTATGTACTCCTTCATCCTACAAGGAGAGAGAAATACATACGTAATGGCTTATTTATGATTTTAAAGCTTCCTTGTATCACAAAGGATTTGATGTCACTTACCAATGTTAGCAGAAAAATCAATGTGTATCTGGATCTGTTTGAGATTTTCAGATCTACATTTTCTTGAATAAATTCCATATCCCTGATTAAATTTCAGAAGCGACATTCAACGGGGCACATACTAGTTTAATGTATTGTTTTTTGTTTGTTTGTTTGTTTTTGAGACAGAGTCTCGCTCTGTTACCCAGGCTCAAGTGCATTGGTGCAATCTCCGCTCACCGTAACCTCCGCCTCCTGGGTTCAAGCGATTCTCCCGCCTCAACCTCCCAAGTAGCTGGGATTACAGGCACCCACCACCATGCCTGGTTAATTTTTAGTAGCGAAGGGGTTTCACCACCTTGGCCAGGCTGGTCTCAAACTCTTGACCTCATGATCCGCCCACCTCGACCTCCCAAAGTGCTGGGATTGCAGGCAAGTTTAACATATTATTTCCAACTAGGTATTCAGTTTATTGCCTTTAAAAAATTATTTTTTGATGAATTGGGATAGATACTTTTACACACAAAAGTGGTACCATATTTAAGCGAAGTAGGAGGCACTGGACTAAGTACATTCCTTATTACCATACACATTTTTTAGAGTTTTATGTGACTGTTAGGCTTCCAAAGCACCACAGGCCACTGTAAGTGCCATTAAAATTTAAGAATTCTTAGAATTAGCAACTTCTCCTTTATTGCTCCTAAACATAAAGATTAGTTGAAAGAATCAAGTAATGAATGCATAAGTGGAACTCTTTTTATTATCCAACCACTAACTGTTGGTTTTCTGTTTCACCCCTTATTCCTTTGACTATGCACACAAATATTATGAAATCATGTGATATGATACATTTAATCATATGTTTTAAACATATACCAGATCATAATGATTGCTCCATATTATCATTTAAAGTTTTCACAGTGTTTCAGTGAATTCCATTTCAGATGTTAGTGTTATTTTTGTTTTTATTAAAACATGGCTCCGGAAACTTGAATTTTTAGCTCGACGTGTAAAGAGCTTAAAATTTGTCAAAGTTGTCACTCTGTCCTTAAAACAAGAATGAAACTGCATAAAGTAAAAGTCAACAGATGTTTTGGGGTCCCATTAGAGAAATGAGGTCATGAGACAAACAGCCACCACCAAATCTGGAGAGACAGATGACTAGAGAGAATCATAGTTGAGACCATCTTATGATGAGCAAAAGGTACTGGAACCACAAGTTGATAGGAAGAAGCAATAACTTTCACCAATTGATATAGGAGGTATGAATCACTTCTGGGGTCTGCAGTCTTAGAATAGCACACTTTTGATTTTCCTCTATGAACTTCACAAGTTCTAAGTAACCATTCTGAAATATATTCAGAGTGTTCTCCGTAGCAAAAGCCAGAATTCCCGGGGAAAGGACATCCCTAGATACTTATCTGACATGGAGAAAGGACAATTTCCCAACTCCAGCCCCATCTAGCCTTTCAGTTTCACCTAGGGAGGGTAAAAGGCAGTGAAACATTTCTGAAGATATCACAGCCTAGGGAAGCAAGTGCACTAAAAGTTTGAGGTTTAGTCATAAGAATATAGAATGATCCCCTCTGCCACTCCTAATCACCCTATCAACAGGGCTTCGGTAGAATAACAGCAGGTTTCAGCAAGGCTCAGTCTCTGAGGTGCTTTTAGGAAAACCCAAAGAGAACAAGGGAGACAGAAAGACAGACAGTAGACAGAGGACATTGAAGCCCCTGGAACCTATAGCTACCACAAACATGAAGCTCACCCCAACTCATAGCCAGAGGGATGTAAAATTCATCCCAAAGGTTCCACTTATCTAACTCTTTCTAGTATCTGATGTGTCATGTCTGACTTGCACAAATAGTTGTAAAACATTCGAAGAGACAAAAAAAAAAAAAAAAATGTCTGAAGAGAAAAAAGTTACCATGCTCAGATACGACACAGAATTTGGAATAATCAGATAGTCAATTTAAATAATTATGATTAATAAATTAAGTACTCTCATAAGAAATGTAGACTAAATATATATAAAAATATATATATATATATAAACATAGCAGAATGTACATATATAAAGCAGAATATCCAAGATCTGCACAATTTCAAGTGCTATACATTAGGAATTGGAATAATAGAAAAAGAAAAAGATAAGATAGCTGAAAAAAATTTGAAGTATATAGTTACGCTAAACAGATTTCAAAATTAATGATGGTCATCAAACCATATTACCAGAAAGCTCAGAGAAGGCTGAGGAGGATACATGCCAGATTATTGAAACTTAGGCATATTATATTTATTTATTTTTGTTCCCAGATTTGTTGAGGGATAATGACAAGTAAATATTATATATATTTATGGTTTTCAACATGAAGTTTTTATAAATGTATATATTATGTAACGATTAAATCAACCTAATTAACCCATTCATCACCTCACATACCTATTTTTTGTGATAAGAATGAAACACCTAATTTCTTAGAAAATTTTAAGCATATCATACATTGTTATTATTTTTAATTTTAATGTGTATATTTGAAGTCTACAACATGATGCTATGGGATATGTATTGATAGTAAAATGACTATTATAGATGAAGCAAATGAAAACATTTGTCACCTCATGTTACTTTTTTGTGTGATAACAGCAGCTAAAATTTTATTTAACAGAAAGCCCTTATAAAATTTTATTAACTACAGTGCTCATATTATACGTTAGATTTCTAGACTTGTTTGTCGTACACTTCTGCTACTTTGTATCCTTCAGCCTATACCTCCTTCTTGTCCCCAATTCTCATCCTCTAGAAACCATTGTTTTACATTGTTTTATTCTCTCTGTATATGCTATATATTTGACCTCTTTTTTAGATTCCACATAAATGTGAGACCATGCAATGTTTTTCTGCCGGTAGTTTTTGTGTCTTTTTTAGAGAAATATCTATCCAAGTCTTTTGCTCATGTTTTAATCAGGTTGTTTTTCTGCTATTGAATTTTAAGTATTTTTTGTATATTTAAGGTATTAACCCATTTTCAAATACCTGGCTTGCAAATATTCTTTTTTCCAGTCATAGGTTGCCTTTTCATTTTGTTTATGGTTTCTTTTGCCTGTGGAGACTTTTTAGTTTGATGTAGTCTCATTTATTTATTTTTGCTTTTGTAGTCTGAGCTTTTCCTGTGATTTCCAAAAAATTCATTGCCAAGGCCAGTGTCCAAGAGCTTTTTCCCTATGTTCTCTTCTAGGAATTTTAGGGTGTCATGTCTTACTTTTGGTTATTTTATCCATTTTGCGTTGATTTTTATGTACAGTATAAGATAAAGGTCCAATTTTACTTTTTGTCTGTGGAAATGCAATTTTCTCAGCATCATTTGTAGAAGATAATGTTTTATTCCCACCTTCTCTTGGCACAATGTTTGAAAACTATTTTACTGTGTATGCCTGGATTTACTTTGCTCTTCTGTTATAGTAGCCAAACAAACTAGGGCACATACCAATTATCTTTTCTGACTGTAGTAGAATGAAATTAGAAATCAATAACAGAAGGAAAACTGGAAAATTCACAAATATGTGAAAACTAAACAACACCCTCTTCCACAAGAATTGGGTTAAAGAAACAATCAAAATGAAAATTAGAAAATATTTTGAGTCATTGAAAGCAAAAAGCTTACCCAAACAGATAAGATATAGAAAAAGCAGTACTAAGAGGGGAAGTACATGGCAATAACTGTCCGTATTAAGAAAAAAGAAAAAAAAAGTAAATAACTTAATTTTATACCTCAAAGAGCTAAAGAAAGAAGAACAACCTAAGATTGAAGATAGCAGAAGGAAAGGGATTTTAAAAATTAGATAAGAAATATCAAATATAGCCCATAGAAAACTAATAGAAAAAACAACTAAACTAAGATTTGGGCTTTCTTTTAAGATAAGTAAAATTAACAAACTTTCACATTTACTGAAAAAAAATAAGGGAAGACTCAAATAAAAGCAGAAATGAAAGAGATGTCATCACATCTGATGGCAAAGAAACAAAAAAGATCATAAAAGATTACTGTGAATAATTATATGTCAACATGTAGAAACACAGTATACCAAGACTGAATCATGAAGAAATTGAAAATCTCTCTCAATAAAGTCCAGCACCAGAAGTATGCACTGATGAATTCTACCAAACACTTAAAGTATAAACAGTGATCTTTCTCAATCTCTTTAAAAAATATTGAAGAGTGGGACTCCCAAAGTTATTTTACAAGGCTAGCATTACCCTGATAACAAATACAGACAAAAAAACCTTTCCAAGAAGAGAAAACTACAGGTCAGTAAATATTCCTGATGAATACAGATGCAAAAACCCTCAACAAAATACTAACAAACTTAATTCTGTAACACATTAAAAGGATCATATACCATATCCAAGTGGGACCTATCTGTGGAATGCAGGGTGTTCTAACATATACTAACCAATAAATATGATACCATACATTAGTAAAATGAAGGATAAAATTACATAATCATCTCAATAGATGCAGAAAAAGTATTTGACAAAATCTGACACACTATCGTGATGCATTCTCTCAACAAACTATATAGAGAAGGAATTTTTTGCATATAAAAAGTCTACAAATAACATGATATGTAACAGTGAAAAAATAAAAGCATTTTCTCTAAGATCAGAAAAAACGCAAGATGAACACTTTTACCACATCTAGTCCTCATAGTACTGAAATTTCTAGCCAAGGCAATTAGGAAAGGAAAAGAAATAAAATATATTCAATTGAGAAAGAATGACGTAAAAACTATCTTTTGGCAGAAGACATGATTTTATATGTAGAAAACATGAAAGACTACACACACAAATTTTCAAAGTGATGTTGGGCAAAAATACAAAGCTGGAGACATCGCACTTTCTGATATTAAAATACATTACTAATGTAACATAATCAAAATAGCATGGTACTGGCATAAAAACAAACATATAGACCTATAGAACAGAATATAGACTTTAGAAATAAACCCAGGTACATGTGGTCAATGGATCTTCAACAAGGATGCCAAGAATACACAGTGGGGAATGGATAGTCTCTTCAGCAAATGATGTTGAGAAAATTGGATATCCATGTGCAAAAGAATGAACTTGATCTTTATCTTATGACATACACAAACATCAACTGAAGGTGGATTAAAAATTAAATGTAAGACCTGAACATATAGAACTCAGAGAAAAACAAAAGACTTAATCATTGTTTTAGGCAATGGTTTCTTAGATAAGGCACCAAGAGCACTGGCAACAAAAGCAGAAATAGACAACAGGATTACATCAAACTAGAAGACTTCTGCATGGCAAAGGAAATAATCAATAGACTAAAAAGGCACCTACCAAATGAGAGAAAGTATTTGTAAACCATATGTCTGATAAGGGGATAATGTCTAAAATATATACAAATCACTCACAGCTCAATAGCAAACAAACAAACAAACAAACAAACAAAAATCCTGCTTTAAAAATTGGCAAAATAGGCTAGGTGTGGTAGCTCAGGCCTGTAATCTCAGGACTTTGGGAGACCAAGGCAGGTGACTCACGAGGTTAGGAGTTCAAGACCAGCCTGGCCAAGATGGTGAAATCCCGTCTCTACTAAAAATACAAAAAAATTAGCCGGATGTGGTGGCAGGTGCCTGTAATCCCAGCTGCTGGGGAGGCTGAGGCAGGGAATTATTTGAACCCGGGAGGTGGAGGTTGCACTGAGCTGGGATCATGCCATTGTACTCCAGCCTGGGTGACAGAGCAAGACTCCATCTCAAAAAAAAAAAAAAAAAAAAGGCAAAATACATAAATAGATATTTCTCTAAGGAAGACATGCAAATGACCAAGTATATAAAAAGATGTTCAACATCAGTAATCATCAGGAAAATTCAAGTCAAAACCACACAAGATATCACCTTATTGTGTTTAGATGGCTGTTATCAAAAACCAAAAGATAAGTGTTGGCAAGAATTTGGAGAAATTGGAACATTGTTAGTGGAAATGTAAGATGGTACAGCTGCTATAGCAGTTTCTCAAAAAATCAATAGTAGGAATACCATATGATCCAGCAATCTCACTTCTGGGTATATTTTTTAAAACTTGAAATATATATTATGATAAGATATTAATACCCCCACATTTATTTCACTGTTATTCACAATAGTCAAAATATGGAAGCAAACTAAATGTTCATGGATGGATGAGTAGATTAAAATATGTGACATAGATTATAATTAAACATTATTCAGCCTTAAAAATTGGAAATCCTGTCATATGTGACAACATGGATGACCTGTTAATTATTATGCCTATTGAAATAAGCAGGTCACGAAAGGACAATAATCTATTATTTCACTTATGTGAGAAATCAAGCTCATCTAAAGAGAGTAGAATGGTAGTTGCCAGAGGCTGGGGAGAGGGTGGAATGGGAAGTTGTTGTGCAATGTGTATAGCATTTCAGTTACACAAAATTAATAAGTTCTACAAATCTGTTGAACAATGCTGGGCCTATAATTAACAATACTGAATTTCACACTTAAAAATTTTGTTAAGAGGGTAGATTTCGTGTTAAATGTTCCTTCCACAATATGAAACACAAACAAAGGTGAAATAAAATATTTTTTTTGTTCTTCATTGATCCAGCAGATAACTCTTAATTAAAAAAAAATAATGGCAGCATTGTACATGGTGACTATAGTAGGTTGTAAGCAAAATTAACCATATCAATATAATGGATGGGAGAGAGGAATGACAATACTATATTAAGATGTCTGCACTGCCCATGAAGTGGTATAATGTTAATTGAAAGAAGACTCCAATTGGTTGTAAATAGGTATTGCAAACTCTAGAACAATCACTAAACAAAATTTAAAGAGATAATTATTAATATGATAAGATAGGAAAGAAAGTAGAGTTATACAAAATGCTTAACTAAGATCAGAGAAGACAGAAAAAGAAGGAAAAGAGAAACACAGGGTAAATGAAATAAATGGAAAAAATTATTAACACAGTAGATACTAAACCAACTAAATAAAAATCACTTACGTACAAAGGTCTAAATACACCAGCTAAATGACAAAGATTGTCAGAGTGATTACAAAATAAGAAGCATCTTTATGTTGTCTATGAGAAATCCACTGTGATCATAATGATACAAACAGGTGACAAATGGAGAGATGGCCAACTTATTTTTAAGAATGGTGCTAAAATAATTCAATGGGGACAATGATAGCCTTTTCAACAAATAGTACTGAATAGAAACATGCAAGGGAATAAACTTGTACCCTTACCTCACATGATATACAGAAATTAACTCAAAGTGGATAAGAGACTTTAATATAAGTCCTGAAACTTAAAACTCTTAGAATAAAAGAGATAAATCTTTATGACTTTGGAATCAACTCTGGGTTCTTACATATGACATCAAAAGCACAAATTTAAAAAATAGAAAAATTGGACATCAGCTAAGTTAAAGTCTCTTTTTGCTTCAACAGGCAGTATAAAGAAACTGAAAAGTAAAACTCACATATTAGCAGAAAATAATCACGAAATATATCTGATAAGGTACTTATATCTTGTGTATCCTCACATGCAAAGAACTCAAACAATTCAATAAAAAGACAAGTAACCCATTTAACAAATAAGTGAAAAACCTGAATAGATGTTAATTAAAAGAAGAAATATAAATGGCCAAGAAGCATATGAAAAGATCCTCAAAATTATTAGCCATTAGGAAAACGCAAATCTAAACTGCAATGAGATACCACTTTACACCTACACTTTACACCTGATAAATAGAATAAAAAAGTCAGCTGATAACAAGTGTTGGTGACAGTGAAAAAACTGGAATATTCATACACTGTTGGTGGGAATGTAATGCTCTAAGTCAAGAACAGGATCTTGAAGTTTCTCAGTTAGACATAGTTACCAGTATAATCCAGCAATTTCATCATAGATATCGATCCAAGAAAAACAGAAACATATGACAAACACAACACTTAGCAGACAAAAATGTATAGCAGCATTATTAATAGTAACCAAAAGGTGAAATAAACCTAAATGCTCAACAACTGATAAGTGGATAAACAAAAATAGAATATCGACACAATGGAATATTATTCAATCATAACAAACAGTAAAATACTAATACACGCTAAAAATGAATTAACCTAGAAAACATTATGCTAAATGAACAAATCCAATGACAAAAGATCACATATTATACGATTCAATTTATATGAAAAGGCTCTAATGGACAAATTTATAGATATAGAAAATAAATTAGTGGCTGCTTATGGACTGGGATGACGGGTGGATAGAATGGTAATAGTTAAAGGGTATGGGGTTTCTTTTTGAGGTTATAAAATAATCTAACATCAAGAGTGGTGATGGTTGCACATGCCTATGCATATATTAAAAATCATTAAATTAGTCCCAGCTACTCGGAGGCTGAGGCAGGAGAATGGCCTGAACCTGGGAGGCGGAGCTTGCAGTGAGCCGAGATCGTGCCACTGCACTCCAGCCTGGGTGACACAGCGCGAGACTCCGTCTCAAAAAAAAAAAAAAAAAAAAATCATTAAATTGTACATTTTAAATTGGTGAATTTTATTTCTCAATGAAGCTGTTTTTTAAAAGTAAAGAATTGGAGAAAAATATACCATGTCATCACCAATCAAAAGAAAACTGGAGAAGCTATATAAATTTCAGACAAATGAACTTAATATCAAGGAAAAGTACCAGAGATAAAGAAGTATTACAAAATGATAATGGGTCAATTCTCCAGGAAGACATAAAATCCTTAACCTATATATACCTAACAACAGAGCATCAAAATACATGAGGCTAAAATTAACAGAACTGCAAGGAAAATAGACAAATCTAATAGTATGATTACAGGCTTCACCATTTCTTATCAGTAACTGATAATTTCAGCAGGTAGAAAATCGGTAAGGATATAGCTTAACTGAACAACACCATCAATCAACTGGATCTAATTGACATTTATGGAATGCTTTATCCAACAAGCACCAGAATACATATTCTTCTGAAGCTCACATAAAACATTCACCGAGATAGATTATATTCTGGGCAGCAAACACATCTGAGCTAATTTAAAAATAGAAATAATATTCAGAATGTTATCACACTACAATGAAATTAAACTAGTACTGAAAAACAGAAAGTTAGTGATAAACCCCAAAGTATCTAGAGATTAAACAATGTACTACTGAATCAAAATTGTGCAATACAATAAAAGCAGTCTTTAAAGGGAAATTTATAGCACTCAATGAATAAAAAGGAAGATTTACAATCAATAATCTATGCTTTCATTTCAGGAAACGAGAGAAAGAAAAATGACACAAACTTGTAAAAAGCAGAAGAAAGAAATTAAGACTTAAAGTAGAAATCAATGAAACTGAAAACAGAAAATGAAGAGAAAATCAATGAAACCAAAAGTCATTTCTTTAAAAAGATCTGCACAATGTATTAACCTCTAGCCAGGCTAATCAAGAAAAAAGAGAGAGAAGACATAAATTACCAGTATTACAAATTTAAAAAACACATATTTCTCCATTGAGCATATGTCCTGTTTGAACAATGTAATCCTCCTCTTTATAGTCCAATGACAATTTTTAAAAGAGCATACAGATCATATTGTTGCATAGGCTTCTGGAGCTCACTCACCTTAGTTTGAATTCCAGTCTTGGCTTTTCCAACTTTGTGTATGTTTTGGATAATCTAATTTTCCTTTTAAGTTAGGTTCATGGATGAATTCCTAAAGATGATATAATAGCCACAATTAAGATCAATATGTGGTGGTGTACAGAAGCTCGTGTCAACTGGAAAGAGTGCTTGTTCTTTTTGTCAGGAACTGAGCAGTCATGGCGTGAGTCTCAACTAGATTTGCAACCACAGTAAATTAATCGAACAACTTGTGCTTCAGTTCCATTAGCTGTAAAATGATAATGTGAATAGTAAAGAACAGTACATATATTATAATATTAAATTCTTGAGAATATGAAATGATTTATGTTGCCTGACATACAATAATTATGTAAATATAATTATATAATTATTCTTCAATATTTTGATCGACATAAGTTGATTTTCTAATGTTGAGCTGACTTTTGCTTTCTGAAAACACTTCAACTGGTTTTTCTTACTCCAATTTATCTTTATTCTTTTACATTTAGTCATAGACAATGGGACACATATGAGATGAAAGAGAAGAAATAATTTAAAAGTCAAATTAACACAGCCCTGGCACGGTGGTTCATGCCTGTAATCCCAACATTTTAGGAGGCCAAGGTGAGTGAGTCCCTTGAGCTCAGAAGTTCAAGACCAGCCTGGGCAACATGGTAAAACCTCATCCCTATATATTATATAATATATATAATATATATTTTTATATATAAATAAAAAATATATTATATATAATATATATTTTTTAGAATAAAGATAATAAGATGGTATATAGACTAAATTTATACATCTGAGTTCATGGGGTCTCAACTATTCAGGCGGCTGAGATGGGAGAATTACTTGAGCCTGGGAGGCAGAAGTTGCAGTGAGCTGAGATTTCACCACCACGCTCCACCCTGGGTGACAGAGTGAAACCCTGTCTCCAAAAAAAAAAAAAAAAGGAAGTAAAGTCAACACAAAGTTACCCCAGAGATGCGCAGTTTCTGACAAAATTAACAAGCAATCTTTCCAATTGACATGAACTTTTGTACAGCACCACATATTGATCCTAATTATGGCTTATTACATCAACTTTAAAAATTCTTCCATAAATCTAACTTAAAAGGTAAATTAAGAATTATCATTGTTAACATTTGGACACTTCTTTTCTGTCAATATGTTTTTAATGCATTTTTCTTAAACTTGGTATCATATATACAGAGATAATTTTTCAACCCACTTCTTTCAAATATCATCTATGACATATTTTCTTATGCTATTGAACTGAACTTTATAGCATAGAAAACAATGCAAAGCTATGCTGAATTCCCATGAGGTCACTTTTACCCCAGAGCTGCTCGGAGTTCCCAGCAAAATAAACCAGCAGTCTTTCCAATTGACATAAGCTTCTGTACACTACCACATATTGATCTTAGTTGTGGTTATTATATTATCTTTAAAAAATCATCTATAAATCTAACTTAAAAGGAAAATACGATTATCTGAATCACATGCAAAACATGTGTATGGGTCACTCAATTTTCAGCCTGCCAGTTTTCTGTAATAGTGAATTCCTAGTGATCTCTATCTTTTCTTAAACAAAACACTGGAAACTTCTTTATTGTTACTTTCATCTTAATCTTCTAATTACCTGGTTGTGTGCTAAAAAATTATTAGTTTCTCTTCTTGCAATATTTTTTCATAGATTCCTGTAAGATGGACATTTGACATACAAAAAATACCACTGGTTGCAAATTTTCGCTAGTGAGATTATTTGGGAAAAAAATATTTATTTTACACTTTCAAGAATGTCACATAGAAATGAGGTTTTAGTTACAGGAGAGATAATTAGTATATTCATTTTTTATTAATGGTATACGAAATTATCACAAACCTAGTGACTGAAACAATACAAACATATTATCTCATATTTTTGTAGATTAAAAGTTCAAAATCGGTCTCACTGAGCTAAAATAAAGGTGCTGGAAGAGCTGGGTTCCTTTCTGAAGGTTCTGGGGGAGAATCTGTTCTCTTACATTTCCCATCTTCTAGAGGCTGCCCTCCTTCCTCGGCTCATGATCTCCTTTTTTCATCCTCAAAGCCAAAAGTGTTGCCTTCCTCTCATCCTTCTCCCACTAACTCTGCTGGAATAGGTTCTTCAGCTTTACAGACCCATGTCATTAGTTTAAGCCCACCTGGATAATCCAGCATAATCTCTTCTCCTCAAGGTCCTTAACTACATCTGCAAAGTCCCTTTTTCCAAAGTCCCTTTTGAAACGTAACAATTTAACATCTTTAGTTGCAGAATAAATGTGATGTATTCAATTTAAATTTTCATTACAATAAATGACATTTGGGTTTCCCCCCAAAATCCTGACCTATGGATTTATCCTTTGTGCATTTAGTGTGCTTGAAGATCTTGGCTCTTTCCACCATGCAAGTCATTAAAGCCAGGGCATGCTCCGCAGCATCTCAAAAAGTCATCATCACACAGCTGAGAAATGACCCAGCAACAGATGACAGAAATCCCACCGCCTGATTATTCACATCTTTCAATTCTCATTATAGGTCAATTTTAGGTCCCACAGAGCTATTTTAGTGTGACCACAACTGCCACAATGGATGATTGTCAAATATTCTAACTATGACTATCAGGAAGGCAAATAAACAAACCCTGGATCAAAAACCCACCAGGCTGTGCTGGCTCTCATAGGACTGGTGCTTTGCTTTGAGACAAGCCCTTTCCCATTTTTGACTTGTTATGGCCTCCAAACTTTATATGCTAGAAATCCAGTCACCAAGGAGATGGTGTTAGGTGGTGGAGCCTGTGGGAGATGATTAGGTCATGAGTGTGGAATCTCATGAATGGGATTGGTGCTCTGATAAAAGAGGCCCTAGGGAGCTGCCTTGTCTCTTCACCATGTGAGGACACAGCACAGATAGCCATCTATAAAACAAAAAACAGTCCCCCTACAGAACACCAAATTGTTAGCACCTTGATCTTGGAATTCCCAGACTCTGGATCTTTGAGAAATACATTTCTATTGTTTATAAGCTACCTAGTTTGGGATATTTTGTTACATCAGCTCTAATAGAGTAAGAGAGGGCTCTAACACTAAGATTTTGTTTGTTTAACTCTGGGCCAATTATACAAGCCTCTTTTTTCATATAAAGTGGAGATATCTGACACTTTGAGTAGAATAATATTTCTACGTATTTAACTTACCAGAATTATAGCAGAGATTCAACAAGTAATAGTTCTGAATCTCTGACCATCAGGTCTAAAGAAGACCCTGCCTTCCTTTATTTCACAGCATTTATTAGTAGCTGTAGTTAATCATTGTTCACTTTGTTTACTGAACTTTAGATTTCAAAAGTGCTAAAATCATACCTTTCTTATGTAGCCATGTGTACCTGGTCCCTAGCACAGTTTAGTGTTCTCAGTAAATGCTTAACATTTTCTCAGTGAGTTAGTTTCCTCTTTTCTTAGCTCCTTTACACGTGTTAAATCCATGACAATCATTCCTAAGAAACTTGCTCACCAAAATTAAGAGCAATGGCACACATTTTTAAACTTATTGACTGAATTATTGCTGGTGTCACCTGCTGGAATTAGACAGTGTAGAAGAACATTTTGTAGAAAAATTAAACCCAAGACCTGAATGAAGATAAACAGGAATAAGTGAAAAAGATAAATTCCCGTCTTTGCTTGAGACTGGAGGAATTTCTAGGCTTTAAGAGAGTATATCTGAGCAGAGTCAGTGCTCTTGCTTGGGTCAAAGCAATGTGCCTGCTTTTCAGCATACAGAAAAAGAAAATGCTAGTATGCGAAGAGGAAATATTGTGGTCGTACCATTCAGAACAGATAAAACCTGATTAAGCATTTAATTGGAAAGTGAAAATGGAAATATCCAATGAGCTATATATACTACATACTTGAATAGATTGAAATAATTAACCTATTTATAACCACAAAAGGACTTACTGTTGTAAGTAAGTTTTGGAACTTGAACGTTCATTGTCTAGGTCCTTTCTAAGGCTGTGGAGTGGCTCTAGCAACCTGTTTACATGATTATGTGTTTTGTAAAGTTTTCAATTCCATACTTTTTATTTTTTTTACTTCCACCACCCCTTGTAGTTTAGATATTTGGGCCCATGTTTTCCTCACTTTTTTCTTTCAACCTGCTGGATTATCCAGAGAAGTTCCACTTGGAGACTGGGCAATCATTATTTCAAGCAGGAAAATGTCAAGACACCCCATGCTGTGTGGGCAGATGGCTGCTGGGCTATGAGGCTTCCTCTTGGACATCTATATTCAGAGCAATAATGACCACACTCTGAGGAGAACAGCCAAGATTTTAAGGAGATTTGTTGTGGTTGTTGTTTCCCCAGGAAGAGAATATGTGAAAAAACAGAGGAAACTTGACTCAGAGGTAGACACTTGGGTACATGATGATACTCTGGAAAGACTTTCAACTTGGACTAAAAGAAATAAAACTGAAAAGGATTCTCTCTTATCACCCTACATAAGTCAGTTCAAATTTATGATCTTCTGTCTGCTTAATTTGTAAAGCCTAGAGTCAGAAATTGAGTCATCATAATAACATGAAACCTGGTGTTCTTTAAGCCTTTACTTTGTGTGAAGCACAGGGATAATTACATATAATTCTCAGAGCAAGCTGAATTAACTCAAAATGGATCACTGACCTCAGTATAGGAGAAAAACAATGAAACTACTAGAGAAAAACATAGGGATAATTCTTTATGGCCTTGGATTTGTTAATAGGTTCTCAAATTTGACAACAAAATCAAAAGCAACAAAAATAATAGATAAATTAGTCTTCATTAAAATTAAAAACATTTATGCATCAAAACACATTAGCAAGAAACTAAAAAAACAACCTATAAAATGGAAAAAAAATTGCAAATCATACTTTGGGTAAAAATTTAGTTTCCAAAACAGAAGTACCATATCACATATACTAGGATGGCGAGATAACAATAACAACAAAAAAAAGGAGAGAAAGAAAAGAAAAGAAGTTGAAAAGAAAAACAACTGAAATTAACAAGTGTTCACAAAAATCAAGCGAAATAGGAACCCTCACACATTGCTTTGGGGGTATAAAATAGTGCAGTTTGGCAGTCCTTCTAAAAGCTAAACATAGAATTACCATTTGACACTGCAATTCTACTCCTAGATAGATGCCCAAGAGAAATAAAAACGTATGTCAAGTTACTATGCTCATGCAAAAACTTGTACAGCAATGCTTGTAGCAGTATTATTCATGATAGCACAAAGGTGAAACAACTGTTCAGAAAGGGAGGAATGAATAAACAAATGTTGGTATATACACACAATGAAATATTATTCGGTCATAAAAAGGAATGAAGCACCGACACATGCTATAGTTTGAATGAACCTAGAAAATAATATGCTAAGTGAGAGAATTCAGCACAAAAGGTCTCAGATTGCGTAATTTCTTTCCTATGAAATATCCAGAATAGGTAAATCCACAGAGACAAAAAGCAAATTAGTGATTGTCAGGGGATGAGGGTGAGAGGGAGGAAGGGAGAGTCATTACTCAAAGAATGTGGAGTATTTTTCCAGGGTGATGAAAAATTTTGAAACTAAAGAAAAGTGGTGGTTTGCTTTTCACTTTACTAGGATTGTAAATATACCAAATGTGGTATTTGAAATAGTTAATTGTGTATAATGTGAATTTTGCCTCAAGAAAATGGTTGTCATAATTTAGTTTATAAACACCTTGTAAAGGAAGAAGAAAAATCACATTGCTAGCTCTAACAAAAGCGGAACAATCGTTGAGCAAAATCCAACATCCATTTCTGAAAAACTTCCAGCAAAATAGTAACAGGAGGGAACTCCTGTAGCTGCATAAAGGGCATCTAAGAACATCCTATCGCTAACAACTTAATGCTGAAAGATTGAGTGTTTCCTTCCAAAATAAGGGAAAAAGGCAGGGCTGTCTACTCTCTCAGCATACACAGGCAACCAGCTGGAATATGGTTACCATCACCCGTGGCAAAGGAACACCACAGGGATGTCTTCAGCACCTCCAAGAAAAACAGCTAGGTTCACAGAGCTCTGCAGTTAGATCAGCCCAACAGTACCCACCAAACAGGACATTTCCAAGACGATTGCAAACGGGGTTAACATGTTTTTTGGAGAGCGACTAGAGGAACTGGATGAGACTTTGTACCCTCAACTGACTGCCATCTCCCACTCCTCTCCCCAGCTCAGGCTTCTGTTGGGGGATGGACAGAAGTATTTCCTTTAAAGCAACAGTTAAATATTGACTACTTCAAAACAAAACAAAACGAAACCAAACTAAACCAAACCAAACCAAACCAAACCAAACTAAACTAAACTAAAGCTAAGCTAAGCTAATACAAACTAAAAACTAAAACTAAACTAAACTAAACTAAACTGGACATGTGCCTGAAGTGAACAGAGTCAAGTGTGTGTACCCTAAGAGGGAACCGAAATCTCCGGAGCCTATGGAAGGTTTCATCCAAGAAGCCCCATCCCACACAGTAGGTTAAAAGAACAGTGCAAGATCAAATTAAGTTGCTTCAGGACTGTATCCTGCCAGTGAGCCCATACAGGGGCAGGCTGTTACTAGCAGAGACAAAAGGTAACAATTGGCATTGCTCTGCCTACCTAAATAGGCATCAGCATTGTGATTTTGGGTCAGAATTTCTCATATAAATTGCCACATCATCTGTTTTTCAATGTTCTTTCCATTAGGCAACTCACAGCAAGGGAAGTAATTCTGGAGAATAAATTAAGCATTTCTATATTCTCTGGAAAATATTCCATCAAAATAACACCCAGAGTAGCACCCAAAATAACACCCCTGGTAGCAACCATTTTTAGAAGCCATGATTCCTAATGATCAGGCTTTCTGGGATCCTCAGCTATCCAGTTCCAGTTTAGACATAAATCCTTGCCTCCCATTGCCACTATGCAATGGACCATGGATGAAAATCTGAACAAGACTGCTGACTGCTCTTTTAAAAAAGCTTCCTGCATCACAGCTTCAGTCTCTTGGCCTGAAATTCTCCTTCCACTCATGAAGTTAATATCTTGCTGCCAACACTTAATTCAAAAACCACCATCTACCATGAAGCCTCCTCTCATTCTCACAGCCCAAATGTAATTTTTATCTCTTTTAAATTCTGTATGTTTTCCCATCCATTTCTATCATACTTTTACTATTCTACCTACGTTGCAAAACTCTCTAAGCTTAGAGCCATATTTTATACACCAAATTGCCTGCTACAGCAGACGGTGCTCAATAAATATTTGTTCAATGAATGAATGAGTGAGTGAATAGAGCTGAAGGAGTGAATTAAGGAAGAGAGTTATTATAGCATTTCCCTCTACAGGGGTAGAAATAATGAGCCCCATTATGGATTGAAACTTTGAAAATATAAGTAGTAGAAGGACTGTGTTGCAACAGAAGTCTTATAACCACAGCCTTTGTTCAAGGTATTTCCCACGTTTCTCTACAAAGCTAATAATACTTTTGATCCATCTTCCTAAGAGAGTTATAAAATGAAAAGAAATGATCATCTAATTTAATATCTGATGTAATTCCAGTGATGCATAATTTACTAGTTTCTTAGCCCCGAACTGTTTTTTAGTATTAGTAATCACATCTGTTCTGCACATTTAGAGAATAAAGCACTGCCAATCACTATATGATAATGCTTTTATTAAAATGTTCAAAGCAGAAATCAGATCTTACTTACTAAATACTTCATCAGTTCTAAATTTATTCAGAACTCTTTCTTCAAATAAGTAACATGTTTTAAACAAGACTGTGGTTTGCTTTCTCCAATATTCCTTTCATTGCATGTGTGTTAGTTCAAGATTGCCAAAGTTCTTTGCTTTCCCCTGTCTTGTGTTGATGACCACCAAATGAGGAAACAGATATTTGAACATTGATTTCTTTCATCTATTTGGCTAATATTTGTTAGGAAAAATTATAATAATTGCTAACATATATTGAAAATTCATTATGTGCCATGCTTCTAACATTTGTTTTATATATAGTATCTCACTGAGTACACATTGCCAAGGACTGTATAATGTGATGGGCTAAAATATGTTCCCCCCCAAATCATATGTTGAAGTCCTAATTCCCATACTTCAGAATGTGTCTGTATTTAGAGATGGGGCCATTAAAGAGGTCATTGAGTTAAAATGGAGCCCTTTGGGCTGGAAATAATCTAACCTGACTGGTGTCCTTATTAGGACATTGTCCCTGGTGCACAGAAAGCTGACCAGGTGAAAAGACAGCGAGAGGGTAGCCATCTGTAAGATAAGGAAAGGGGTCTCAGAGGTCATCTACCCTGCCAGCACCCTGATCTTGGATTTCTAGACTCCAAAATTGTGACAAAATAAATTTTTGCTATTTATGCCACCCAGTGTGTGGTATTTTGTTATGGCAGTCTGAGCAAACTAACATAGATACTATTATCATCTCAGTTTTACAGATGGGAAGACAGGACCTTGAAAAGGTCACGGTCAAGTCTGCAGTGGAGCAGATGCTAAAACCACAGTCTGAGTTCAAAGGCTATGCTCTTTGATATTTTCTGTTAGCACCTCCTTGACATTAAGATCAAATTGATTTAACTATAAGATTGTGGCAGGCACTGTGCTAAGAACTTTGGTGCTTTATCAAACCTGATTGCTGAGACACTTAAAACATTTCTGAAAGTTTCTCATTTGCGTTTCTTGCTGCTGACCACTTTATTCCTCAGGGCTCTTCCAATTCTCTTGTATGGACTCTTCTCTTTTTCCGTCCTTTTCTCCTTCCCCACCCTGTATCTATGACAAAATCAGTATTATCCGGGCTGTCCAGTGACTCTTCCACAGTAAATTTTCTAGACCTTTTTAAAACAAGCCCAAGTCCTTTGGAACTCAGGCATCCAGAAATAGATATTGGCCTCATAGTATAGTTGTGGCCACTCGTGGACTGTGACTGAGTTTCCCGTATTGAAGCCCAGCTGACCGCCTTTCTTTTCATGTCACTCAAACAACGTTCTCTGCATTGTGTCCAGACACATGGTTTGTTGCCACCCTCTACTTCTGGTCCTTGTGAAGGCAGTTTCATCTTCACTCTTGGATGCCTCCCTGTCTTCCTACTGCTTCAGAGCCCATGCCATTTCTGAGATCCTCTGAGCTGTCCCTGTGGCTTCCATGCAGGTGAACACAGGATTATCAGGGTTAAATGATCAGCGGTGGGTGGGCCAGGGTCACATGTGAGAAGAAACAGGCTGTGACCTGAGAGTGAGATGCTGAAAAAATCGGGAGGTGAAAGTTACGCATTTGAGAATTCCAAGGATCTTAGAAGAAAGAATTCTGTTGAAGTGTTCACACGGACACATAAATCGGCCAATATGATAGTGCAACATAAAGGTGAGTTCTCAAGGACCCCCATTCCTCCTAATGAGAAGAAGACACAATTATTTCTAGAATTTGTATATATTTTTAGCAAAATAGTAAGCATGTGATAGTATAGCTTGTTTTATGCTTTTCTTTTCAACTGCGTGAAAATCCATGCAAAATGGTTTCCCATCTTATTTAAGATCTAAAGTCTTGAAAAATAGAGCCTATAAGAACCTATGAAGTCCTCCACAGCCTCCTGCTCCCATCTCCCTGTCCCCTTGCTAACAGGTCAGGTATTTTCCTTCCTGCTGCACGGCCTTTGCACTTGCTCTTTACTCTGCCTTCCATGCCCTTTGTTCAAGTATCTGCACGACTCATTTCTTTTCTTTCTTCAAGATTTTGCTCAAATACAATTTTCTCCGTAAGGCCTTTTCTGAATACTCTGCTTAAAATTTCAACCTCTGCCTTCAAATCCCCTTCCCTTTTCCAGGCATTGTAGTTCTTCATGGTATCTGTCCCCTTTTATCATAATATATCATTTACCCACCTATTTTATTTATTTGCCCTTGTCTGCAATGTTCAGAATGACTTCTTTCTTCCTTATTGTATTCTTTAATGTATCCTTAATACTTAAGAGAGTGCCTGGTGCACGTACTAAGTAATCATTATTCATTTATTAGATGAATGAATAAATGATGTAGGGAAGAATCTTTGTATCTGCAACTCTTTGTCTGCTATAATCTGTTAAATTTTTAATTTATTATGCAGTTCAATATGAAAGTTGCCTTTCTGAATACCAGAAAACTCCTTGCCCTCTTTAATATGTAAATTAACCAGATTCTTCTAGAGATTGTTAAATCATTCTGGTGATTTTTATGATTGGCCTCTGTTAACCTATGATGGATGCATTTGTTACAGTTCATACTGAAGACTTCTGAAATGCTTCTAACCCAGGCTGCATTGATAGTTTCCATGACTATATGAATATCACCAAAAAAATCCTAGCATAGGTACGTTAATATATTATCAAAACTGAGGAAGGGAATTGGAAAAACAGGAAAAAGAAAAGAGTACAAAACAGAGATCACCCGTAAACGACCTAGCTCAATAATTGTTACCGTTTGAATGAACACACCCACCCCAAAACACACAAAATTGCAATTGCTTTATTTGTTGACATTTTTCCTAAGTCTTTTCCCTCCTTTTTCAGAATTCTTTCTGACACCTCAAATCTAATGCCAGTGCTGTAGAGGCTGTAGGGAATTGTGGCCGTTGACCAAGGGCAAGCCTCCTTTGATGGCCCTTGGCATTCACGCTTTTGGCAATTTATCTTATTATGGAGTCATCAGTGTTCAATATTGAGAATTTTAAAGATGTAAAGGCATATATAAAGGCAGAAACATCACATGTAATTCCAAAAGTCAAAATGACATCTATTTCTTGAAAAATTTTTAGTATTTACTTCTAGAAATCTATTTATTCATTTTCATTCGTATATGCATCTTTTCCCAGAATTGGGGTCACATAGTACATTGTGTTTATAACCCACTTTCTTTCATGTAACAATAACTGTGAAGATTTTCATATCCAGTTAATATTCCCACTTATTGCCTATGTGCCATTTATCACCTAGACCAACAGAGTTAT
This sequence comes from Papio anubis, assembly GCF_008728515.1. Classification (NCBI taxonomy): domain Eukaryota; kingdom Metazoa; phylum Chordata; class Mammalia; order Primates; family Cercopithecidae; genus Papio; species Papio anubis. Next base: position 118,588,915 of record NC_044979.1, read on the forward strand.
TAAGAGGACTGCCACAAGTTACAGAATAATCCATCTGAATGCTAAATTAAACCTAAAACACATCATATTTTCCCTCCTTTATTCATGGTAAATGCTGTTATCTCTACTATTTGACCTCCAGCAGCAATTTATGTTCATAAAGAATTTCCATCCAGGAGAGAAAAATGACATTCCACCTTTCGCTCTCAATTTTTTATAATGTGTGATGTGCTTGACAGCATTTCACTGCTTTCTCTGACCACAAACAAACAGTGGAACTGAATGGCCTGTGTCTACTGCCACCCTGCTTGTACTTCCCAGCTTTCTTTCATGGTTGTCTCTGTACAGAAGACATGTAAGCATGGAAAATAATAAGATCATAAGCATGTCACAATAAGACCATATGGAGTAACCTTTTTCTCACTCTTAATTGCAAATTAAGTTTGTATAATGAAATTTTTGGAATTACAAATTAAAACCACCAGACATCATTTCACACTCAGTTTGTTTGGGAGAAAGTGCTAGTCAGATGTTGAAAAGATGTATGAACTCTTATTTAGCGTTTGTGTAGGAGATACATTTATTACAATCACTTTAGAAGTATTTTTGGCATTATCTTTTCAATTTTAAAATATACATAGCCAGAGATGCAACATATGTATTACATCCAGGCATAGCACATTATATTACCTGAACACTTACATATTTATGAGGCCTAATAGTAGCAGCACTTACAACGGCAAGAAATAAGTAAATAAAGCAGACGAAAGATACATAGACACACATAGGATAAATAAATTGTGGAGTATTTTCTCAGTGGATTGCCCCACAGCAGCAACGATGAATTCTGCCAAAAACAGGAAAGAAGATGATTATCACATACCTTTGTTGAGTGGAAAAAGCCACACATGTATATGGATTCCTGAAAGGTTCATATACCTTGCCCCACATGAGTGGAACAAACAGGACTTGAACCCAAGGCCTCTAACAGAAGGGCACAGCTGCTCAACAGTATAACCCAGCTTGCGCAGATGTGCATATTAACATACAAGGATCAGTGGGAAAAAGCATCTTGAGAATGACAAAGGGAAAGGAGGGGACCCATGGAGTGCAGTCCTGAGGAGGCAGGCGCATGGTCAGAACAAACAGCTGTGCCACTCAGGCAGCAGGAAGGCATGTGGGCATGGGTGCAGACCAAAGAAAGAGGTTGGAGTGGGGACAGAGGGATGAAGGTACTGTTAACTTAATTTGGTCACAAGTTATGTATTCAAATGCTAAAACCACCAGAGTACCACCACACTGTGATAAAATATTAACTGTAATTCATGCTCCATATTATCCCACTCTGGAGTCTCCTTCCCCAAACTAACTTTTGTAACTCTCTCTTTTGATATTTATTTGCATAATTACTAAACATTCTGTATCGTTATTTCTTATGAAAATTGTAATTATTATCTATGTACTTTCATAGAAGATAATGATCATACACTCAAACCATCCTCACACCATCCCTCCCATTACCCTTCTATCATAATTTTTAAAACATTATTTACCATTTAATTTACAGAAATATATTTCTATGATGATATTTAAAGTCAAAGTATAATTGAATTTCGTTTTCTGTATTTTCTTTTCTGTAAAATGGCAATGATAAAATAAAACCTACTTCATAGGGCTGTTAAAAGTGTGTATGTATAAAGGGCATTAAACAGTGTCTGGCATATGATTCAACAAATCTTAGCTTCATTTACTATCGAAAACGCAGAGGAAGATATAGAAATTGACAGACTCGTGTTAAAAGTTTCTTGACCTCTCATTCAAATGCTATTCACAGTATGCCACATTCTTGCTTTTGTCATATATAAATTTAAATTTTTAAAAAAGTAATTGTTTTGAAATGTTAGAAACAACGTGGCCTTGCACGTAAAGGTCAACAAGACATCCCAAGTGCGACTTGATGAGTACTTCCATATTCTCCTCAAATTTATTTTATTGCCTTGACCTTTTCTCCCAGCCTCAGCTGAGTGATTTTCCTGGTTTGTTGAATACACTTTGCAGTGATCTTATGCTTTTGTGAAGAATGAACCCTCTGGTATGTCAGTACAAATACCAATTTAACGTCAGAGTGATTCTGGAGGGAGTTGTGATTATGAGTTTATTTATGAAATAATGAATATTACTCATTAGCCTGGCACTGATTTATTTGAAGGGATAGGCTGGATTAGAACCATGGTGGTAATAGTGCTATCAGAGCATATTCCAACTGCAGGAGCATTGACAGCATAATTACAGCTACAGAATGGAAACTGCAGCTCTCTTAACTAAAGAAACCCAAACACTTTCTTAAATACTTAATGAATATTATGTCATTTAAACCATTCTCCCAGCAATAACCCACAAATACTAAACAGGATAGAAAATTATGCCCACCCAGGCTGAGAATGGTGGCTCACATCTGTAATCCCAGCACTTGGAAAGGTTGAGGTGGGCAGATCACTTGAGCTCAGGAGTTCGAGACCAGCCTGGGCAACATGACAAAACCCTGTCTCCACAAAAAAAAAAAAAAAAAAAAAAAGAAAGAAAACTTGGCCTGAACGGTGGTGTGCGCCTGCAGTCCCAGCTACTAGGGAGGCTGAGGCGGGGGGATCAATTGAGTCCAGGAGGTAGAGGCTGTCAGGCCACTGCACCCCAACTTGGGTGACAGAGTAAGACTCTGTCTCAAAAATAAGAGAAAAGAAAGAAAATAATGGCTACCCAATATGAATGCCCTAGATCTGCTAAGAGAAATGTTTCACAACCATTAGTAACTTTTGTTTCCCAGTCCATAAAGCATGCACTAAAATACAGCTACTGCTGCCCTGAGGAACTCTTTGTTTTTGCAGTCATGAGTATTTAATATCCCCAAACAATACAGACAATGTCACCTTCTCATAGGGCGTATCTCTGACCTTTCATACTCAGAGGAAACTCTCAAACACTCTTGAGTCTGTAGAGAATGATTATTCTCTTCAAAGCCCATCTATCTAAAATTACATCGTTTTGTTTGTTTGCCTATATGTTATTTTCTTCTCCCACTGGATTTTAATCTTATATCAATGATTTTTTTTTCATGACTCTACTCCCAGTACCTAAAAATTTTTCAGCATAAAACTGTGCCCAATAAGTAGCTGCTGAATTACACAGTTGCTAAATGATACAACACAGCTAGTTTGGTTTATAGACTCATGGGAGCCCTACATAAATTGCACACCTAGCTCAAAAGAGTCCATTATTTTGAGAATCCACACACCAAAATGTGGAGCTGGGGGATTATTAGAGGACTGAAATAAGTAAGCTTAAAAATAAGTTCTTAGTTCTCAATTTTAAAAGTTTGTCTTCAGGAACCTCATCTTGATTAATTTATTTTCTGATGGGAGTTTGGAATTTTATTAACTATGTCAATTACAATTAGGTAGCAAAATTTTACAAATAGCTGAGTTATTAGTATTTGAAACAACAAATTTTTCATTGCAAAAATTCCTTTTCACTTATTCAGCATCTACCTGTAAAAAGCAAAATTACACAAATATGCTATAATTTCAAGGGACACTAATATTTTCACCTACATACCAATCTACCAAAAATGTCTTCAAGGCAAGGACTTATGAAGCTTTCCTGTAAGACCAAAAAATGTGTGCGGATATAAGAAAAGGAATTCCCCAACGTAAACACATTTGGCCAGGAGATTTATGAGGGGAAGAATGTCTTTCTCTGAGGGCGTATATCTCAATTTTGACTGAGCTACGATTCTCTCCATTAGTTTACATTGTTCTATAAGCAAGCAAACTCTTCTATTTCATGAGGACACACAAGTGTTTGAAAGTACTAAGCTGCTATACAGTGACATCAATCATTTGCAGTAAACTTTAAAATCATAGAATATTACAGAAACCACAAAATCATGAGGGATTGCAGAAGAGTCATTGCTGTTGGGTGTGGAGTGTAATAGAACCAACAAAGAAATACTTGGGCCATCTTAGCATCTATAACAGCTATAATAGTGCCCCAAATCCTGGGAGGGACCCACAGCTCTAGGAAATGTAGTGGAAAAATTTAGAGTTGTGAAAGCATATGTGCTTGATATTGGGGAAGCAGTGATGCTAATTTTAACTCTACTGAATTTACTTGGGATATATTGGGCAACTTGAACAAACTCTGAGTCCTAGGGTCTTCATCCTTAAAAAGCAGAAAATACAGTAGTAACTCCTTAGATATTACTGAAAGAATTTAATACCTCACAAATTCTTTAAACTATGGCAGTGCACCTGCTACAAAACAGTTTTTATGGTGTCTCTATGTTAAAAATGCCACAGAGACACATGAAAAAAGAGGTTAAATTAATAATGCTTTCTCACTAATTCTCATTTAATGAATTTTATAGTCATTCCCATATAATATGAGGTAAAATATTTTATTCTTTTTCCGTTAGATAAATTATTACTACATGATTCCAATAAAGTCTGGAGAAACACTTTTATCCTGTTCTCTTGGCTTTGAAAGATGTCAAGATATAAAATCTACCCTAGAGGGAAGAAATGTCAAATATGTAGATACTTTCATTGTAATTTTTTTGTACCTCCTGTATTATTTACATTTCTTGTCATTTATATTTTTATACATAATATATTTTTAAATGAAATTTAAACTTGAAAAAATTTTGATTACTACTGCTATCTGTATCTAATCAACAACAAAGACACAAAATAAAATGAGAAGCTTGTTTAACATATATATGTTCTAGGTCATTTTGAAGAGCTAACATCTGATCTGATGGCAGATTTCTGACTCAGAGATTAAAATATTATTGTCAGAAGTTCTGTTAGTGTCAATTTTGGGTTAGGGCATTCAGACAAATACTGAGATTAAATTGAAAGTTGGACCAAATAATAATAAAGTTAAAGACATTGAGGAGTTTCAAGGTATTGAAAATTTGTGACCTAAAATCTGGGAGAAGAGGGATACCAAAAATTAAATAAGCCATTTGGAATTCTTTTAGCTTAGAGGTATTTGCTGTTTTCAGAAAGTTTGATAGAAATGCTGAGGAGCCAAAAAGAGCTATCAACAAAGTTATGGAAACAGGCCAAAAAAACTGGAGTTCAAGGACCACAAAGGAGGAAGGGCAAGGATAAACCCCAGCTCTTCTCTCGGGCTCTACAAAGCTACAAGCTAAGAATAAAAGTGAACATTAAACAGACCATGCCTCTCAAGACTGAAGCTCAGCTTAGAATCATTTTGATCTCTAATTGGATTAAGGTGATCTGGGATCCTAAGTACCCCTGCAAGAAGATAGCATCATGTAATGCTTCAAACCACTTAGATAGCATTTCATATACAATATCTAGCACTAAAAAATAGTCATTTGAAAAGACAAGACCATGTGGCAGAAAATAAGAGAAACTACAGACAATGCAAATAATTGAGAGATAGATAGATAAAGGAAATAGAAGGTGCAGATTATAAGTAGCTGGCCAAAAAAAAATTAGTGAACTAGAGGATGAGTCAGAGCAAATTATCCAGACTGATGCATGAAAAGACAAAAGGAATGAAACACCCAGAAAAAAATGACGTATGTCAGATACAGTGCAAATGATTACATATATTTGGGATCCCAGGAGGAAAATGATAGTAACATAGAAATAGTAATTGAAGGGATAATGGTTGATAATTTTCTAAGATTGTTTAAAGTTATCAAGCCACAGATTTAAAAAGCACTAGAGGTTTAGGAAGAATACATTCTAAAAAATACACCTAATAACACCACATTAAACAGTTGAAAAGTTCAGACTAAGAGAAGATCCTTAAGAGAGAGAGATAGAGAAAAAAATTAAACCAAGACCTTCCAAAAAGCAACAATAAGCAATGAAGCTAACTTCTCTGCAAGATTAATGAAAACAGAAGATGATGAAATATGTGTTTTTCTTTTTTTTTTTTTCTGAGACAGCGTCTGGTTCTGTCACCCGGGCTGGCGCGATCTCAGCTCACTGCAACCTCTGCCTCCCGGGTTCACACGATTCTCCTGCCTCAGCCTCCCAAATAGTTGAGATTACAGGTGCACACCACCATGCCTGGCTAATTTTTTTGTGTGTTTTTAGTAGAGACGGGGTTTCACTGTGTTGGCCAGATTGGTCTCGAACTCCTGACCTCGTGATCCGCCCGCCTCGGCCTCTCAAAGTGCTGAGATTACAGGCGTGAGTCACTGCGCCCGGCCAGATAATGAAATATCTAAAAATTCTGGAAAGCAGGGGAATAAGAAACCATCAAACTAAAAATATCAATATCCAAGAGAAAGATATATGTTAATAATAAATTGAAATAAATACATTTTCAGCCAAATGAAACCTGAAAATTTGTCACCAACAAACCTTCAATTGAAGAAATAAAAACATCCTTCCTTCAGAAGGAAATAATCTCAGATTAAAATGGAAGGTTTATTAAACAATTAATATATATGTGAGTAAATCAATATTAATTTAATGTATTTATATGTATTATTTCAGGACTTAAATATATATATCAGTTTTTATAATGCATAGTACAATTATAATAAAGAGAATTAATATATAAACAAGAATATACAGTTAAGAAAAGCTAAAATAGTTAACATAGTTAATGTCTTTGTCTTATCCCTGAGGTATCTATACATGTTTGTGTGTGTGTGTGTGTGTCTGTATGTGCGTTTATGAGTGTACACAATAAAAGTTAACTATACATGCTGTATTCTTTGAAAAAACACAAAAGAATTGTAAAGGAATATACATTGATATGGTTTAGCTGTGTCTCCACCCAAATCTCATCTTGAACTGTAGTTCCCATAATTCCCACATGTCCTAGGAGGGACCCATTGGGGAATAATTGAATCATGGGGCCTGTTACCTCCATGCTGTTCCCCTAATAGTGAGTGAATTCTATGAGATCTGCACTTCTCTTTGCTGCCGAAGGAAGGATGTATTTGATTTCTCTTTTGCCACGATTGTAAGTTTCCTGAGGCCTTCCCAGCCATGAGGAACTGTGAGTCAATTAAACCTCTTTCCTTTATAAATTACCCAGTCTTGGGTATGTCTTTATTAGCAGTATGAGAGTGAACTAATACATATACCTATCAAACAGAGGGGAAAGAAAATAATTTAAAAATATATATTAAATTAATCAAAAAATCAAACACAATAAAACAATAAAAACATTAACGAGGCAGGACAAATTTAAACAAATATTAGGGTAATAGACTAAAATCCAAATATTTCAGAAATTAAATTAAATATGAATGGATTTAATACTCAATGATACATCTTTCCAGATCAGATAAAATTATCAAAAAATACAATAGGTCTGTGAAAGAACACACATCTAAATATAAGGATATCAAATAAATGAAAAGAAAAAGGGTGGAAAAAATATAGCATGTTAATTCTAATCAAAAAGGAGCTAATGTAGTTATTTTAATAACTCACAAAATAAACTTCAAATAAACATGGATACCAGAGATGAAGAATATTTGACAGCGTTTCATATTATACTATATATTTTATAGATTTTATCACATAGTTTTCTTAGTCTTGGCTGTTATAACAAAATACCATAGGCTTGGTGGCTTATGAACTACAAAAATTAATTTTTTAAGCTCTGGAGAATGAGACATTGAAGATCACTGTAGGGTGCCAGCAGGGCCTGCTTCCTAGAATGCCTCTCTCTGGGGTCTCTTAGAGTTCTGATGATCTAATTACCTCCCCAAAGGCCCTGCATCCTAATACCATCACCTTAGGGGGTTAGAATTCCAGCATATGAATTTGGGGAAACATAAATGTTCAGAGCATAGCAATGTTATGTATTTTATATATTGCATATTTAGTATATATTTTATAATCAAAAGTTTAAAATCATCAAGATGATGTGACATTTCTAGATTTGTGTTGACTTGTTACCATAACTCTAAAATGCATGAAGAAAAAATGATTAAAATAAAAGTGCAGAAAAATTCCTAATTATAGTAAAAGTTTTCAATATACATTTTCCAGTTACTATTAGATCAAGGACATAGGAGATTCTTTAAGCATTTTCAACACATTTGATACCATTTAACTGCATTTAGTGCAGTGAAATCTTCCAATAAACTACACTAGGAAACTTATTCTTTTCAAAACACAAAATTATTTTATGGGCATAGGGCTATTAAGCTAGAAATTAATGTCTAAATTAACATTGAAAATTTCTTACAAATAAGACATTAAGAAATTCACTTGAAATAATCCATTAAAAAGAAATCAGTAAAATTAGAGAATATTTTAATTGTATTACTAATGCTAAAAATGAAACAAGTGAGGCATAATTAAGCCACAATTACAGAGGCAATAATGGTCAGAAACAGGTATTTTAGAAAAGACAGAGGCTGAAGATCTATTTTTAAGTATTCATCCTAAGAAACAAGTAAAAGAATAGTTAATAAACATAAAGGAGGCAGAAGGAAGAAAATAATACCATAGAAAGGAAATGAGAGAAAAGTAACCTACATAGAGATGTTGAAGAAAATCAGAAAAAGAAAAGCAATCATCAATACCATGAATGGTAAAAGGGCAACATGAGGATCTAGTAGATATTAAAAATATAAAAATATTTTGAACAAATTTATACAAGCAAATGTAAACATTTGAATGGCATGGACAGGTTCGCAGAAAAATATAGTTTATTAAACTCCACACAGAAAAATGGAAAAATTTGAAGTGTTTATTACATATTAATGACACTGAACTCACAAGCAATGATCTACCAAAGATAAAAATTGATTCCAAAAGCTAAACTACAGTTTATCAAAGTCACTTGTTAGCATAACCTTGGAAATCATAAAACATCTCACCCATGAATATAGACGAAAATTCCTGCAGAAATTATTTACAAACTGTATCTACCTATCTAAGAATATAAATATAGTTTTGAGTTTAGATGTAAATACAAATTAAAAATGTAAGTTATAAGATAAATAAATCACAACCAAGTTGTTCCCCAACCTAGAAATTTAATCTCAGCTTAACTGTAAAAAATTAATCATTGTAATTCACCGTATTAACAACAGAACTGAGGAGAAAAAAATGATCATATTGACAGATCAAGCCAAAGCATTTTATAAAATAGCATCTATTTATAATTAAAAAAACTGTTTGCATACTTAGAAGATAATAGCTTTAATATGATTATGTTTATCTCCAATTTATCTATTTCAAACATTACATGAAATGTTTAAGTATGGAAAGCTAATATGTCTGGGATTGAGAGTGAGTTACCACCCCTTCTATCCAAATTTGTACTGGAGGACCTCTGTAGTATGAAATTTACATGATACAAATGATGTGCATAATAATTGAAGAGAAAAATAAAACTCATTAACACAGGGTAGATTGAAAAAATAATTTAAGTCCACAGACAATGATAGTTAAAAAATAAGCCTCTGGATTCAAGGTGAATAAGCAACATCAAATGTATTCCCTTACATGAACAACAAGCAGCTATTGAAATGAAGTTCAAAAAGATATAGCTTACATTATCAACAGTCACATTTATGTAAAAATAAACACAATGAAAGATGTTACAGAACATTTGCATTACACTGCATTGTAAAAATATTACAATAATAAAAAGGAGGTTTACATTAGATAGAAGGAAAATCATATTTATACATGGGAAGAGTAAATATTTCGAATATGTAAATTTTCTTAAAATCAAATTAACATAACTATAATTGTTCAGCCATTTATGTCTTTGAGCATATGTGTGTGTGTGCAAGAGAAAGAGTGAGACATAGAGAGAAAGCAAGCATGTATGCAAAATAACAAACTGATTCTACAATTTACATGAAATTTCAAAAGGACAAGAATAGACAAAACATTTCTAAGGAGAACAAAGTGAGAAGACATACTCTCCCAAATATCAAGAACTATTATGAATCCACATAAATAATCCAGTATGGTAATAATACAATAAGTGGGAATTGGACCAATGAAACACAGAAGAGAGACTCCAAAGTCAGATTCATACTGGTATGAACAGTTTATTTATGATAAAGCTGGAACTATATAATATCAAGGGAATATATTTGTGTGGGTGTGTGTATGTATACACACACACACACAGTTATGGTGCTGAGTCAACTAGCTATCAAAATTGAACAAATAAAGATAAAAAAGAAAACCCCTAACTCATACCAAATACAAATATTAAATCCCAGTAAATTCTAGACATAAAAGTAAAAGGCAAACCAATAAGGTGTAGATGATATTATAGGAGAATATCTTTGTAACATTGAGAAAGGGGAAGGTTTGTTAAACAATACACACAAAAAGCCCTATTAATTATATAGGGAATAATGATTGGTCTACACCAACATTTGAAATCTCTTTACATTAAAAGACATGACTGGGATAGTGAAAATGTGACCAAGAGAAATGGGAGTAAATACCTGTGACATATACAACAGTCAAATAATAATTTGTATTTAAAAATATATAAATAAATCTTACAAAATCAACAATGCAACTAAAAATGTGCATTTGACATGAATGTATGCATGCATACGCCCTCATGGATAAGAATGTTGCTAATGGCACAACTTATATTAGCCCAAATCTGGAAAAATTCTAATGTCCATCAACTGTAGAATGTATACAAACATTCACAAAATTGAATATAATATATGCAATGAAAATAAATTGTAACTCTATGCAACAATAAAGATGTGTATCACAAATGTAAGGTTGAGTAGAAGTAGCTGTACACAAATAATTGCATGTATTTAATTCTATTTATATACAGGTCAAAACGGGGAGGGAATCAAGATAGAGGGTATCTTTGGGAAGGCAACTGGGGATGGAGCCAAGGAAGTGGCATGAAAGGAGTTTTTGGACTGTGGACTGTATTCATTATTTTTGACTTGTGGTCATCTTTGCAAAGCTACATGTATAAATAGACCTATTTGGGGTGTGTTCCCTGGAGGCAGAGCCTGGTTGTGTGTGATTCATTGAGGCAGAGCTCTTCAAGGAAAGCAGTGAAGAAGGAGAGGGAAAGAGAGGACACTAAGAAGGATGTAGTGTTAGTCAAAGGTGAGACTTAAATAGAAGTTGACTTAACCCATCCAAGGAAAGGCTCTGGACCATAACTCACACCCCAACTTGCCTTCAGAAAAGGGGCAGACACTTTTACCCAAGGTTTATCAGTTAGTAGCTGAGCACACGTCCTCTTCAGTGGGTTGTTGCTGAGGATTACAGCCTCTCCTCCAAGCTAACTCTTGGTCAATTCTCCAGAGAGGGTCCAGTAGCTAGGATGACTGTTAGCACTCAGATGTTAAAGCAGCGGAGGATGGGTACCCCCGATGGTGAAGCATGGATCACCAAAGCATCTACCAATGACATGAACCCTACTGTTGTGGAAATTACATATCCAAATGTTCTCAGTATTAATGCCATGGGCTAAAGTCATGAATCTCATAAAAGAGCAGTATCCAAAGAGAAGGAACTTGCTAATCAGGTTCACTTAGGGATGTTCCTCATCCACAGCCTCTCCCCAGTAACCCAACCCTCCAGGCATTTTTCTGAATGCTTTGTTTATTATGTTTTGTATAAAACGGAAGAGTTATTTTGTTCAAGGTAGAAGGTACAAAGATAATACCTAATAATAATAGTAAATAATTGTGTGTCTGACCCTGTGCCCACTGTTTTATATGCACTGTTCTAAAATCTCCATGATTCAGGTATTATTGTTATGGTCTCCTTTTTACAGTTGAGGTAACCAAAACGTGTAGATTGCGGAAAGCCCCATGCCTTTTAATAGGCAGAATTGGGACTGAAACATTTAACTGTCCCACCATTAGATCTTAACTACCTATCTTCTCAGAATTAGAGAGGGGATTCTAGGGAGTCAACGAAGTTGGGAACTAGAAACCTTCTCTATGGTGTTATCCAATTAGAGAATGAGCTGAAAGGGGGTTGCCAAAGAATCGGTTTGAGTTATTTTATTTGGGGAAGAGTCTAGAGATAGGAGTTATTTCATAAGGGGTAAGCACTCTAGGTTAAATTTTTCTTTTCTTTTTTTTTAATTTTACTTTTTTATTATTATTATTATACTTTAAGTTCTAGGGTACATGTGCATAACGTGCAGGTTTCTTACATATGTATACTTGTGCCATGTTGCTGTGCTGCACCCATCAACTCGTCAGCACCCATCAACTCGTCATTTACATCAGGTATAACTCCCAATGCAATCCCTCCCCCCTCCCCCCTCCCCATGATAGGCCCCGGTGTGTGATGTTCCCCTTCCTGAGTCCAAGTGATCTCATTGTTCAGTTCCCACCTATGAGTGAGAACATGCGGTGTTTGGTTTTCTGTTCTTGTGATAGTTTGCTAAGAATGATGGTTTCCAGCTGCATCCATGTCCCTACAAAGGACACAAACTCATCCTTTTTTATGGCTGCATAGTATTCCATGGTGTATATGTGCCACATTTTCTTAATCCAGTCTGTCACTGATGGACATTTGGGTTGATTCCAAGTCTTTGCTATTGTGAATAGTGCCGCAATAAACATACGTGTGCATGTGTCTTTATAGCAGCATGATTTATAATCCTTTGGGTATATACCCAGTAATGGGATGGCTGGGTCATATGGTATTTCTAGTTCTAGATCCTTGAGGAATCGCCATACTGTTTTCCATAATGGTTGAACTAGTTTACAATCCCACCAACAGTGTAAAAGTGTTCCTATTTCTCCACATCCTCTCCAGCACCTCTTGTTTCCTGACTTTTTAATGATCGCCATTCTAACTGGTGTGAGATGGTATCTCATTGTGGTTTTGATTTGCATTTCTCTGATGGCCAGTGATGATGAGCATTTTTTCATGTGTCTGTTGGCTGTATGAATGTCTTCTTTTGAGAAATGTCTGTTCATATCCTTTGCCCACTTTTTGATGGGGTTGTTTGTTTTTTTCTTGTAAATTTGTTGGAGTTCTTTGTAGGTTCTGGATATTAGCCCTTTGTCAGATGAGTAGATTGCAAAAATTTTCTCCCATTCTGTAGGTTGCCTGTTCACTCTGATGGTAGTTTCTTTTGCTGTGCAGAAGCTCTTTAGTTTAATGAGATCCCATTTGTCAATTTTGGCTTTTGCTGCCATTGCTTTTGGTGTTTTAGACATGAAGTCTTTGCCCATGCCTATGTCCTGAATGGTACTACCTAGGTTTTCCTCTAGGATTTTTATGGTATTAGGTCTAACATTTAAGTCTCTAATCCATCTTGAATTAATTTTCGTATAAGGAGTAAGGAAAGGATCCAGTTTCAGCTTTCTACTTATGGCTAGCCAATTTTCCCAACACCATTTATTAAATAGGGAATCCTTTCCCCATTTCTTGTTTCTCTCAGGTTTGTCAAAGATCAGATGGCTGTAGATGTGTGGTATTATTTCTGAGGACTCTGTTCTGTTCCATTGGTCTATATCTCTGTTTTGGTACCAGTACCATGCTGTTTTGGTTACTGTAGCCTTGTAGTATAGTTTGAAGTCAGGTAGCGTGATGCCTCCAGCTTTGTTCTTTTGACTTAGGATTGTCTTGGAGATGTGGGCTCTTTTTTGGTTCCATATGAACTTTAAAGCAGTTTTTTCCAATTATGTGAAGAAACTCATTGGTAGCTTGATAGGGATGGCATTGAATCTATAAATAACCTTGGGCAGTATGGCCATTTTCACGGTATTGATTCTTCCTATCCATGAGCATGTTATGTTCCATTTGTTTGTGTCCTCTTTTATTTCACTGATCAGTGGTTTGTAGTTCTCCTTGAAGAGGTCCTTTACATTCCTTGTAAGTTGGATTCCTAGGTATTTCATTCTCTTTGAAGCAATTGTGAATGGAAGTTCATTCATGATTTGGCTCTCTGTTTGTCTATTACTGGTGTATAAGAATGCTTGTGATTTTTGCACATTAATTTTGTATCCTGAGACTTTGCTGAAGTTGCTTATCAGCTTAAGGAGATTTTGGGCTGAGACAATGGGATTTTCTAAATATACAATCATGTCATCTGCAAACAGGAACAATTTGACTTCTTCTTTTCCTAACTGAATACCCTTGATTTCTTTCTCTTGCCTGATTGCCCTAGTCAGAACTTCCAACACTATGTTGAATAGGAGTGGTGAGAGAGGGCATCCCTGTCTTGTGCCAGTTTTCAAAGGGAGTGCTTCCAGTTTTTGCCCATTCAGTATGATATTGGCTGTGGGTTTGTCATAAATAGCTCTTATTATTTTGAGGTACGTTCCATCAATACCGAATTTATTGAGCATTTTTAGCATGAAGGGCTGTTGAATTTTGTCAAAAGCCTTTTCTGCATCTATTGAGATAAACATGTGGTTCTTGTCTTTGGTTCTGTTTATATGCCGGATTATGTTTATTGATTTGCGAATGTTGAACCAGCCTTGCATCCCAGGGATGAAGCCCACTTGATCATGGTGGATAAGCTTTTTGATGTGCTGCTGAATCCGGTTTGCCAGTATTTTATTGAGGATTTTTGCATCGATGTTCATCAGGGATATTGGTCTAAAATTCTCTTTTTTTTGTTGTGTCTCTGCCAGGCTTTGGTATCAGGATGATGTTGGCCTCATAAAATGAGTTAAGGAGGATTCCCTCTTTTTCTATTGATTGGAATAGTTTCAGAAGGAATGGTACCAGCTCCTCCTTGTACCTCTGGTAGAATTCAGCTGTGAATCCATCTGGTCCTGGACTTTTTTTCGTTGGTAGGCTATTAATTATTGCCTCAATTTCAGAGCCTACTATTGGTCTATTCAGGGATTCAACTTCTTCCTGGTTTAGTCTTGGAAGAGTGTAAGTGTCCAGGAAATTATCCATTTCTTCTAGATTTTCTAGTTTATTTGTGTAGAGGTGTTTATAGTATTCTCTGATGGTAGTTTGTATTTCTGTGGGGTCGGTGGTGATATCCTCTTTATCATTTTTTATTGCGTCTATTTGATTCTTCTCTCTTTTCTTCTTTATTAGTCTTGCTAGTGGTCTGTCAATTTTGTTGATCTTTTCAAAAAACCAACTCCTGGATTCATTGATTTTTTGGAGGGTTTTTTGTGTCTCTATCTCCTTCAGTTCTGCGCTGATCTTAGTTATTTCTTGCCTTCTGCTAGCTTTTGAATGCGTTCGCTCTTGCTTCTCTAGTTCTTTTAATTGTGATGTTAGAGTGTCAATTTTAGATCTTTCCAGCTTTCTCTTGTGGGCATTTAGTGCTATAAATTTCCCTCTACACGCTGCTTTAAATGTGTCCCAGAGATTCTGGTATGTTGTATCTTTGTTCTCATTGGTTTCAAAGAACATCTTTATTTCTGCCTTCATTTCGTTATGTACCCAGTAGTCATTCAGGAGCAGGTTGTTCAGTTTCCATGTAGTTGAGCGGTTTTGATTTAGTTTCTTAGTCCTGAGTTCTAGTTTGATTGCACTGTGGTCTGAGAGACAGTTTGTTATAATTTCTGTTCTTGTACATTTGCTGAGGAGTGCTTTACTTCCAATTATGTGGTCAATTTTGGAATAAGTGCGATGTGGTGCTGAGAAGAATGTATATTCTGTTGATTTGGGGTGGAGAGTTCTATAGATGTCTATTAGGTCTGCTTGCTGCAGAGATGAGTTCAATTCCTGGATATCCTTGTTAACTTTCTGACTCGTTGATCTGTCTAATGTTGACAGTGGAGTGTTGAAGTCTCCCATTATTATTGTATGGGAGTGTAAGTCTCTTTGTAAGTCTCTAAGGACTTGCTTTATGAATCTGGGTGCTCCTGTATTGGGTGCATATATATTTAGGATAGTTAGCTCTTCCTGTTGAATTGATCCCTTTACCATTATGTAATGGCCTTCTTTGTCTCTTTTGATCTTTGATGGTTTAAAGTCTGTTTTATCAGAGACTAGTATTGCAACCCCTGCTTTTTTTTTGTTCTCCATTTGCTTGGTAAATCTTCCTCCATCCCTTTATTTTGAGCCTATGTATGTCTCTGTGTGTGAGATGGGTCTCCTGAATACAGCAGACTGATGGGTCTTGACTCTTTATCCAGTTTGCCAATCTGTGTCTTTTAATTGGAGCATTTAGTCCATTTACATTTAAGGTTAAGATTGTTATGTGTGAACTTGATCCTGCCATTATGATATTGACTGGTTATTTTGCTCATTAGTTGATGCAGTTTCTTCCTAGCCTAAATGGTCTTTACATTTTGGCATGTTTTTGCAATGGCTGGTACCAGTTGTTCCTCTCCATGTTGAGTGTTTCCTTCAGGGTCTCTTGTAAGGCAGGCCTAGTGGTGAAAAAATCTCTAAGCATTTGCTTATCTGTGAAGGATTTTATTTCTCCTTCACTTATGAAACTTAGTTTGGCTGGATATGAAATTCTGGGTTTAAAATTCTTTTCTTTAAGAATGTTGAATATTGGCCCCCACTCTCTTCTGGCTTGTAGAGTTTCTGCCGAGAGATCTGCTGTGAGTCTGATGGGCTTCCCTTTGTGGGTAACCCGACCTTTCTCTCTGGCTGCCCTTAAGATTTTTTCCTTCATTTCAACTTTGGTGAATCTGGCAATTATGTGTCTTGGAGTTGCTCTTCTCGAGGAGTATCTTTGTGGCGTTCTCTGTATTTCCTGGATTTGAATGTTGGCCTGCCCTACTAGGTTGGGGAAGTTCTCCTGGATGATATCCTGAAGAGTGTTTTCCAACTTGGTTCCATTTTCCCCCTCACTTTCAGGCACCCCAATCAGACGTAGATTTGGTCTTTTTACATAATCCCATACTTCTTGCAGGCTTTGTTCATTTCTTTTTCTTCTTTTTTCTTTTGGTTTCTCTTCTCGCTTCATTTCATTCATTTGATCCTCAATCGCTGATACTCTTTCTTCCAGTTGATCGAGTCGGTTACTGAAGCTTGTGCATTTGTCACGTATTTCTCATGTCATGGTTTTCATCTGTTTCATTTCGTTTATGACCTTCTCTGCATTAATTACTCTAGCCATCAATTCTTCCACTTTTTTTTCAAGATTTTTAGTTTCTTTGTGCTGGGTATGTAATTCCTCCTTTAGCTCTGAGAAGTTTGATGGACTGAAGCCTTCTTCTCTCATCTCGTCAAAGTCATTCTCTATCAAGCTTTGCTCCATTGCTGGTGATGAACTGCGCTCCTTTGCCGGGGGAGATGCACTCTTATTTTTTGAATTTCCAGCTTTTCTGCCCTGCTTTTTCCCCATCTTTGTGGTTTTATCTGCCGCTGGTCTTTGATGATGATGGTGACGCACTGATGGGGTTTTGGTGTAGGTGTCCTTCCTGTTTGATAGTTTTCCTTCTAACAGTCAGGACCCTCAGCTGTAGGTCTGTTGGAGATTGCTTGAGGTCCACTCCAGACCCTGTTTGCCTGGGTGTCAGCAGCAGAGGCTGCAGAAGATAGAATATTTCTGAACAGCGAGTGTACCTGTCTGATTCTTGCTTTGGAGGCTTCCTCTCAGGGGTGTACTCCACCCTGTGAGGTGTGGGGTGTCAGACTGCCCCTAGTGGGGGATGTCTCCCAGTTAGGCTACTCAGGGGTCAGGGACCCACTTGAGCAGGCAGTCTGTCCCTTCTCAGATCTCAACCTCTGTGTTGGGAGATCCACTGCACTCTTCAAAGCTGTCAGACAGAGTCGTTTGTGTCTGCAGAGGTTTCTGCTGCTTTTGTTGTTTACTGTGCCCTGTCCCCAGAGGTGGAGTCTACAGAGACAGGCAGGTTTCCTTGAGCTGCTGTGAGCTCCACCCAGTTCGAGCTTCCCAGCGGCTCTGTTTACCTACTTAAGCCTCAGCAATGGCGGGCGCCCCTCCCCCAGCCTCGCTGCTGCCTTCCCGCGATATTGCAGACTGCTGTGCTAGCAATGAGGGAGGCTCCATGGGCATGGGACCCTCCCGGCCAGGTGTGGGATATGATCTCCTGGTGTGCCTGTTTGCTTAAAGCGCAGTATTGGGGTGAGAGTTACCCAATTTTCCAGGTGTTGTGTGTCTCAGTTCCCCTGGCTAGGAAGAGGGATTCCCTTTCCCCTTGCGCTTCCCAGGTGAGGCGATGCCTCGCCCTGCTTCAGCTCTCGCTGGTTGGGCTGCAGCAGCTGACCAGCACCGATTGTCTGGCACTCCCTAGTGAGATGAACCCAGTACCTCAGTTGAAAATGCAGAAATCATGGTCTTCTGTGTCGCTCGTGCTGGGAGTTGGAGACTGGAGCTGTTCCTATTCGGCCATCTTGCTCCGCCCCCAATGGTTGATTTTCAAGAATGCTGCATCCCATCTTTATCATGTGGATGCCTCCTTGTGAGTTTTATACATTTCATCATCTTTGGCATCCATTGACTCATGAAAGTCTTTCCTTCATTATTTTCTTTTCTGCTGGGTCTGCAGAGGGAACAAGTGTGCATGGATCTGTTGGTACGGAAAGAAGAAAGAAGGACAGTGGGGGCATCTCACTATGAATGTATTATTTCTCAAATCTTTCAAATTCAAAATGCTTCATGTCTCAAAGAAAACCTCTCCTCTAGGCTTGATGAGAGTCATATTCTGCCATTAATGAAACTGACAAACATCCCTCCTTCCCTCACCTTGTTACATTTAAAGAGACCGACTTTAACCAAATTACTTTCCCTGAACCATAAATTGCTTCTCTAGTCACAAACAGGAAAGGTCATCTCATTTATCCACAAAAACATTTCTTTGAACTTTGAATATTCTCATCTCTGTTATAATGTAATGTGATAAATCTCACATTGAGGGAGGTGAAAATTATAGAAGGCATGGGGGAATTAACTTTCCTTTTAGCATGGTGGGAGATGAGACTAAAGAGATGTAATAGGATGATATTATTGAGTCTCATATTTCCAAAAATATTTATTAAGCACCTAACACTTACTAGTCATTGGAACTACAGAAATAAATATTTTCTTTGAGAAAGATATTGGAATGGTATATTGTTTGGATTTTGCTCTTAATCAATGGCCATATTAAGCAAGATAGTCATGTTGTTCTGTGTGTGGTTAAAATGTACAACTCCCTGGATAAAGTGAAGGATAGATTCAATGGTAGGATGGAGAACAGAAATAGAGAATCATTGAGCATTATACTGCATAATGGAAGTAGACAGTGATGAGAATTGAAAGGATGGTGAAATTCCAGCTGAGAGAGTACAGACAAGCCTGTACTAGAATACAAACAAGCCTAGACAGGGAAATTCAATGGATTTTGTGATGAACTTAAGGTAGGAAGCGAGAAGGAATTCAACAATGATTGAATTGCTCTCAGATTTCTCTCCAGTGTAACTTTTGGTAACGTTGAAGGCACGTCAGTGAAGGTAGGCAGAAGAAGAGATTTAAGGAAGAAGATGCAGGATTTGATTTGTGGTAAATAGAATTTGTGACACTTGAAGAAAAGGATGTTTGGCATATTTAAGAATTCTAAAGCTCTGCTGAAGGAAGTGCATCAATTGCTTTGTTTAATGTATTCTGGAAATTACTTGGTTTTTAAAACTTCAATTTAATAGCAAAAATATGGTTCATATAAAATGTTTTATCATTGATGTCAGTATAGACATCTACAAAACTTGCTGTTTTCCAGTAGTTGGCAAGTCATTTTGCTAGCTTTTAATCCTGTGAATTTGTTTTAATTATCACTGTAGAAAAAGAAAAACGACACCCAAAGAGGGTATGTGACTTTGTCAAGTTCAACAGAAGAATTGGGACGGCACAATTCCATCTAGTTCCTGGTTGAAAGCTCTTTTGTCCGCATCACCATTTCCCTCATGGACTCTCCTTCTACTTTTGCGGGTTTAGAAAAGTCATTTTAACATTATTCTTATCATTTCAAAGGTTAACTAGCCATGCACTATGATATGATCTTCGTATCTGTTGAATTTCTTCACCTTTAATGAAGATTGTTAAAAGGGAATTAGTGGCTTACTTGTAATTTCTAAAATTTTTATGTACCTGAGCTCAAAACAATCATAGATATTACCTCATATTACAGGTGAAGAAATAGTCACAAAGAGGAATAGAAATCTAAAACCCATATTCTCACTACACTATGGTGTTAAATTATTCTCTCATGTTAGGGCCAAGATACCTACTATGTATCTCCTAACTCTGGCTGTCAAATATAAACCAGCTAATACACACCACTGTAGTGACAAACAACTACCATTCTATAATTCATTCTTAATATAGTGACATTAAGCTCTAATCACAAAAATGACTAAAATCAAGTCAGCTTCTAGTTTATCACAAGAGAACATAATTTCATCAGTGTATTATTCAGTAGGTCTTTTTTGATACTCTCTCACACAGGTGACACACATGCATGCGCACACACACACACACATAGACACTAAAAAAAAATACAGTTCTTAATATCTCTTCTAAGTAGCCCTCAATGATACAGTAAACACATTTAAAGTAAAAGAAATAAAGTTAGAAAATGCAAACAATACAGAAAAATGCAAAATTGCACGGGAAATTCTTTAATCTACCTCATACTCAAGACCTCTTTCCAAACCTAAACACTGACAATAGATTTTTTCCGTGACTTCTTTCATAAGCACATATCCATATTTATATAAATAGGCATTTGTTTATATACTTATAAATATTCACACACATTTATTGTCTGTTTAATAAACATTATTATACTATGCACACTTGTTTTCCTCACTTAATGTCAGATCTTAAAAGATATGCTCCTAACATATATATTGTTTGTGTTTGGGTCAGCATAATTACAGACATAGATTTAAAGCTGCTCAATCCAGTCATATTTAGGATCACATTGTCTTCAAAACAAAATAGATTTTTTAGTTAACTGATTTTTAACGTTCACACATTTTCAGGAAAACATGGTTAGTTGTTTTTAAATATGTCTTATCCCTTTTTTTTTTTTTTTTTTTTTTTTTTTTTTTGAGACAGAGTCTCGCTCTGTCGCCCAGGCTGGAGTGCAGTGGCCGGATCTCAGCTCACTGCAAACTCTGCCTCCCGGGTTTACGCCATTCTCCTGCCTCAGCCTCCGGAGTAGCTGGGACTACAGGCGCCCGCCACCAAGCCCGGCTAATTTTTTGTATTTTTAGTAGAGACGGGGTTTCACCGTGTTAGCCAGGATGGTCTCGATCTCCTGACCTCGTGATCCGCCCGTCTCAGCCTCCCAAAGTGCTGGGATTACAGGCTTGAGCCACCGCGCCTGGCTGTCTTATCCCTTTCTAAGATTAAAACCTGCTGGCCTCAGTAATTAAACACATCACCAAGAAATAATTCAACATAATTTTTCCAAAAACCAAAAAGTATCATCTCTGCAACTATACCCTAAAATTACTGGTGTTTTTCTTTTATTGTTGTTGGTTTGTTTGTTTTGTTTGTTTGTTTTGTTTGTTTGTTTTTGAGATGGAGTCTTTTTCTGTCACCAGGCTAGAATGCAATGGCGCGATCTCAGCTCACTGCAAACTCCGCCTCCCGGGTTCAAGCGATTCTTCTGCCTCACCCTCTCGAGTAGCTGGGACTACAGGCATGTGGCACCATGCCCAGCTATTTTGTATTTTTAGTAGAGATGGGGTTTTACCATGTTGGCCAGGATGGTCTCGTTCTCTTGACCTTCTGATCCACCTGCCTCTCCCTCCCAAAGTACTGGGATTACAGGTGTGAGCCACCGTGCCCTGCCAAAATTACTGTTTTTAAACATCTATAATTGGTATTTCTATTCTTTAATCACTTTTAATGTTACATTCTGTATTCATACTTTATTGTGTATTCCAGGAAATTTTGCTGTTGTCCCGTAGACTTCACTGTTATCCATGCAAGGACTACATTAAGTGGAAGGATTCTAAACATTACCTTTGAGCATGATATGTTGATAAATTTTAATAGGTTTAAATAATCCATGTTGAGTAGCTGTATTTATCTTTGGTTGCATCACTGATTATTTGAGACAAATTCTTTGAAGTGGGATTATTGAGTCAGGAATATGAATCCCAATGTTAAGACACATCAGAGACTTTGATGTAGGGGTATAGACAGTACTGATGTTTTTCTTGTTGAACAAGTTTCTCTCTATGAATAATGCACAAACCACTGCTTGCCAAGTAGAAAAAGAGAAATGCCACTGGGAAATGAAATACATGGGTAGACTGAAAAGAGGAAGCTTTTGAGATGTGTTAGTGAAGGATAATAACTTAAAATTAAACATCTATTTAAAACAGAAACTTTGATGGTATCGTGTGGAATTCTGCCCAAGGGAAAGGGAAAGGAAAAGTAAAGGAGAAGCTGGACATGCCCAATACTGCTATGAGCAGAAACCCTAAAAACGGTTTGGGATGTGAGGCGGATGGAGTAGACAATCCCAGTACATGCTATGGGTTAAATGTGTGTGCCCCTCCCCCTCAAAGTTCTTATGTTGAAGCCCTCATCCCCAAGGTGATAGTATTGGAAGGTGTGGCCTTTGGGAGGCAATTCGGTTTTCATGAGGTCATGAGTGTAGAGCATCCATGATAGGGTTGGTATCCTTTAAGAAGACTTCTGTATCCCTCAGCCCATCTCCCCACCGGCCACCATGTGAGGACACAAGAAGAAAGAGGCCATCGGTAAACCAGGAAGAGAGCCTTCACCAAGAATGGGACCAGGCTGGCATCTGGATCTTGGACTTCCAGCCTCCAGAATTGTAAACAATTGTTGTTTTAGCCACCCAACCTGTAGTATTCTGTTATGGCAGCCTGAGTAAGACAGCATGTAAGCTGGGAACAGGATACGCTGGACGATATGGTGGGAGAGAAGATACTCGTCTCAATCTCTCATGAGTTGTGCTGGGCTCGGCAATGCAACAGGGAGAAGCTCCAGGAGACAGGCTGCACTGAAAAGACAGATGAGTGCACATGACTCCGTCAGCGGAGGGCACCCCAAACTCGCTAATGCCCGCTTAGAAAATGCTGTGGAGAGAGTTCAAATGAAGCTGCAGGATTTGGCTGTAAGATCCGGAGATTCTGTGAAATATATTATGACAGTTTACACTGCAGGGCTTGCTAGAAGTGGATATTTCCACCGAATTTGAACTGTTTCTGAACAGAACATAAAGAAGATTTGGCCCCAGAGGGTTGAAGCCTGCAAAGGAGGGAAGAGAAAAGAGAGACATAGAAGCGAAGGCTGAGCTGAAAGCAGCATCCCTGTCTTCCTCCTCTTCTTACACTCCAAGGACAGCACCAACCGACCAGCTGTGTCATCCCAGCAGCTTCTAAAGCTTTCTGCTCTCTCTTTTTATAAGAATCACACAATGCATAGCACCACCCAGGCCATGATTGCTCACAGCTCTTCCCACAATGATTCCTCCATCCAACGGGCACCAAATAGGTGTAGCTTGTCTTAGTCACTTTGGGCAGCTTGAACAACAGACATTCTTTTCTCACAGTTCTGCAGGCTAGAAATTCATCAAGGCACCAGCTGATATAGTGTTGGATAAGGGCCCACTTCATGATTTGCAGACAATGCTTCTTGCTGTTTCCTCACATGGCAGAGACAGATGCAGAGAGAAAGTGAGCTCTTGTGTCTCTTCTTATAAGGGCCCTTGTCCCAGGCATGAGGGCTCCACCCTCTTGACCTAGTCATCTCTTGAAGGACCCACATTTCTTCACATTGGGGATTAGGATTTCAACATGTAAAACAAACATTCACTCCATAACACAGCCTCTGCTGAATATGACCAATGTTCTTTTTTTCTGTTTGCAAATGAAAGGGTTGCATTTTTTTCATGAAGATTTATCATAAGGACACGCACAATAAGAGAAATAATTTGGAGGGTGGTTTCCTGTACTGCTATTCGTGAATAAGTAAGGATTGAAGGATACTCTTGTAGGTTTCTCCTTTTGTGCTGGTAAAACCCTGGCATACTGTCTTCCCAGGCTCTACACAGATGATGTGGACATTAAATATGCTTAGTTTTCTCCTTGCCCCCCTTTGGCACAATCTCTCCATTTAAGAAAAAATGAATGGGTAACATATCATGAATGCTACAATTTCTTGAATTTAGGAAGGTATGCAAAGACAAGTAAGAAAAATGCAACACTCTACCATTTTAAAACTATTTTGTGAATTCTGGAGGAATAATACAGCCGGAAATTAAGGTGTAAAAATAAGAGATGTGAAAACCTTTGACAAAATAAGAAGTAGAAATTAGAAATGCCATCCCATTACTGGGTATATACCCAAAGGATTATAAATCATGCTGCTATAAAGACACATGCACACGTATGTTTATTGCGGCACTATTCACAATAGCAAAGACTTGGAATCAACCTAAATGTCCATCAGTGACAGACTGGATTAAGAAAATGTGGCACATATACACCATGGAATACTATGCAGCCATAAAAAAGGATGAGTTTGTGTCCTTTGTAGGGACATGGATGCAGCTGGAAACCATCATTCTTAGCAAACTATCACAAGAACAGAAAACCAAACACCGCATGTTCTCACTCATAGGTGGGAAGTGAACAATGAGATCACTTGGACTCGGGAAGGGGGACATCACACACCGGGGCCTATCATGGGGAGGGGGAAGGGGGGAGGGATTGCATTGGGAGTTATACCTGATGTAAATGACGAGTAGTTGGGTGCTGACGAGTTGATGGGTGCAGCACAGCAACATGGCACAAGTATACATATGTAACAAACCTGCACGTTATGCACATGTACCCTAGAACTTAAAGTATAAAAAAAAAAAAAAAAGATACAAGTATCTTATAACTTGTATATTTATATACAAGGATCTTATAACTCAACAACAAAAAGACAACCTAAATAAAATAATGGGCAACAATTTTGAATAGATATTTCTCTAATGAAGATACACAAATGACCAATAGCATATGAAAAGATGGCTCACATCAACAGTCTTCACAAGGAAGTCTTCACCCCCAGTAAGGTGACTAGAATCAAAATGACAAGCAATAACAAGGATCCCTGCATTAGCAAGGATGCAGAGAAATTAGAACCCATGTATACATAAAATGTGGTTCATCTCATTTGAAAATGGTTTGTCAGTTTATCAAAATGTTAAACCTAGAATTAATATATGTTCCAGCAATGCTACACCTAAATACATAACCCCACAAAATGAAAATACATGTGCACACAAATCTTGTACACGAATGTTCACAACAGCATTTTTCACAATAGCCAAAAAGTACAATTCAAATGTCCATCAACTGAGGAATGAATGAATAAAATGTAGTATAGTCTTATAATGGAACATTATTTGACAATTGGAAGGAATGATGCTCTGATACATGCCATAAGAGGGATGATCCTTGAAAATATTATGCTAAATAAAAGAATTAAGTCATGAAAAAAAAAAAAGAAATTAGAAATGCAAAAAAAAAAAAAATACTTTCATATCACTGGGTTTTTTCCGTTAAAATACAATTTTCCATTGTAGGATATTTTAATCAAAATTACACCAGGGAACTGAAATGAAACCATCAGACTGTAGTGAGTTTATTTATCTAACCAGGGGACCACACCAGTTTCAAAGCAATTTTGTTGCATTTTCACATCTTGCTGTGTCATGTCGCATATCAGAGATGCAATTGAAAATGAAATTATCTGTAACCACCTCACCTTAATAGTATTTATGTAAAAGGCAAGTGTTCTTCTCTGGCACTTTATTAATTCTAAGAATACAATATGGTAATTTTAACTAAGGACTAGGCATAAAATTAAATTTTAAGATGAGCTGAAAATCCAGTTGGCAAGTAATGGGATTTGTGAATATGCATGTGTAAGGAGTAGCACACATAGACACACTGCACCCAGGAGAGGAAGAATTCTGAAATAAAGGATGCTTGGTTCATTTTGCTCTCTCCAAACAGAACACTCTGCCTGAATGGGCCAGAGTGGGTCTATTTGCCTCATTTACCTATTTAGAAAAAAGATCTGAAGGGTGCCTTTAACAGGTAAGAAACTGACAGCTGGGGTTCTCAGGAGTGAATAATCTCACACGGGGATGTTAACATTCATTTTATTAAACCATTACCTTGAGCAAAATATTTACATCAAACTACAAAGAACACGGAGTCAGGGTTTTGTTTGTTTTTTTTTTTTCTTCTTAGAAAAAATCAGGTACAGTTGCTCATCACTGCTTCTCAGCTGGACAGAATCTCTCTCCAGGACGGCTGTGGGAAGAGGCTCATCCGCACTGGAGATTCTGTTTACTTGAGCATGTTTTACCTTCTGCAGCTTTTTATCTCAGCATCCCATATTGTTCTCACGTACACAAGTCTGCTCAAGGTCCGTGTGTCTGTGTTGGGGAGCAGGTGTGTGCCTCTGTGTTTTTGTGTGCATGTCTGCATGCGTCTCTTTGTGAATGGGTGTGTGTATATGTATATGTGTGCCTGGATGTGTCTAGGTGTGTGTCTGTGTGGGTGCATGCATATGTGTAGGTCTGGGTATTTGTGTGTATGTATGTATGTATGTGTGTTTGTGTGTGGAGTGTGCGTCTCTCTGTGTTTATGTATGTGTGTATGTGTACGTGTGTCTGGGTGTCAGGGGGTGTGGGAAGATGGATGTGGATGTGCGTTTGTCTCTGCTAAAAAATTTAATCCAATTACTACATAAGGACATGTCCAATGCTCATTTTAGTTATCACCTTTCTAAGTTCATACCTGGAGACTTTTGTTTACGGTAAATGACATCAGCAAAATGCTTCCAATTTATATTACTTCTCCCTTCTGTTTATTTGCACCTGTAAGTTTTCTAATGAAATATTTTGGAACTCTAGTTTTACGTGCATCTTTCTGTGTCTGTGTGCTGATAGGAAAGATATTTGATTTCGGATTGGAATATGAGCAAAAAAGGGGTTCCCAGAGGCCTAGATCCCCAGTGCTGAGGCACCTGCTTTGTACAATCCTGTTATACAGCTATCTGGCCTCAGGGAGGCTGGGACCGGTCCAACCTAATTATCCTGCCCTCAGTCTTATATGCACTACAATATGCTCCTCCTGCTTCTTTGTCATTTGAAAACTGCAGTGAGGGCTTTGGATTTAAGTGACCCTGCCTGACACACAAGTAATGGCATTTAATATACTTTGGACTGTGTTATGTAGGAAATCCTTATCCACCACATCTAAAAACTTTGCAGTCCTGAAAAGCCTCATATAGCAAAGCCAAAAAGTGCTATATTTACTCACTTTAAATTTTTAAATGGCCAATTACTTCATATAATAATAACATTATGGAAGCTAGAAAAGAAAATGGTATTAAAAGAGTGAGAGAGGTCGGGCGCGGTGACTCACGCCAGTAATCCCAGCACTTTGGGAGGCCGAGGAGAGTGGATCACAAGCTCAGGAGATCAAGAACATCCTGGCTAACACTGTGAAACCCTGTCTCTACTAAAATTACAAAAAAAAAAAAAATTAGCTGGGTGTGGTGGCAGGCACCTGTAGTCCCAGCTACTCGGGAGGCTGAGGCAGGAGAATGGCATGAACCCAGGAGGTGGAGCTTGTAGTGAGCCGAGATCATACCATTGCACTCCGGCCTGATGACAGAGCGAGACTCCGTCTCAAAAAAAAAAAAAAAAAAGAGTGAGAGAGAATGGGGGGAAGGAAAAGAATGAGAGACCTCCATTTTATAACAAGAACAAAAATTCTTAATAGCAAAAACTAGAAAAGATCGTTCAGAAAGAAAAGATTATTCCTACCTAAAATCTCCATGTGAAAATATTATATGAGAAAAAGGAAAACAGAAGAATACCTGTGGCGAGCAGCCTTGAAGAAGGTCGTTAATGACCCCACCTCCTGGCAAATGGCGAATTATTCCATATCATAGTAACATTATGGAAGCCAAAAAAGAAAATGATATTAAAAGAGAGTATGAACTGAATTCAGTAACTCACTTATGAATAGAACACAGTGGAAGTGATGAGATGTCGCTTCCATGATGAGGTTACAAAATACCCAGGCTTCTGTCTCAAGAGGCCTCTGTCTTGCATGCATGAGTGAATGGAGGCGGCTGCCATGTGGGGAGGCCCACGTTGGGGGAACTGGGACAGCCATCTAGGAACTGAATCCTGCTGAAAAGTCACTTGAGTGAGCTCAGAAGCAGATGTCCCCTATTCCAGTTTTCAGATGGTCCTGCAGCCCCTGTTGAAACCTTGACTGTAGGTTTGCAAGAGATCTTGGACAGAGGCACCCCGCTAATAGCACTCCCGGGTTCCTGACTGACCTACAGAGACTGTGGAATAAATGCTTGTTGTTATACGGAACAAAGTTTTGGGGTAATTTGTTATGCGGCAAGAGAACATTAATACATTATCCTTCATGCTCTAATTTATCTAATAAATTCAAGGACTTGGAAAATTCATCAATTTATTCACTGAACAAGGCAAATTGTATAGTGTGCACCATACGCTATGCGAAAGTGAAATAAGACGGTCCCTCCCTCAGAGGCCTTATGTTGTAACGGGAAAGACGATCTACAAGGACTTTTGGGGAAACTTCTTCCTGACTTGGCCTCACCCAACCTGGCTTGATTCCACTTCCCAAAGTGCAAACTGGGTCCCTTGCCACTTTATCTCTCAAACATGGGTGCTCTCTGTGTGATGTATCTAACTTCCCAATGTGGGATTGGGTTTTAGGTTTTGAAATCCAGGGTCAAGACTTTAGAGACAAAGGGTCTATTCCTGGTCCCGAGATGCTGTGAAGCCACATGGCCAAGCAGGATTTTCAGCTACAAAGTGTCAGATTTGCTTGGAATCCATTGAGAACTCTGAAAGGATTAATGAAAATAATGTGAAGACTCACTACATGATTCAGAAGAAAAATGCAGTGTGACAAGTATTCTTATGTTCAAAGGTAACCTATTTTTTCTTAAAATATAGCACAGGGACATAAACCTTTGAAAAAAGTGTACTTTTGATCTATTTTTTTTACTGTAATGAGACTGGTGAACAGCTAACAAAAACCCAGGATACAGAACTTTTTCATCATGATGTCATGGTGTCTCAAGGCCTAGTCAAATCTCATCTCCATCACACATTGACCTAATGATTTGGGGCCAGTCTTTTGACTCAAATGTTTGAGCCTTAGTTTCCGCATCTGTGAAGTGGAGATAGTAATCCCTGCCCTGTCACACCACAGGGTTTTGTCAGTGGTCCCCAGCACTTGGCATTAGAGCAGAGCACCTCCTCCACAAACAGATGAGGGATGCTGTGGACCAGGAAGGTGTGGGAATCAAGCTTGAAAAGCAGCTTAAAGTCTGTTGGGAGTCTCTCGCTTTAGAACACACATTACTGCAGAATTTGCTTTCTAGCCCGTGAACAATATAGTTAGTAGAGATATTTCCCTGCTTTGGAGAAAAAAATGGTATCATAGGAAGATGTGTCATAACCCCAAGTCACCCTAAATCTCAGTGCGGCAGCACATGGGCACCTGCTCATTGCTCTGTCAAAGTCCAGTGAACACTGCCAAGTGTACTGGGCAGTTCTTTGTAGTTGCCAGTCCTGCTGTCCAGCCTCCTTCCACCTCACACACCTCTGTGTCAACATATTTCTCTAGCGGGGATAAATCAAATTAATAAGGTGAGTACCAGGAATTAAATGCTTCTGTATAGAAGGGAGACATATCACTTCTGCTCCTGTTTCATTGGCCAAAGCAGGTCTCATGTCTATTCAACGTTAAGTAAATGAGCAGAAGGTCCAAGAAGTAGTGACAGACAGAATTCAGTCAGTGAAAGAAATGCCCATCACATGTGTTTGGATCCTGCCCCCTTCCTCTGAATTCTCCGTATGAAGGTTCAAGCAGAGTTCATTACCAAAACAAATGCAATCAGATTTATGGCCAAACAGGATATCCAGATCTGGTTTCTCCTTAGCACATAAAGCATTTGCTGCTGGTATGAAAGTGCCTGTCCTACTCACCTCCCTTCGTTTAGACCCCACTGCCTTTGCATCCATTTCTAGTCCCTCCTAGAGTGCTCTTTATGCTCCCCAGGAGTCACAATGGCCCTTTAAGCCAAAGCTGAGAAGATGTCTGTCCTTGCCTCTCACTGTTGAAGCCTGGGATGGGAGTCTTCACATCTTTAGACAGGGGTACCTTCTGAACAAACACTCACCAGAATGCCAGAACCACTCTGTACTATGATGCTGACATCTCCTTGCTGGGAGTAGGGATGGAAAGAAAAGCACCGAGGAAAGAGCAGAAGGAGCCATCTATGTGCCCTGGCATTCACTTTAAGGGAAAATAAGGTGTAAATGAATGCATTTCCTCAAATTTTATTGATCGTTTTATATGTTAATATGATCATTAGTTGAACAAGGTCACTCTGCCTGTGAGCAAAGTACCGTAATGAATCCTGGTGAAACAGTGAGGTTGACACTATCCCATGCCCTCTGGCTGTTGCTGGGGTCTCTCCCACTGCATATTAAAACTTCTATAAAATCCTACTTGTAGATGCCCTCCTGTAGCTTTTCCATGCACTGGACCTTGTACCGGTTAGACTCATCAGGGTTCAGTGAGGGACTCATGCAGAAATACCTTGTCAATGGGCAGATACAGAGATGTGAAGAAATGTCTTTCAGCTGTAGTAACTCCAAGACTGGAATTTACAGCAAGTCTTCCACAAAACAAGGTCAGAAACTCTGCATCTTCGGTATACAGTGTGGTTACTAGACCTCTCTTGTCTTTGGTTACTCACCATTTAAACTCCCTCAGAGATTAGATTAATACATAGATCAAAACTGATATCAGTAAGGAAACTATAGAGCTCCAGCAAAGTTCTATAAGACAAAAGGAAACATAGGATAGAAAGGAAAAATGATTAATAAACACATTAAAATTTAAACCTGCAAATACTCAAATAATTAAAACTATAACCACAGCATACATGTTTATCAAAATGCCATTTCCTTTTTTTTTTTCTTTCTTTTTTTTTTTTTTTGAGACAGAGTCTTGATCTGTCACCCAGCCTGGAGTGCAGTGACACGATCTCAGCTCACTACAACCTCCGCCTTATGGGTTCAAGCAATTATCCACCTCAGCCTCCCAAGTAGCTGAGATTACAGGCATGTGCCATCATGCCTGGCTAATTTTTGTATTTTTAGTAGAGACGAGGTTTTGCCATGTTGGCCAGGCTGGTTTTGAATTCCTGACCTCAGGAGATTCATCCACCTTGGCCTCCCAAATGGCTAGGATTACAGACAGGAGCCACCACGCCCAGCCACAAAACAGCCATTAGTAGTTCAGATGGGAGAGGGTAAGGGTTAAATTAGAGTAGTAACCTTTGTCTGAGTCACATGGATTGTGTAAGAGAGAGAAGAGTAAAGCTCCTCTTGTATGTGTATGAGACGAGATCTCAGAGCCCCAGTGAATAAAATCTTCCAAAGTCCCTCATGGAGTGTCCTGGTCGTGTAGCGGAAGTGACACCATGATTGAGTGCCTTGTTGGCTAACTCCTAGAGCCATTGGTCTCTAAGAATATTTCACTAGACTGTAAACTCTACTCGGGACATACATTGATCTTTTAAATTTTGCTTTCCCTGTGCATAATTCAGAGTCTGCCACATAGGAGAGGTGTCTGTGAATACCAATGGAGAAGTTTATTATCTTCACAAGCAGTGTGATTCCTCGTGAGGCCTAAAATCTGCCTATATGGAGGTGAAATGCAAATTTCTGTAATTTGTGTTAACCAGTCTGGGACACATGTTGTTGCCACAGTGTCTACCATAGGCTGCTCTCACCCTCTTTCTCCCTTGGCTGTCTTCCTCTGTGGAGGTGAGCAAAGCCAGACACCAATCTCCTTGCAACTGATGAGGACAGATGAGGCAAATGATTGGCAAGAGAGTTTCGTGGTGGGGAGCGGAACTTCTTCAAAGATTGTTTTTTGCAAAATAATAAAAGAAGAAGAAGTCCAAGGAAGAACACTAGTGTCCTTCACTCTTGCTAGTCTCCTGTCTTTGAATGTGATTGTGGACGTGAAGCCCAAAGTTACAGAAAGACTTGGTAATCGTAATGCTCCATATCACCTAAATGCCAACCCAGAGCATGGGCAGTCAAACAGCAGCAGCTACCTTCTCATAGATGTCTTACTATTGGAGAGCAGTAATGCCATTTTTGGTCAGGCATTCTGATACTTGTAACTAAAGCATTCCTGATTGGTGTCATATTCCACATATTTATACCATTTACTCCTCTGCTGGGCTTGGAAAATGGAAAACCATTCATCTGTTTCTTTTTTTTTTTTTTTTTGAGACGGAGTCTCACTCTTTTGCCCAGGCTGGAGTGCAGTGACACGATCTCGTCTCACTGCAACCTCCACCTCCCAGGTTCAAGTGATTCTCCTGCCTCAGCCTCCCGAGTAACTGGGATTACAGGTGACTGTCACCATGCCTGGCTAAGTTCTTCTTCTTCTTCTTCTTTTTTTTTTTTTTTAAGATGGAGTCTTGCTGTGTCACCAGGCTGGAGTGCAATGGCATGATCTCGGCTCACTGCAACCTCCGCTTTCCAGGTTCACGCCATTCTCCTGCCTCAGCCTCCAAGTAGCTGGGACTACAGGCACACACCACCACTCCCAGCTCATTTTTATATTTTTAGTAGAGACGTGGTTTCACCATGTTGGCCAGGATGGTCTCGATCTCTTGACCTCGTGATCCACCCTCTTCAGCCTCCCAAAGTGCTGGGATTACAGGCATGAGCCACCGTGCCCGGCCCCTCTGTTTCTTTTAACACTTTATTTAAATGCTGTGAATTCTCAGTTCAAAATGGTTTAGTACCAGGGTCCCCAGTCCCTGGGCCACAGACCAGCACTGCTTAAGAACCAGGTCACACAGGTGAGTGGCTGGTGAGTGAGCATTATCACCTGAGCTCTGCCTCCTGTCAGATCAGTGGCAGCATTAGATTCTTATAGGAGCACGAACCCTATTGTGAACTGTGCATGCGAGGGATCTAGGTTGCCTGAGCCGTATGAGAATCTAATGCCTGATGATATGAAGTGGAATAGTTTCATCCCAAACTACCCTGTCCATGGAAAAATCATCTTCCATGAAACTGGTCCCTGATGCCAGAAAGTTTGGTAACTGCTATTTTAACAGAACCTTAATGAGGCATATCAGTTCATTTTTGTTTCTACTTACCTGACATTTGTTTATTGAAGACATACTTCTTACCCAGCTCTGTGCTAAGAGCTACTTTACTTAGCCTTCCTAACAAGCTTTACTAATCTCCCTAACAGGCTCTTCCTAAAGTACCTCTTAGCAGAGAGCTTGGTAAATAGCACGTGCTCAATAACCTTGGCCATTCTTCTAATACATTTATGTCTTCTGTACATCAATGGATCTGAATGCACACAGTATTTCTCTTGTTAGTGTCACATAAGTAGTAGCCTGAATTCAAGAAGTCTCATGAGAGACATCATTTGCCATAGAGAGGCCTAGCTTGCTCAGCATTTTTTTTTTTTTTTTTTAAGATGGAGTCTCACTCTGTTGCCAGGAGGTGGAATGCAATCTCAGCTCATTGCAACCTCTGCCTCCCAGGTTCAAGCAATTGTCCTGCCTTAGGCTCCCGAGTAGCTGAGACTATAGGCACCCACACCCAGCTAATTTTTGTATTTTTAGTAGAGACGGGGTTTCACCATGTTGACCAGGATGGTCTCGATCTCTTGACCTAGTGATCCACCCACCTAGGCCTGCTAAAGTGCTGGGATTACAGGGATGAGCCACCGCGCCTGGCTGAGGCGTAGCCTTCTTAACAGGCTAAGTGGCTCTTAGCATAGAGCTTGGTAAATAGCATGTGCTAAATAAACTTTTCCATTCTTCTAATATGTTTATGTCCTCTGTCACTTCAATGGATCTGAATAAACACAGTATTTCTCTTGTTAGTGTCACATAGGTAGCAGCCTGAATTCAAGAAGCCTCATGAGAGACATCATTTGTCATAGAGAGGCTGGCTGTGGAGGCAGGTGTCCCCTGTGAGGATTTCAAAAGCACTAGGAATGATGGATGAATTTTCCAACTTTGCCGTGATTTTATTAACAAGTGAATTTTCAAAGGCTTGTCTGGTATCTGCTTTGCAGATTTTCCCTTTGCTTTTTAATTAATTATTTATTTATTTTTTATTTTTGGGGGGGGTTAATACTTTTAATTACATGATTGTAATTATACAATTTCCACTATTTGATATTTTGTATCAAACCAGTTACAACTCACAAGATTTTCCAATGTGACAATATGTATCAAACTACATACATATGCAAAGTTTACAGGCCATTAGGAAGCTTTATCTTAACCTTCAGGAATACAAACACTCATTCAACCAGTTCTCTTGGCTTTAAACCATCATTCTCAGCAAACTATCGCAACAACAGAAAACCGAATACTGCATGTTCTCACTCATAGTTGGGAATTGAACAATGAGATCACTTGGACACAGGAAGGGGAACATCACACACTGGGTCCTATTGTGGGGAGGGGGGAGGGGGGAGGGATAGCATTAGGAGATATACCTAATGTAAAAGTTGAGTTAATGGGGCAGCACACCAACATGGCACATGTATACATATGTAACAAACCTGCATGTTGTACACATGTACCCTAGAACTTAAAGTATAATAAAAAAAAAAAAAGAAAGAAGAAGAAAAGAACAGGTGTCAGAGAAATAAAGGTAAAACAGGTAAGACTAAAAAAAAAAAAGATTAGAAATATACACTGTAAAAAAAATCAATACTGATCATTTACATTTTAAAACTTTTAATAATCTGTACATGAGTGCAGGTTAGGTAAAAGCAAATTATTAATAGAAAACTGCAGTACTATCATCGGATGAACATGTCTGCTGACAATTCTACCAGGAAATTGAGGAGGTAATTTCCTACACAGAATAGGTGAATTGTCCAGTCTTTAAACACATCTGGAGTCATCTCCACTCAGTGACGTGGAGAATACCCTGATGCGGGGAAATGGAAGAGCAGCAGCTAGCCTCTCCAGGGCAGTTTCAGCAGGAGAGAACATTTAAAGGAACAATAAAATAGGTTTTAAAAGTTGCTTTTGATGAGCAATGCTTTCCAAAATGCAATAATGATTTTTTTTTTTTTTAAATGTAGAAAGAGAAGCTATGTTAAGAACAGACATCCAATGAGTGCACTGCTTCTGTGGCTCAGACGGTGACTGGGAAAAGAGGAAAGCCCCAGGAGAGCCCTCGGGCCACGCACAAGCACAGGACATCCTGCCCAGCGAGCACACTGGCCTCCAGCACACTGGCCTTGTGACAATGCTTGGGAACTCCTCTAAAACTTGTCTAGGCCCAAGAAAAGAGAGGTAGCAATCAACCCCGTGAGAGGGCTAGAGGGGAGGGGAGGAAGGAGTTAGGGGATAGGCTAGGGGCATCAAGCTCAGAACGGGGAAATTCTGGAGGCCGGCAGAGCTGCGTGCTGCCAGGAAGCACTGGCAAGGCCAGGCCGTTCTGCTCTCTCGAGGAGCTGCTCCCCACCAAGTTCTACAAAAAGCCATGTCCGTCCGTACTTCTAGGAATACAGTTTTGCAGAAGCTCTTCCTCCCGACTGTCCCTGACTCTTGATAATTTTGAGTCCCCAGAAAGCTTCAAGGGCACCTAGAAATATTCACTTCTAATTTTAATTTCATTGCCAACAGTCCCGGTGTACTTTCAGGGCTGTTTAAGGCTCTTGAGGGAATCTCTCCATCTGACAGACACAGTTTCATGTTCCATAGCAACAAGGTCTTCTGTAACAAGGACTCTAAGTCAGAATCCCAGAAGATTCTGGGTGTTTGTGGTTTCAGTTGGGGGTGAGGGGAAGAGTCCACTCTCATTCATAGCAGGAAAAACTTTCCATTCCTCAGACCCAGAGACTTCCTGGATTCCAGAGACGGTCCCCATTAAGTGTAACACTGTTGCTATGCACACCATCCTAAGTCATTTGGTTATTACAAGGAATGCTTTTTCACCAAATCACAAGTTTTCTATGACCAATTTCAGTGAACCAGTTAAATAGAAGGATTTTTAGAAAGAGCCACCGTGATAGCAATTCTAGGTGGAAACTTGAGCAGGCAACATGAAGAGGCAGTTTATAAAATGAAAAACGACTGGTTCCACTGACACCCTACATTTTCTTGGACGAAACACCAGGAGGCTTGTTCACTGTGAGGGAGACAATACTCACAAGAGCTGTGGTGCCCACGTTTACTTGTTCTGATGGGATGAAAAGCCAAACTAAGAAGGGATCAGATAGAAGCGCAATTTTCACAACTACCTGGATTATTATTTATGGAGGGGATGGCCTTAAAAAGGGTAAGGGAAAGAAGAGGTGCCTTGAGAATTCAATGCTTTATGCATGGCACAGTTTGAATATTTATATTTTCTCAGCTCAAAATAGCAAAGGGAATGTTCTTCCTCCCACCCAAATCTTATTGAAGAGTGGTCTTCCCACAGCCAAGTGGGTCTTTGTGCCTATTCATTTCCAGGGACGGAAAACCACTGTTTTTCTGTGATCCAGTCCCCAGTATTTAAAAGCTGGCCTGACCCCACCCCATAGTGCCTGGCGGGGAGAGTCTCTTGTTTGACTGAGAACACGGCATCTTCCCTCTCTCCTGATGCCAGTCAATTTCACACTTTCTTCCAAGAAAGTACACCAAAATGGAAGCACTGCCTTTCAATTACTTTTTGCATTAAAGACTTTAACTTGTTTATTCCAACCGCTTTTATTTCTTACAATTTTGTGAAAAAGGCAGCTTCTTAAAATGCAGTTGCCTACTGATCTGGTGCACGCCTTGTGGCTTAGGAGGGCATTTGTTTCCCACTGCCTGTCAACATCTCAGCCCTCCATGCTCCCAGCACAGGCAAAAATGGGTTAAAAATCATTAAACCACTCACTTCTTACGGAAGGAACTGAGGTGAGTATTAAATATTCTTTATTTTGGGACCCATTTTTTTTTCTGGGGGGGGGGCAGCAAATCAATTCTATTTCTGTAATTGCTTCATGGCACAGACTCTGCTGTGTTCCAGTAGGGTTGTGGGAGAAGGCACTCTGCAGAGTTACCAGTTGTGTTCCCTAATCAAAGGCAACAGTGAGATCCAGAAGCAGATCATTGTCACTGAGATCACAGGCCACGTCAATGGCCTTAGGCTGATCTCATAAGGAAAAAAAAATCTCCAGTGTTACAGAGAAGAACTCTAAAAAAGCGGTAACTTTTTTTTTTAAGTCGACATTATTTTGGATTGCTGTTTCCAAGGCAAAAAAACCAACAGTGTGTTTTTTCCATGCATGGAAGGAAATATGATTTTAATTTGTATGACTGGCAGCCAAACAATGGGCAACCTCCTGGTTCTTCAGTCCCTAAAGGACACAAAAAGGAATGACTTGCAACATCTTCCAACTCTGAAGTCAGTTTCTCCTCCTGAGTCTTCTAAAGCTACCATTAATATTCTCTCGCAAGTTTTACGTTACCAAGGTACCACCTGGTATTACAACATGCAACAGTGTTTAAATGTGGTTTTCACAGATTCTTGTTAATAAAGCACCCTTTGGTGGAAGACAAGCAGCTTGGTTACTTAACAGAGTTAACATTACAACAGTATTACAAATAGTCAAGTGAAGATGATAAAGACAAATAGTATCAAATTACAGAAAGTACCATCTCAGTAATGCCTTTTGTATCTTTATAAATTTTGACACATGGTCACAAGGTGAACAGAAAATAAATACATAAAAAACCTCCATCAGATCCTCAAGTCTTCTGAAGGCCAGCAACTACAGTGCTTGCCATCACAGGGACACACATTCACCACAGACCAGCCAGCTCCCTGGGTACCAGAGGGCTTGGGTATTTACACCTGAGACTAAATTTACAACAGCATTTTTGTCCTTCAGCTTGAGAGCTGGGTCCTTCTTTGAGTCATTTGCTTGCACCCAAACTCAAAAGTTCATTACTGAAACTCCAGTGGACATTTTCTCCATTGATCGCTTCTTAGGTGGAAAGCAACTAAAGCTTTTGCAATTTTGTTTTGTTTTCAAATTGTGCTAATTTCTGTTGCAGTTTTCATTTCCTAGCGTCTTCCTTCAGTTCTGGTCACAGGATTTTACTTAACGCAAGACCGTTTTAGTCCTTGAAACGGAGAGAAGCAGCTATCTGTCAGGGGGTCCTGATGGCTACTATGTTCTGAAACCATCGAGACAGAATAGCAGGATGGGAAGAATGTAGTCACAAACAATCCACCAGATGACAATACTACATAGTGCAGAGGTCAGCACAGCTAGGGGACATGTCAGAGGAATAGCGTTTGTTTTTGATTGTCTTCTGCTTTTCAGGGCCCGAAGTCTGTCACCTTGTGTCACTCCATTGATGTCGTCATCATCACTGTAAGGTTCGGGTTCTTGCTGGTCTTGATTCTCGACCCCATTTATGGAAATGTCATCAACACCAGAGAGAAGTTTGGAGAAGGCTGCTCTGTGTTGTCCATTCTTCTGCCCCTTTAACTTCTGCCGAAAATAGTCCCCTTCCAGCCAGAGGCTTGTTTGCTTCATCACCAAAAACTGCTGCTGAGGCCCAATCACCAAGCCAGGTCTGCAGATCCTTACCCACGCAATGGTCTCGGCTGCTGTCATCCTGTAATGCTTCATGATGTAGCAGGCTATCAGAGTGCCCGTGCGACCAAGGCCAGCTTTACAATGTACTGCAATGGCACCCTCAGCATTTTCACAGATATCTAGAAATTCTTTGACAATGGCATCAGTAGGGGTGCTGCCATCCGCAAAGAAAAGATCGTGGTGATCGAAGCCAGCATCCATAAAGCGTTTGGCATCATACATCCTTTTATTAAGACGAATAATGGTAGTAACATTGTGATTCTTAAAATATTGAATATAAGTCTCAGGAGAATGTTGGGGGTAACCACTTTCAAGTCTGGTTCTTGAATGAGGTCCACAGAAGGCAATAAATCTGTCTGGTATTATCCAATTTAAGTCTCCATTTTCTGCTTTTTCATAGTGTTCATATTCATCAAGGTTAAATGAGTTGAAATTAAGGAAGCCATACTGCATTGCCTTCTTTACTGCATGAAAACAGTCAAGAAGTGTAATGTAGAAATTGCAGCTTCCATAGGCAGCATCTCTGAAAGGAATATAGGATGTATCTCCAAAGATTAATATTCTATATGCTTCTTCTGGAGTTCTCCCCAAATATATAACCATGTAGCATCCAACAAGGAAGGCAGCATTGGCTTGTTTTCTCTGATCAGAGCCAGTAAAATGAACAATTTTCTTCCTTAACATTGTAATGGACTTTAATTTCTTATTTATCTTGCAACAATATCTGTAAACCATTGCCAGATTGAGTGGTCCAAAGTCTTCGGAGAAGTTCTCATATTCGAGTTCATTATCTACGCTGAAATAATGTACATTTGATACACTCTTTGGTCTGCTGTTGAGAATGGCAAAACGAAGGCGATCGGTGATGTCCAGGTACACGTCGACCTGGGGGCCCCGGCGGCGCGGGTCCTGCTGCGTGGAGCTGCGGATCTTCTTCACAACCGGCGAGGTCGACGAGCAGCGCGGCGAGCAGGGAGACGTGGCGGCCAAGCTCGACCGCCCCTCGCTTTTCCGCTTCATGGAGGCGACCGCGGCCAGTCAGGGAGCAACGACCAAGGCCCCGCGCGCCCGTGCGCCCGTGCGCCCACCGAGGCTCCCGCCAGCCCCGCGCTGGCACTCAGGGCGGCAGGCGCAGAGCGGCGCTGCGGGAATGGCGGGCGCCGGCAGAGCCTGGCGGGAGGCGGTAGGTTAGTGCAGGAGCTGGAGGAGGGGCCTGGCCCACAGCGCCTGCCCCGCTCGCTCCCGCGACCGCCCTCCCTTTGCTTTTCTAAACCAGGAGCTGAAGGGTTGTATCATACTGACAGCAACGAAGTGTTAGATGGATAAGTCATAATGCTCTTGTCATAGCAACCGCCTGGATCTTAACCTTCTCTCCAGTCTCTGGAAATTCCGCCAAACAAGTGTTAAAAACTTTGAGTATGACTTTATTACCAAATGGCAGTATTTTTGAAACACACATTTAGGATCCATTAAAAGTTGGAGATCGTGACCATTCGGTATGGAAAGTCATGCCTTCTTGAAGACAAGTTAATGCTGACATATTGCTCTTTCACCAACTCTCCCAATACCCTAACCTTGGAAACATGGGAGCACAAGATAGTTAAATGGATATTTTAAAAGACAGCATTTCTTTTTTCTGTTCTATGTGGACTTTCCAAAGAAAAGTCTTGGAGAAGCTAAACAATGTGTGTAGAAGATCACACATGGGATATCACATGTGATAAATTTTATACCCAGTCAGTGTCATCCCAAAGCCAACATGCAGCTCTGCACTTCTCGGGAACGGAACAGGCCTCTCTACTTCACCAAAGAGAGCTTTATGAAGCTTCATCCCTAAGTTCTGGGTTGGGGGTAAAATAAAGAAGAGGACTGATGGATTGCTCCTGAGCTTACTACTCATTCATACATCTTCTTGCCGTTCTGTTTGGTGGGATTTCCCCCAATCATTTATATCCTTCTGGTGTCCACAAGGAGTGAGACCTAAATTCCCAATTAGATAGGCTTTATGAAATTTTAAAAGTTAATGTATACATTGGAATTAGTTTAGGAGAAAGGAGAGAAGAGTAAAAGGAGATAGGTAAAGATTCATATTTGTCCTTAAAGATTCAAGCTTCTGGATGCAACAAATACTTTGATTAATGGGAACCTCAAGAATAATTTTGTTCACTACTGTCCGAATGCTTGCCTCCCGTCCACAGTATTTCTGCCCAGTGAATGCATTGTATTTTCTTTTTTCCAGTTTTTGTTGGAATACTCGTGTCCGATAGGAAACACACATCTGAAGGCATGCAGTGAGGATGGTGATATCCCTTGCCTTTTCTTATCATTTATTAATAGACTCAGAAACAATTTACTGAATGTTTGCTGTTTGCTAGAGACCTGGTTCTTGCTAAGAAATGCAAAGTTTCGTATGAGACAGTCTTGCTCTTGGAAGTTGCTTGTATAATCACCACACTATCCGTGAACACTTAGATCCCTGTTTATAATAATTTAAAAAATCCTAAACACAGCTGATTAGAAAAGTAACGTCATCCAGGTTGGCCACTCAGATTCCTTCTTCTAGGAAACAAACATGAGTCCCAGAGCCCCTCCTTATTCTCTTTGGGGTTCCTGAGTGAAATGCTTATGTCAAATTTAATCTGAGTAGCCGTATCTGAAACAAGCGAAAGGTAAGCTGAGAAGGCCATGCTTCTAAGAAAAATAATAAAGCAGACTCCTAGAGAGAAACAACAATGATTGACCACGTGGCACCAGAGACGATGGAGACCCTTATCTATCCTTTCAGCCTGAGGTGGTTTCCCTCTAGTTATTGGCATCTGCTTCTCAACAGATCTTCTCCTTAAGTTCCAGAGACACTATCTTATTCTTCCTTCCCCAGTCCTCCTGCAATTGTCTGGCTAGTCTGAGAGTGTTTGTATCTACAACTCAGTGATTTCTGCTTGGGTCTTTGTTATTCAGGTAACCACAGGAACAGGCTCTTTTGACACACCTGAAAAGATATGTCCATGGCCACTTCGCTGTGGGAGGAAAGTAAAGGGCTCTCCTTTTCTCAGACAGGTTATTTATTTTTCTTTTCTTCTTCTTTTTTTTTTTGAGACGGAGTCTGGCTCTGTCTCCCAGGCTGGATTGCAATGGCCGGATCTCGGCTCACTGCAAGCTCCGCCTCCCGGGTTCACGCCATTCTCCTGCCTCAGCCTCCCGAGTAGCTGGGACTACAGGCGCCAGCCACCTCGCCCAGCTAGTTTTTTGTATTTTTATAGTAGAAGCGGGGTTTCACCGTGTTAGCCAGGATGGTCTGGATCTCCTGACCTCGTGATCCACCCGTCTCGGCCTCCCAAAGTGCTGGGATTACAGGCTTGAGCCACCGCACCCGGCCGCGGTTATTTATTTTTCATTGTTGAATCCCTTCTGCTCCTTCTACCTTTACTGTTGAACTCTAATATGTGTGGAGGGTGTTGGGCATGGAGAAAGTTTTATTTTCTCACCCAAATTAGCTACCATTTTGACCACCTTTTCTGCATAAGGTGGAATATACAGACAACTAGAGGAAGGTTTAAAGAACAGTCTACTAATTGTCTCCAAGATAGTCTAAACTTTGCAGAGTCAAGGTAAGCTATTCTGTAAGGTTGGACCAAACAAAAGGGGAGGTTCTCACTGGACATACTTATTGAAAACAAAACCCAACAAATGAGGATAACTAAATTGCAATGGCCAAATAGGGTGGTCATGATGCCACAGTTACTCCCCTGAAATTCCTGAACTTTTTTACTTATAAGAATTCCAGGAGCTGGGTTCATCACAAACAGATAATGACTTCCAAGAAGTGCTGTAGCCTTTAGCCAATCATCTGTTAGCTTCTTTCTGTTGACCAATAGTATTTCTATATGAACAGGCTGAGACCACCTTGCTATACCTCTTCATCTTGTCCTTAAAAATCTGCTTGTAACCTCTCCAACTGAAAGCACTTATCTGACGTAGTTTGGATATGTGTTTCCCGGGTTACACTCCTCAAATTTGGCCAAATCGAATTCTTTACTTATGCTAATTTTGCCTTAGATTTTTACTTCAGGTCAACATTATGGATGCCTTAGATGGATGTTTTTTAGGTGACCCAGTTGTTCAGTGGGTCATCTCCATTCTAAAACCTCTTATTCTTCCCTTAGCCTTATTCTTTTAAGTCTTTTCCCCATCCTGAATTCTAGTCCTCATTTTTTTGTCTATTTTAGTTACTCTTCCCTAAATACATATCCAATCCCAAGTCTCAAGTCTCCTCTGAATTTTATGGTGAGATTATTATCCCCAGCTCCTCACAGCTGCTTGGGGAAAGAGAAACTATGGCGTCAGTCATGGAGTCTCCTCTGCAGCCTGGCTTTCTCCCTTCCCTTTCGTTTGAGCTCCAGCTATAAGCTTCTGTTCCCAGAAGCTACACTTGCTTTGGAGCTTATACTCATTCTGTTCCCTCTACGTAAAGTAAATATTCTCCTAGATTTCCTAATTTTGTAGCTTACGATCGTCTGTCCAAACTTGGTGGTTTCTAGAGCACTTGCATCTTATTTTATTGTTTGGTCACTGCACCTGAGAATTTGCCTTGTATTATTCTGCATAAAGAAATACTGTATGGTAATATATTCAACATACCACCTCACATGCTTGTCTGATACATCCGTTTGTATGGCTGTGAAGTTTAAATAACTCAAAATACAAAAAATAAGGGATATTGGACTTGGGAAGTACAAGAGCTGTAAAATGATTAACTAATTAAAATAATACAACAGTAAATGATTTTATGGCTTCTAGTTATTTTTCAATCTGGAAATTATTTGGCTTATAAGAAAATGGAGGAATACAAGCAAGATATTTGTCATAAAATAAAATGATTAAGGTGGGGATTTCATGTGGTTCTTTTATTTGTTCCTCTTGCATCACAACAATTCAGGAGGTTTGTGCTTATGAGGCATTTATAACACTTAGTTCATCTTTAAATTAAGGCATATTGTCACGCCAGGATTGTTTTTCCCCTCCATATAAGAATAAAAGATAGGCTCTGTAAAGCCTCTGAACAGTCTAACTAAGCTGCTTGCCCTTCATGCCAGTGACAAGTAATGAGTAAGAACTGTTAGATGCCATTGAGAAAACAGACATTGTAATGCCAGTGCCAATCAAAATTATCTGGTAGTGAAAATTGGACTTTAAATTTTAAAAATATGTGAGAGCTGCTAGAAAAATTACGAAAAATTGAGTAGGGTCACAGCACTCAACAAATCTTCCAATTTCTCTGCCACAGGCTTAGTGTCACCTGTACATTTTCTAGTCTAATAGAATGTAATAGCCCAACAGGGCCAGCAGCGATGTGTGTCTCTTCCAAATACATTTCTGTTTACATTCCCGGGGTCCAATTATAATAACAATGACATAATTTGAATTCTAAACACATTTGTGTTGTTGATATAGTACGAAATTTGTCAACTAATTAGAAAACTCTACCTTTTAAAAATGCACAGTTAATAAATATAACACATACACATGTGCTGCTGTTTCTGTTTTTGTTTTTTGTTTTATTTCTTCCCAATAGCTAAGCCTATGACTACTACTTCAGGGAAGGTTTATCCAATTTAATATGAGCTGAGGACCATTGCACTTCTAGCCTTCAAGCTTGTATTCTATCAGGAAGATGGAATAGAGAAGAATTGGTAGATAACATTGTATGTCTTTGTCGGGCACATGTTTGTAGTCCCAGCTATCTGGGAGACTGAGGTAGAAGGATCACTTCAGCCTGGGAATTCAAGACCATCCTGGGCAACATAGTGAGACCTTGTCTTTAAAAATAAATAAATACAAGTAAGTTTGTTTTAAAATAAAATAAAACAAAGTATGTGTTTTTTAAAAAATTGTATGAACTCAACATATGGGTAATTTTCTTGAATTTTTTCATTATTAATGAAATTAAGGAAATACAAAGATTCATTTTAATAAATATTTATTACTTAGAAGTATTTGAACATTTTTGCACTGTTTACTTTTTTATCACAA
Organism: Papio anubis; assembly: GCF_008728515.1. Taxonomy (NCBI): domain Eukaryota; kingdom Metazoa; phylum Chordata; class Mammalia; order Primates; family Cercopithecidae; genus Papio; species Papio anubis. The sequence goes on from NC_044979.1 coordinate 118,633,554, forward strand.
ACCCTTCATTGTTTTTTATTCTTGGCACCATTCTTAGGAAAATGGAGACCACAGCCCCAGCTTCTCCCTGCAAATCCCCATTTGTGGTTGAGTAGCCAAGTGGTTCACTGCGCCTCTTGCCACATTCAGAAGAAACTTCTTTCATTACACCAAAAATAACTGAGAAATAATGAGAATGTTTCCTGTAAAGCCTAAAAATCACACTAAAGGGGGGATCCATTTATACTACTGTTATGAATTGAATTGTAATTTATGCATCCTGTGATGATGCATAAATGTTGGGGTTTTATTTGTATATCTCACTATCCCTTTATGTTACAGGCAATAATAGAGCAGGCCATTAACTGTCTATTTAGTAATTGCTTGTTTATTAAGCACTTAACTGAAGTGCTTCTCATTAACACAAGGGGAATTTAAAGAAGAATATAATAGGAAAATTAATTGCTGACAAATGGATGTCATGGCATATGGCTACTGTTGTCAAGGCTTGCAGTGATTAGCATCTCACTTTTTTTCTTCTTTCACATACTTATCAGATTTCTTTTATGTTCTTGTACCTGAGCTAGGTGTTGGGGATGCAGAAATATTCTATAAGCAGTCCTAATCCCGAGGACACGGAGGAAAGAACCACCACCTGTCTGTCTTCAAGGGAAAGGTAATGCTTCAGTGACATGTTAAACTTGAGTGGAAGTTTTTCCAGCAGGAGAGGGTGGAGTCTCACTCTGAAATGGCACAAAGCTACACGGAGACTTGCTTCCTTTGCCTCTGAAGTGTCCAGTCATCATGAGCAGGTCTTGCTATGGCACTAAGTGTTTTATCTATGAAAATATGATTCTTCGGAAATGTTTGTTCCCCTCCATTTTTCCTGTTAGTTATGATAAACCCCTTTAAGATTTTAATGGAATATAATTTACTTCACATATGTAGGCTCTAAGGCAAGCTCATCCAACCTACGACCTGCAGGCTGCATGTGGGCCAGGACAGCTTTGAATGTGACCCAACACAGATTCATACATTTCTTAAACATTATGAGTTTTTTTTGTTATTTTTTTAAAGCTCATTAGCTATCATTAGTGTTTTTTATATGTGGTCCAAGACAATTCTTCTTCTTACAGTGTGGCCCAGGGAAGGCGAAATTTGTATACCCCTGCTCTAAGGCTAACAGATCTTCATATAAATCCCAAACCCTCTGCTCTTTACCATGTGACTTCAATGTGCTGAATCTACTTGAAATTGCCTCCTCATCTTGAAATTAGAAATAGCATAGCCTATGTGCTAGAGTTATGTTGAGTATTAAATGATAGAATGATAGTAGCTAGCACAAATGAACATTGTTTCTCATCTCATTTTGCCTTATTTCATGTGACTGTGTTATAATATCTAATGTGAATGAAAAATAAACAAGATTTGGTTCTTTGCAAAGAAGAAAGTTCTAAAGCCTTAGAAATTATATTTTCAAGTTTCTATGGCCTTTCAGAAATGTATTCATGGATCAATAGATACATTGAAAATGGATATTTGTAAACTTCATTGCATAAGTTAAAAAAAAAATAGAAAAAAAATGTGATATTGACAATGGTTGAATGTTGCATGATGTATTTCATCATAGAATCATATCTATGAAAGTATTTCGGAGATGAAGAAATATTTATGAGACTGGGCTTTGATAGAAGCTGTAACATGGCTTAAGTAGGCCTTTCTGTGGGCTAGGGACACATTAAGAATCTGAAAATAATATGCATATAGTAGCTATTTAGGTCATGCATGGCAAGTATTCTCGGTATATATTTCCTTTAAGAACATTAACAGTGAGATTTGCTTGGGTGCTATTGATTTGGCTGGCATTCATCAAAAAAAAAAAAAAAAAAAAAAAAGAGAGAGAAAAGTAGACAAAGAATTTAAATTAGGGGTTAGATCTGTTGAAAATTATAGGGCTGAGATTTCCTTTTTCAGTGAAAATAACTTAAGAAGCGTAATTACTAAGTTAGGAATTCTAATGTTCCCCCAATTCCAATACACACACACACACACAACTTGAAATTTTCTCTTCAAAATAAAATGTTTTATAATTTGAATACCACTCCAATAAATATGTTCCTGAAACTCTTCTAAATCTTCACTCCAGACCCCTCTTTAGCTAGCTGAACATTCCTAGTGACTAAGCCCAATATAGTATTGATTGTTATTTTGGTGTTAGGTACTAAAGAAGATTATCCTTATTGACAAGAAACCAGTCTTTCACTTTGCCCTGTTGGACACTACCTGAATTGTAGCCAAGAGTAGCCTTCAGAATCTGTGCATGAGAGTAACCACGACCTTGAGTAGCCATCTCTGTGCACTGCAGGAAATAGGAAAGAAGGCATGTGAGGTAGAAGCTCACATTTTTCCACAGCACTGATTTTTGGCCGCTATTCACCTTGCAGGCTCTTCTGGGAGGCTTCACAGATCCAGACAAATGATGGTCTGTGCTAATATTACACGTTAGGAAAGCAGACTGGGAATTGGCCAGGATAGGTGGCCAGAAACACCAATATTATAGGTTACCTACTAATTCCAGCCCTAATGATATACTTTTGGAATAATATAAAGAAATTTTCTGTTACTTAATGGCAGTTGATAGATTGCTTATTTTACTCTTATTTGAAACTTTTCAGAAAAAATCCATCCATGTAGGTTCCAGGACAGAGTGGGATCTTTCCATGATTCCTCTAAAATAACCTGGCCTGGACTGGGCACTCTTACCTATCACAATCCCAATATTTCAGTATCGGGCCTGTAAGCTGATATGTTCCATAATGGGCCTGCACTTAGTACTTCTGTGAATCTCTTAGTTCTTGATATTCTCTTACTTATATTTATGTATCATTCTCCCCTAAAGTTCATAAGCCACCAGGACGGTAGAGTGTATTCTCAAAAGCATCTAACCATGCTCAGCATGTAGTTGTCATATAAAATACTCTCTAAATTTCAGAGGATGATAATTCATATTTTAGCTTCAAATTATCTATTTTGAGAGGGCTAAAGTAAACAATTTTATATGCAGATGATTATTTAAATTGTAATTGATTTGTGGAAAATATAACAACTTGAAAGAAGAATATGAGTTGTAGTCTTTGTTCTGCCAAAAAATGTCCCAGCTGTAAGTTATAGGAAAAGCCCATGTAAATCCAGCTCATGTGAAGCTCTTTTACTAATACATTGTGCAACATAGGCCCCCCACTTTGTCTCCGTGTGATTTAGTCACCTACGTAGAGTGAAATTACCAGATAAAACTCTTTCCAGTGGAAACATGGTCAGGCTCCTTGTATAATAATTTAATTTCCTTGATTGTGTTGAATATAAAATGGAGTAACAATAAGTAGAGTATTTATTTTTACCACTGATATAAGAACTCCAGTTTCAACTCAGACATGTAAAGAGCTGGGAAGTCATTATATCTGCCCCACAGCAATAAGAAATCCGAGCAAAATGAAAATCAGTGACTTTTCTTGGACCAATCAAAAAACTGAGGTTGTTGCGTTTGCTAGTCTGCATTGCTATGAAGGAATACTTGAGACTGGGTAATTTATAAAGTTAATTGATATATTTGGGCTCATAGTTCTATAGGCTGCCAGGGAAGTGTAGTGATCTGCTTCTGATGAAGGCCTCAGGAAGCTTACAATCATGGCAGAAAGTGAAGGGGAGCGACTGTCATGTATCAAGAGAGAGAGCAAGAGAGAAGGGGTTAATTTTGCATTTTTAGCAGCGGCAGGGTTTCACCATGTTGGTCAGGCTGGTCTCAAACTCCTGACCTAAGGGATCCGCCCCCCTCAGCCTCCTAAAGTGCTGAGATTACAGGCGTGCGCCACCATGGGTGGCGCACGCCTGTAATCTCAGTTACTTGGGAGACTGAGGCAGGAGAATCACTTGAACCAAGGAGATGGAAGTTGCAGTGAGCTGAGATCATGCCATTGTACTCCAGCCTGGGCAACAAGAGCAAAACTCTGTCAAAAAAAAAAAAAAAAAAGGAGAGAGAGAGAGAATATGGGAGGTTCCAGTCCCTTTTAAACAACAGATCTCACATGAACTAATACAGTGAGAAATCACTCATTATTGTGATGACAGCACCAAGGATATCCATTAAGGATCTGCTCCCATGACCCAAACTGTCCTCACTACACCCCACTTCCAAAATTGGAGATCACATTTTAGCATGAAAATTAAAGGGGTCAAACATCCAAACTATATCATAGGGAAAAGTGACATCTCAACATCTGGAGAGAAGGTCTCCAGCATTTTCTTATCTGAGACAGGAGCCATTGTATATTATATAAACCAAAGAAAAATCAAAAATTGTATAGAATTTTTGGAGGCTGCGGGTGGGCTAGTGTGAGAATGTGAAGTTTCCTAGGGCTGTATTCCTAGGAGAGAGTTCCACTCTCTTGTCAGCTTTTTGTCCAGGAACTCACCCAACATTTACAAAGAGGAACAAGGAAAAACCTAGAAAAAGTTCATCCCTCACCCCTTTCCCCGCACACACTGTAGTGCTGGCTGGGGGTGGTGGAAGAAGCAGCCACTGCCAAATCTACCCAGACTATTTCCAACTATGTACTTCATGGATAAAAAGCTTAATCTGCAGGGGAAATTATCAAAGTTTATCCTGAGACATTGGTTTAATTCATTAAACTGAAAGATGAAAATAGAGATCACCACCAAATCTCTACCCAGAAGCACAATCCTAGTCTCCCCTAAGCAGCCAAAGTCTTAATCTGCAGGAGAAAAGGCTTCAAAACCACTGAAATTTGGGAAAAAGAAGAGGAGCAATAAGATGAGGAAGAATTTTTACCCCAGGAAAAAGGACAGGAATAGTTATGAAGGCTACATATCCAGGACTTAGGTTTTGATACCTGCCAAAATCTTTAGCTTAATGTGAACATCAAATAACCTTCCTCTTAGCCAGCACCATCACCACCATAAAGAACAACAGTAAAAGTAGTGGTGGAATACAAATGTGAAGAGGCACATGGGGAAACTCAGTCAAGTGAGAGCCAAGAAAGGGCACCAATGGAGTAGCCAGAAAGTGCTGGTGCCCATAGCACAAACAGTTTCAAATGCAACTCGTCTTCTGACCAGATTAGCATCCATCTCTACATTTAAGGCCTCACACAAGGAAACCTGTGCTTTTCTCCAAACATAAAAAATTCAGCTAATATCTGCTGTTCTTTTCATGTCTAGCTATAACCAAAAAATTATGAAGAATATTAAAAAACAAGAAAGAAGTCATTCAAAGTGACAAAGCAATTGTTAGAACTAGACAGAGTCATTAAACAGAAGATGGAATTATCAGACAAGGAATTTAAAAAAGAAAACTCTGCTTAACATATTGATGGCTCCAATGGAAATACTAGACAAAATGACAACACTCAATGCCAGGTGGATAATTTTAATGGAGAGATGGAAATTATAAGAAAAAATCAAATTGAAATACTAGAAATAAAAATACAGCGATGAAGATGACAAATTCTTTTGATGGACTCATTAGTAGACTGGACATGGCTGAGGAAAGAATCAGCAAACTTAGACATAGGTCTGTAGAAACTTTCTAAACTGGAAGCAAAGAGATAAAAATGAAAAACAAAACCAGAACACTAATAGAACATCCCAACACTGTGGCTCACAATCAAATAGTGTAACATATACATAGCTGCAGTCTGAGAATAAGAAAAGGAGAAAGGAGCATAAAAAAATTGGAAGAAATAATGGCTGAGAATTTTCTAAAACCAATAAACCAAGGAGTTTAGAGAAAAAACAAAAAACAGAAGTAATACTGAAAACACACACATACACACACACACACACACACACACACACCCCATATCCTATTCAAACTCCCCAGAAACCAGGACAAAAAGCAAATCTTGAAAGAAAGTGGAAAAAAAAACATGCGTCACAGAGGAACAAGGATAAATTACAGCAGACTTCTCATCATAAATTATGCGAGCAATGAGACAATGGCATGGCATACTTAAAGTGTAGAATGATAAAACAAAAAGATAAACAAAAAATCTGTCATATATAAAGCAAAAACATTCTGCAAAAGTGAAAAAGAAATAATGAAGACTTTCTCAGTCAAAGAAAAACTAAGTGAATTCATGGCTAGCAGGTATATCCTAAAAGAAATGGGAATAAAATGGAATCACAAACATAGAGACACAAAATTTAAAAATAAGTATGATCTCTGTCGGGACAGGGCAAGATCCCTGCTTGTTCCAGTCTCCAATATGTAACCGAAGGCCCACTCTCTGACCCCAGCAGGAGATTGGGTGCCTCTTCTAATTCCAGATAAGAGATGAGAACTTTTGCATGAGCTGCAGTCATGAATCCAGGAGATCAGCAGCAGAGATGAGAGATCAAATCAGGAAATAGTGTTCAAGATGGAAATTAAATTGGGAAACAATATGATGTCACAGAGACAGGAATACTGGAGTCAAAACAGGAAAATAAATGTGGACGCAGAGAAGTATTGAGATCTAGGAGGCTTCTAGAGATGAGAGGGCCTCTTCTTAATAACATGTTTGCATAAAGGAGTTGAATCCCCTTAAATGAGGGTATAGAAGTGTCATATCCTAAATGCATATCAAAGAATCATCTTTGATTCCTCAGATTGCTGATCAGCTTCTTTCAGTCATTTACAATTGGTATTAGCATCTGTTGCTCTGTAGCTTCTCAATCTCATTCATTTTAATTACTTTATCATGCTCAGTGAACAGATTACAAAATACTGAGTACCTAAATAAAAACTAATTAATGATTCTATTGCCGCAATTCAAAAACAGGGAAAACAGGGTGGTCAAACAGGGAAACATTTTCTTATATATTTAATAATAGTATTAGCAATTTTTGCAGTAGAATAAATACTTAATATTCTTTTAGGAAATGGCCCATTATTCTTTGATACCTTAGAAATAATACACAAAAGAATCCTCAAAGATAGATAAAATCTATAACTGTTAGCTCTGTATTTTTAGTAAAATATTCCCACTGATATCTAAGATGGATTCTTGACTTAAAAGAGTGATAAAGATTTTATTCTGATTGGCTGTGTTGAGTAGAATGGTATGGCAAATAAGTAGATTAAGAAGAGAGGCAGAGAAAGAACGTGGTTTACGGTACTTGCAAGACTCAAAGCTTCTGTGTGCCACAATTTCCTTATCTCCAAAAGGAGAACAAAAACAACTGCTGGTCTTCACACTGTAACTGACCTTAGAGTGGACAATGACCTCTTTAGTTTCAGATAAGAAATCTCCAATCTTATTCCAAGATAACCTACCTTCTTAGCTTTTCTATTCTATTAGATGTCTGTGAAGTAAGGACAATTATGCTTTCCTTATAATTTATGAGTGAAAAAGGCTATATCAGTTAATAATGCTTTCAGCTGTGTGGAGCAGAGAGCGACTTCAACTTTCCCTTTAACAAATATGGCTTTATTTCCCTCACTTCACAGGGAGCCCAGAGACAGCTGAGCCAAGGTCAATGTAGCACATTCGCAGTAAGCTTTCCATAACTCCGAGTGAAGTGGGTGGATTCACAGACCCAGGGTCACAATTTCTCTGATGCAATTCTGACATTGCATCTGCATTCCAAGCAGGAAGAAGGAGTAGGAAGAGGAGGGAGCAGCAGAGTTCTGTGAATGCTGGACTGAGCACATTTATGTTACGTGACCGTCAGAAGCTGCACTGAAGGCTGGGAACACTAGCACTTAGTTTTTTCTATCTTTATAATAAAATCACAGTAGGAAAAATGGAATTTGGTGAGCCAATTCTCCTGACAGAAAGAAAGTCAAGGGCAGGGGAAAGAAGTAGCCTAAACCAAGAACTAATGGGAAAATAGGGCATACCGTAGAATATTGGAAGGGGTGCAGTGATTGATGGACTAGATATTTCTTTTCTCTACAGGAAGAGAGCACCTGGGTACATCTGGGATGGACTGGACAAAACTGGAAATCTTATTTAGAACGCAGCTGCAAGTTGCTGCCTTCCCTGGGAATGATGAACGATGCAAGCAAGCATTTCAAAGTATCAGTACCAAGCCTCCACCTCATCCATTTTCATAAAGACTTTCCAAAGACCTCTGACCTGACTTTACCTGTGGCTTTAATCCTCATTCCTACATTGCTCCTGACACAGTTTGCATTTCCAACCTAGTGTACCTATCTAGGGTTGCCTAGGCTGGCACTTCCACCATTAATGTCTCAGCGCGATGGCAAAGGTTTTCATGCCATAAAATGTAGACTTTATTCTGTAGCAAATGTAGGTTTTAAAGCAAGCGAGTAGAATGATCATACTTGAAATTTAGAAAGCTTCCTGTGTGTACTCCACAGTGTGGAAATGTATCTGGATGGGTGAAACTGGGGGATGTTACAACGATTCAGGTAAGAGATGAGGGTGGAGCCAAGGTAATGTTAGTGGAGTGGAAGGGAAAGGTATGAGAGAGGGCAGGTCATCAGGAATTTGTTGTGGAGGACCAGGGTGTAAAACTAGTCAAACGTGCCTACAAGACATCAAGTTGAGTGGAAGGTCCAGCTTTCATAGTAGGAGAAACAAGCTTTGGAAGAAAGATATTGAGTTAAATTTCAGACCAGATAAGTTGAAATTGCCTCTGGAAAATGCAGGTAGATGTGTTCCCCAGAAAGCAAGACATACGGTTGTTGAAACTGGCAATAAATAATGTTTTCTTTTCTGGATGGAATTCCAGAATTTGAAGAAACTAAGGCTGAGGAAATAAACTGTGAAACATTGATATTCAAAAGGCAGACAGATGAAAATGAATCAGGAGAGGAAAGTAAAAAGTAGAGAAGAGAAGGGGAAAGGTTAAAAAGAAAAGAAAAGAAAAGAAACATGCCACAGAAGTGAAAACAGGAGAGAATTTCTTTGTTTATCTCCTGGCATGGTTGAATGTTAATAGCAGGTAGTGGGTGAGAGAATAGTCTCCAGAAATATACTGTCTGCATCAAATATTGCCTTTACCATTTATTAATTCTTTGATTTGAGGCGAGATACTTAACTCCTTTAATGTTGGTTGTGAGTGTTAAAATAGCCAATACAAAAAAGCAGTTAGAACCTGGTAAGTGTATAGTTGAGTGTAAATAGATAGCAGTCAGCAAATGCAACTTAATATTATAAAAGATGTTATAGCTCCCTTTTAGATGGTGAGATTCTTAACGTGAAAGTCTATTTTTTCTTGTCATTGTTGTAGCCCCAGTACTCAGTGAAGGAAACATAGTTGACATTGTGCAGTTATTTTAATATTAAAACAATTGTTGTTCACTTCCAGCATTTAAACAAAAGAGAGAAAGAGAAGGAGAGGGAGAGGAACTAGGATGTACAAAACCTATGCTAATGTTTTGTGTTGTTTTGATTTTAAGTGCGTTTTAGCTATGTTTTTCAACTTCTCTTAGCCATATATGTTAAAAATCCTGCATTTTTTTCATAATGCCAGGAAAATCTCTGAAATTCAGACCACTGAGAAACATCCACTACTACCACAGGGGTCACCATCTTCTTTCCTTTGCCTTTAAAAATTGAAGTGTAATGTAAATACAGTGCAATGTGGAAATCTGAAGTGTACATCCAGGTCAATTTTTAGCTGTCTGTCACTGAGATAAAGATACAGAATATTTCTATCACTCGGAAAGTCTTTCCATCCTTTTCCCTAGTCAGTCTTCACAACACAAGTATTCATTATGCTGACTTCTGTCATACCATGCTCTATATGTTCTTGAATTTCATAAATTGACTCATACACCACATACTTTTCAACTCCACAGAATGTTTTTGAACTTTACTCATGTGGTTTTATGGCCCGTTGTTCATTCCTTGTCATTGCTGTGTAATATTCCATCGTGTGATTTATAACGATGAGTTTGTCGAGATGAAGCAGCTGTCCTTTTCGTGAGGGTTGATCAGACTGCAGTGTGCAATCACTAAGAATGTGGGAGTTCTTGCAGAATTATCCCACTCCTTTGAAGATTCCTGACTTCAAACCACAGAGGTGATCATCATGTGACCTGGTTCACAGAAATAAAAAAATAAAAGGGATTTGGGGGTGGGGGTGGGCAGGAGAGACAGCAACGCTGTCAATTTCTTCTCTCTGAGGAGCTTAAATACCCTTCCCATCATCTCCTTGTTTTAGGGAACAATGAAGAATAACTTTCTGGGTCCCTTGGGTGTTTTAATTAAGTAGCCACAAAAAGTGCTAGCTAGAAAAGTCTATAGCGACTTATATACAGAAGTGATAATATTTTAGAATGGGCAGTTTGGGGTTAGGGCTGGAAAATAGTTCTCGTATCTCCTAATCCAATACCTGTTTTAGGTGAAACTTTGATTTGGAGAACAAAATATGTCTAGCTGTACCCTCTTTTAAGTTATTTTACACCCAAAGCCCAGCCTAGCCCTTGTGGAGTAGACATCTGTCAGGACAGCTGCCTGGAGGCTGCATGCTGGAGATGGATGGAGGCAGGGGTGCAGAGAGGGACTACACATTTACCTCTGAAAGCCTGCCATGAAAGATTGTCTGGACTTCTGCTTAAAAGTAGTTTATTTATAAGATGAACTAGCTGAATTTGATACAACTGCATATATTCATTACCAAAATTTGATGTCATCTTTCCAAGCTCACCTTTTAATTTATAATTAAAGCACAAAGAAATAGGTTTACAAATGTAATATAAGCACAAATGTTGCATGTAATTGTAAAATATCGGTACATGATAAAATTGGACATACTGTGTGGCTTCATTTGGATGAAATTACTTTAATTAAAATGAGAAAGCATTGAATAATCTTAGAAGTCTGAATGTGCAGCAAAGAGCAGAATGGGTGAGAGTGAGCTTTCTGTAATGAGCTCTCCTGACCAAAGTGGGACTTAGTGGCATATACGGTGATCCATCAGGGGTGCCATCTGTCTATGGGAATTCATTGGTAAAGTAAGGTCCTCTTAAGTTAACCTTTCAGGGCTCCTTGCGCAAAGGATAGTTCTTACCAATGATGTATTTGGAACACAATGCTCAAATACTTCATATATGAAACAATAAAATGACTTAAATTTCCTTGTCCAATTTTATGAAACAAACATCACTTGAGATGCTCTATCTTAGGGGAAAGAAAACTGTTCACTAAGCACCTACCGTATGCAAGATACAGTGCTCAATATCATCGAATTATATGCAAGTAGTATCATTTTGTTTTTATGACTACTATATAAATATTAATATTCTCAGTTCAGAGATGAAACCAAGCCATGTTCTTGGATTATATAGATACCAAAGATCTGTTTTTCACAGTCAGGAATCATGTGATTCTGGGCTTGATCTTATTCCCTGAACTTCTGGTTATTTTTACTATAGAAGCTTAAAGAGAAAAATCAGTTAAATATTTGGGAGCAGAAAATGTTCCTTATGAATATGCATGCCTTATCTCTCAATGCCTTAGGTAGGGACACCTATTTGTCTTGGAAATGAATGGTACTAGTTTTCTTAATAGCAGAACTAATGATGTGTGGCTACAACACAATCAGAAACCATACTAGCAATAAAATCATGGTATACTTTATCATATAGTTCTTTGATATGCATAGTCAACAATGTACTGAGAATGAAAAATGGTGCTTCACAGGTAGGACTAGTCTCCTTACAGGAAAGCAGAAGTACAGGATAAAAGTATAGCCAAGATAAACATTCCTGGGATGCCTTAGGCAGAGGGTAAGAAGAAAAGGGAACCGAGGCAGCAATTGAGTTTTGAAGGGTTTATCTAGACTGTGGAGAAAGGACAAGAAGTCAGAAGGATGCTATTGGTCTAGGAAATGATAATATTTTCTCATTATTATGCTTATAATGGTAAGGGAGGCAGAAACTAGAGATGATGGCAGTGATTAAGAACAAATATATTTCTAGGGAATGAGGACATGGGAGAAGAAAAAACCTGAAATTATGTCAGAAGGAATTAGGTTCTAAAATAAGTTTAGAACTTCAACTGTTAAGCATTTTGGGGAACAGAGCTTCAAAGCATCACCCTCCAAACAGGTTACTAAAGTAAGAGGTAGAGCCCATGAGAGCATAAAGAGGTAAGGCCCAGTGTTTGGGGAACTCATTTGCAGGAGATCAAGTTGAGTGGAAAAGTGCAAACCAGACCATCATAGTCAGTGTATGTCTGGCAGTAACCCTCAGTTGTAGATTGTAGGTGTGGAGGTAAGCATGGTTTTAGTTTGATATATACCAGGATACAGATTGCTACTAAATAGAGAGAGTGAATAAGAATCAACAGCTTTATTGTGTAACCACAGCACCTCAATTTTTAAAAACTACCATGAATAAAGCATCAATAGTAAAGACGGCTACATGGCTCACATGCTGCATTTTATTATTTATGTAACATTTCTGATTGGCCAACACATTTCAGTATATCAGGCAACATACTCAGTTCTAGAAAGACAGAAAAATTTGTCACAATTACTGGCTCACAATCCAATGTGTGTGTTTACATGAGAAGGGAGAAGAGGGAGACCATACAAATACCGTGCATGTGGCAAAGGAGCTGTGATGTACAGAGTGTGGAAACACCAAGGAGAGAAGAGCTAGCTTAGCAGCTGCCCTAAAGAACAGAATTAGTCACTGAGATTCCCATTCTCCACCAGCCTCCAAGTGCCCTTGTCTTTCACTTCGTTATTTTCATATGATTGATCATATATAACCAATGCCTTAGTCCCTCATTTAGCTGATCAATTTGTAGTGTCTCCACATAATAAACTATCAAAGAAGAAAGCCATGATAGTATGATGAAACACCATCTTTTAAGGACAACTATTTCTTAGCATATAGAGGCAGAGTTTAAAACACTGTTCTTAAAGCTGTGCTCTAATATAGACAAATCAGAAGACATTAATCTAATAGGGCAGTGTGAGTCCATTCCTCAAACGGCAGTGTGAAAAATGAACACTTGGTCCACAGTGGTACATCTGCACACAGCTGAACTTCAGAATTATTTGGAGAATTTGATCTTCAAAGTGTAGCTCCTTAGGCTTTATCATGGACCTTCTGAATCAGGAATTTCAGGAGAAAGTCCAAGGTTCTGCAGTTATAGAAGCCTCAGAAGGAGACACTGATGCTCAGCCTAATGGAGTGACCAGTGTTCTAAGAGGGTCTTAAAACTCAGACTGAAGCACCATAGCTATCTTTGTGGATTCTATCCATCTTGCAGCTGTCTCAGCCTCTGGTTTCCCTGCTCCCGCAGTCCTGATACCAACCTGTTAGGGCATTCTTTCTAAATGGATCCTCTGATTACGCTATGTGTCTTCTCAGAGTTACTCAGTTTCCTCTGATCTGCAGAGCTATTAAACACACTGTACACATTCCCCCTGCCTTGCCTTTGGCTGTGGCATTATGCCTATCTGTTCATAATGACAGCCTAGTTCTGACAGCTGACTCATGTGAGCTAACTCTTATTCCACGTTGTGACAACATTTGACTGCTCACCTACATCATACTTCTTATGTGAAATCATAATTTTTGTTTTTGAATATTATAAGTATTTGCTGTACGAAAGAATGAATTTTTCTTTCTCTGTGGCCTTTTCTGCAAAACATAGGCTTCCATGACAAGTATTTGAAAATACCCAAAGAGCTGAGATCCAGTGACTGGATATTTGAAAGCACTAAAAGGGAGAGTGATGGGTTGGACTGCCTTAGAACATTTCAGAGGACTTGGTCTCAATCAATCACTCTCTCTAATACCAGCACTTTCCCTGGCTATACCCTCTCCCAAACCACTGGCTTTCAAGTTATCTTTTATCCTAAGCAATTTGCATAATATTACCTAGATTTCTCAGTAAGATTTGGAATAAAGGAAAATAAATCCATCTTCTATCTTGAGTTCAGCTCTATAATTGCAAGATTTGCACAGAGGCTGAAAACTTCCACAAGCATTTATTTGCCCTTGGGTGAGTTGCCGATTCTCTGGAACAATCTTCTCCTCTTTTGCATGCACAGAGTAAGGTAGCAGAGATGAAAGACAGCTTTGAGCTTCAGCTACAAATCAGAGCAGAAGGGTGATGCTGGACAGCCTCAGAATTATAACTGATCCAGCTTGGCTCAGCAGTGACTGGAAGTAGGTCAGAAAATGGCAGTGCTGGAGTCCAGACTGTGCGGGAGAATACTACATCTTCTTTAATATTCTAACAGCTTCTTGTCTTGTTCCCTAATGTTTTACTCCTTTTTGCTCTTTCTGTAGTTTTTAATCTTTGTATGCATAAAGAGACAAAAATAGCTAAGAAATTTTTGATATAGAAAAGTGATAAGAGAACTTAAATTATAAGATAATAAATGTATTTAAATCTTAACAATATTTATAACAGCGAGGTCATTTTTCAAGAAGAGACAAACAGATCAATAGCTCAGAATGTGAAGCCCAGGAAAACAAACTAACATAAATTAAAATTAATAACTGACAAATGAACATTCAAATTGATAGTGAAAGTAAGAAACTATTTAATTAATTTTCTTGAGGAAATTGTCTATCAGGAGAATTTGGTTAATTTGCCACCAGAATAAATACTTGCTGGGAGAAAAAAGTCAAAATGTATTTTTAAAAGAGTAGTCACAAAACAATTGAGAAGAAACTGAGAATAATATTTATTTGCTTTGGCAGATGGGATAACATTCAAATAATGAAAATTACAAAAGAAATAACAGTAATGGATGATTATAACAAATAACATTTAAAACACTGTACATGAAAAGCAACATAAGGATAATTAAAATTCATGAAGAGGACAAATACAAGCATTGGGAGAGTATTCTAAAAATACATAGAATTTATATATACAAATAGGAAAGCACTAATGTCCAGAAGTGAAAAGGACAAAGCACACACAAAAATAATCCACAAATGACCAAATTCAAATGGCTAATAAAGATATGAAAGGCTTTGTTTTGTTTTGATTTCATTTTGCCTTTTGAGTTAAAGAGAGCAAATGAAAATAACATTCATGGTAGTTTTCAGTGCTAGCAATGGTATGTAAAGATTAGCATACTCAGACACTAATGTGAGAGAGTGTATAAATTAGTAGAGGCATTCTAGGTGCAGTTTGGTATTAGGAGTCTCAATAACACGCAACTCCTTTAACCCTATAATCCCTATAATCAGAATTGTAAGTTTCCGTCAAATATTTATAGAACTATTCATTGTGCATTCATTTTTAGTAATAAACAATGAGAAACAACCTAAAATATGGTGCATCAATATAAAAAAGTATTACCTACCTACTCATGAAGATTTCCAGTATGTTTCTGAATTGTTTTTACACCCTTCTGACTAGGAGAAGAGTTGACAAACACTACCCAATGTCGTTATGGTGGAATTGAATCATGGCATCTGCTGGTGAGATACCAGCTATGACTACATCTGCAGAGAGTGGCTATCATCCAGCAAGAGATGGTGCAGGTGGTCCTCCTGGACCTAGAAAGAATTTGAGAAACATTTCAGAAATAAAACTTGCAAAGCTTGGCAGCCAACTGTGGATGGTCTGGGAAAGAGATGGAAGATGTTCAAGAGATGCTGGCATTTATAGGTCAATGAGCTGAGCTGATGGAATCAATAACCAAGGCTGTGAGAATGAGGAAGGTAACTAGGCAGAAACCACCAGTTTCCAATTCCTTTTGGAACTGACAAATGAGGAAACAGCTACAGAGAGATCTGACAGTTCATCTGCATAAAAGATGGATGGAATTAACATTTGCAGAGGTCCCTACTCTGTATGTATCAAACCTATTTCTTATTCTATTTAATTCTCATGGCAGGTAAATAAAATTTTTAGATTTAAGTGTTCAACAAACATTTCTTGCTTGTCTGCTATATTTCTGACTTTATGTTAGGTGCTAGGGAGCTGGAGACATAGATGTGATTGCAATATACTTCCTCCCTGCAATGGAGTTAAGTAATATGTATAATATTACTTAGCAGCAGAGGATGAAAAATGTAAGCCTTTTTTTTTAATTTTCTTTAATTTTTGTCCTCACTTCAAAGCCTCACTGCTATACCAGTCTTTTTTCTTTTCTTCTGTTCTTTGAAATTATTTTTTAGGTATACATATCATATTTACATATATTGTCTTTATAAAAAATAAAAATACAGGAAAATATAAAATACCTTTCAGCTTCACTTGTTCCCTTTTCTTTTGCCTCAGATAACCACCATCATCAATTTTCTATATATTTTCCAGACATTTTTCAGAGCATTTAATACAAATATAACTATAGAGAATAATACTTATTTTCCATATAAACACAGATATTTTGTCTCTAATAGACTGAAACTTTTTATAATCAGCAATATATTTTGAGCTCTTACTACATGAGTGTATTTCAATTTAGTTTATTTTTTTCAACTACTCTATAGCAATTGTGTAAAGTAATTTATTTGCCCAATATAGTCCTTAAGAAATAAAACAGTATCAATTCAGTTGAAAGCAACTATGTATACCACCCTGATCAAATATTCTGCTTCCTTATCAGAGGGATGGTGATAAATTAACAAGCTTGGGAATTGCATTTTGTTTGGACTATCCTTGAGTGACAGTTGGGTACAGGATTACAGGCTTCTGGTTTTCTCACACCATTCTGATGATATTATTTTACTAAGTTCCAGTTTTCCATTGCTGCTACTAAAAGCATCTGTGGTTCTTGTAATTTTTGTTCTTGCTTAGACTGTTTCACTCTCACCTGCTTTGGAGTTCTACAGTTTCACTATGACTGTGCTTCTGTGAATTTCTGGTTGTTATGTTATTGTTACAATTATTGACCCCTGAAATCTCACAATTAATATTCTTAATTTATCCTGTTTAGAATTTCAAGAAGTGTCTTCATCAAATTCTAGAAAATTGAGAATTGCCTCTTTCACTTATATTCTATTAATTCTTCTGAAATTCAATGATATATATATTAGAACTGCTCACTTGTCCGTAGATATTAATTCCCCCTTCATATTTAAAAAATTCCTTTTTCTGTGTTGTAATTTTGTTGAGTTTTTTCCTAAGATATATTCTAATTTAATAATTATTTTTTCAGTTACGGCTGATGTACTTTTCAGCCTACATTTTTATTTTAATGTTTATATTTTTGTTTCAAAAATGTTTTTAAACAGTCATAATATTTATAATAATCTCTTATTCGTTCCTGTAGTATTCAATTAATTTTCTTATGTTTTAAGCATTTTGGAAATATTCCTTTTCTAGTTTGTTTTTGTTCATCCTAATATCTGAATTATTTGAGCTCTAAATCTGGTTTTCATTGTGTGTTCTTATTCTTTCTCACAGTTGCTTGTTTTGTTTTATTAACTTTTTATTTTTTATTCAATTCTGATTCGTCTAAATCTTTGGGAATATCAAGAGTCTGGATTGAGGGTACGTTTGTCTAAAGATAATTTGTATTTTACTTTTCGAGGTGCAATCAACCTAGAAAGTAGTGGGAGTGACTTCTGATGAGAGTGGGGGGTTTTTTGGTACGGTTGTGTTTGGGGGAGGCAAATTATTTAAAGTTAGATAGTAGCGGTGTTTGCATAACTCTTGAGTATACTAAGGACTGCTAAATTTCATACTATAAAGAGGTGAATTTTATGGTATGTGAATTATATTTCAATAAAGCTGTAATACAAAAATTAGCCAAGAGGAGGTTGAATCAACTCTACACTCTCAGTTGAACTTTCCTTCAACTAGTACCAACATGTGGAGCTGTCCAGTGGAAAAACATGTGTCAGGTCAAAGAGTATGTCGTCTATCAACAATTCAAGAAAAGAGGGGATGAAGGCAAGGTCAAAGCTCAGCATCCTAGTCAGAAAGCAAAGTTTTAATTTTTCTTCAGCTGTTTATCAATATCTGCTTCATTAATAACAAGTCTCTACATTTTTGCCAACACTGGTTTATTTTATTTAATATTTGCTAATATAATAGATTTTTAAAAATCTTTCTCAGTGCTTTTTAATGTGTTTCTTAGATTACTGTTGTGCCTGAAGTGTTTTTTATATTAGCTATTCTAAGTTTTTATTTTTAAAAATAAATTGCCTTTTAAAATCCTTTACCCATGCCCTACCATAAGACTTTTTCTCTTAATGAGATTTGAGAGAGATTCATAGATCAAAGATTCCAGTCATCTGTCATATACCGCAAATATTACATTCTAAATTGCTTATTGCTTTCAGTTTTATTTATAATAACTTATAACTTCTATTTCAGGATTTTATGTATAGTTCTTTATCACAGGACATCAGCAGTGTTTAGTTGAGTAGGTACTTTTAAAAATAATAAATATTTATATATTTACATTTATTTAAGTATTTCTTTAAATAAGAAATTCAACAAAGCCATATGGGACATAAGGAAAATGTCAAAAAGAAAAAAAAAAAAAGAAAGAACAACAAAAAAATAAAAACCCCCACAATTTTACATTTAGTACACATAAATCAAAATTTACATAGCAATAACAGGGTCACAACCTATTCAAAAAAATTGCAGACTTTTTAGAGCTGAACTGACTATAGAACTTAGTAGCTGTCTCTGATGTAGAGATGGCAGTAAGATTCTCCTGCTAAAATAACAACTGCAAAGACAGTTTTGGGATGCAAAGAATTACGTGTTTTTATTTAGTTGCAGGAAATAGAAATAGAAACATTTTTATTCTTAGCGACTTTTCTTTTCCTGTCACCAGCCATTGGAAGGACTACAATGTGAAGGCTGAGATAAATGATCTTATTAGTGACTACTGATAGGAGTAGGGGTCCTGGAATGTTTTGTGTCTACACTGGCCCGCCTGGCATCTGACTTCATCTACACTGGCTGGGCAGCACTAGAGTTGAAGATAGAAAGAAACACATTAAGCAACTTTTAATTGTGGATATTTAAAAAACATTTGGTTATCAGATACTTTCCTACTCAAAGATGGTAGGAAACAGGTTCTAATAGGGAGAAGATACAAGAAAGTGGCCTAGTGCACAACGATGCAGGCTTTAGTCACTACAAGTGTAGGGAGGGGAAGATAGGGAAAGAGGAGAATAGTAAAAACATACCACAAGATTAGCAAAATCTTAAAAGTTGATGAGATTGCTGAGCAACAGGAGTTCTCGTACGTGGATGGCGGAAGAGCAAACTGATCAAAAACCTTTAGAGAACTCTTTGGCAGCATCCACAGAAGCTGAACATCCTTATTCAGCAAGCCCCCTCCCAGTCGTAGTCTTCAGCCAGCAGAAGCATATGCCTGCATGAACTAGTGCCCATGTCCGCAAAGAATTAGCCACTTTCTAATCCTTTACCTTGATTTCACAGAGTGTGATACTTTCAATAAGATTCTTAGTGACAGAGAAAGATAGATTAACGTTGCTATTGGAAGGCTCTATTTGTTTTATTTGTTTATTTTTTCTTGCTCACGTTATTAAGAATGGACTCACAGAAATAAACTGCTGGGATTTCAAATCCAGTACTCTATCATGAAGTGCTTGAACACAACAACCATGCCTCACTTCCTTATTGTTCATCCCAAAATCTAGGAAAGTGCAGGCATTTTTCAGGAACTCAATATATAAGTAAGTGCTGAGTATAAGCTTCTCAGATGACAGGCTTACACACTTCATTAACAACCAAAAAGCAAAAAAACAAAACTCAAAGCAAAAACCTTCAAATTTTCCTAAACGAAAATATAAAATTAAAGAGATTTTGTGTATTACAATCATTGTGGTATTTATTAAATGTGCCATAAATATTTTATACCATTTCTACTAGTAATTAATGACTTTTACTATGTTTTTGATGCCTTACAATGACACAAATTATTTGGTGGTAACAATGTATTTTAAATTACCATATTGAATATCCTTTATACTATAACAGAAATTTTGGGGAATGAGGAGAAAATTTGCTCTAGGGTTTTTTATGATGTAAATTTATCATGGGATTCTCTTAAATGATGGGCTTGTCAGGGTAGTTGAATGGGAGGTCTCTGTTTTAGTGGTGCTTTCCCCAACCCCGCTCCCAAAATAGCATCCCTAGTTCATCTATTCTTCTGCAACTTTACACTGTATTACATATTTTTATTTGCCCAAGTTATCTCTCCACTAGTAGAATATAAACTCCTTGAAGACACTTTGTCAATTATGTTCATTGATGTATCTCAAGCTCCTATAAATGCTAGTGACCTAAGAACTTACCCATCAACCCTCAGAATATGTCTCTATCCAGTTTCCTTTAGGGGCCTTGAGATAGGGCTGCTTCCAGCAGCTCTCTAAGTTCTCAGCTATGCTGTTTATTCTCAGTCCTCGGCTGCAGCAACAGCGCTCTTTCTCTTTTCTTTTCTTTCCTTTCTTTCTTTTTTTTTTAAAAAAATTGTGCTTTCAGTTCTAGGATACATGTGCAGAACGTGCAAGTTTGTTGCATAGATATACACATACCATGGTGCCTTGCTGCACGCATCAGCACTTTCTTAGTAGTTGACAGTGCAGATGGTCACAATGCTGGGCTGACCTCTGCTGGCCACCAGGTTGCAAACATGAATGCTAGTGTGTTTCTTCCTCAGGGCCCAGCAGGAAAATTCCTTTGAACTTTGAGCAATTCTTACAGAGAAAGGAGTCTTCTCTCCACCTTTTGTTTAACTATAGTCCTAGAGAGGTAGGATACAGCCAGGCATAGTCTCCCATTATTCCTGATTCCGTTTCTCAAACCACATGCCTGTGGCCCCATCTGACACTCTGGGCTTGATTTCTTGAGGTATGATGATTTTCTTTAAAAGATGCCTCTGCCTTCCCATGAATCTGGTGTTTTTAGAAGCTGTCCAGGCCACTCAATGTCCTATATGTGTTTATACTCCAGTCATTAACAAATTTCATCAAGTTCCTTGCCACTGGGTTTCTCAACCCAGGAGATGTGAATGGACAACTAATTCAAACTCCTGGAGCATTCTATTAGGGTTAAGAATTTCTCATATATACCCTGGCAGTTAGGAGCCTTCTCTGCCCCTAAATATGCTGGGGACATCTTTGGTGTGTTGTGGTGTCTCCTCATCAGTAAATGAGGTTTTAGGTCTGTATCAGCCCAAACAGTAAAAACAGTGGATCACAATCACAAAGATACAACAGAAGAATAGGCAAGACTTCTACTCCAGTGCTCTTTTCCAAGATAATCAGTTCTTGGGAAGGAAATGTAGAGTTCCTATGAATAGATATAAGTGGACTTGTTCTATGCTAAACAGAGCCTATCATGAAGATTCTGTAAGAAATCTCTTCCCTCCTGTCCCCATATTTCAATTCACCACCAGGGGTGTCTCTTTCGGTGTTTGAGTTTCAGTTTATCTGTTCATAAGTTAATAATAATAATACTAATAACCCTTGCTAGTTTGGGGCCTATAATGTGCCACTCAGCTATTTTCATATTACCTCCTTCAGTCCTTAAAACAATGCTGCTGACAGACACTGTGATTCCATGTTTCCCAGATAAGCATGCTGATGCCCACTGATTAAGTCACAATACCAAAGTCACACAATCATCACAGATAGGAGCTGGATATTAGAACCTAGTTCATCTGAATCTGAAGTCTATGCTGTTTCCATTGCTCAATGCTGCCATAGATAATCATGTGTATATAAAGTTTTCCCTGTCTTGTTTCCTGACGTGAAGATAAATGTGACTTTTTAAATTGAAATATGTATCAGCTAGGTAGAAAAAATGACCAAGAAGTACACTAAGCATGTGGAAATTTCAACATGTACATAATTTCTATAAGTATAAATGTCCCCTAGCATTCTGCACTGTGGGTAACTGAGAGGCAGATGACTCAGATTGGGCCATTTGCGTTGTTAAATAATTATTTCTTGCTGTGGTCAGGCTCAATCAGGTCTATGCACAGTTAAGGTACTGCCCAAATGAACGGTGAGGACTTGACATGTGTCGAGAGCCTCTTTTGTGCCAGGGAAAATAGGTAGTACTGATAAAAGGTGTGAGGAACACATTTTAATAAATTGTGACAACTGTCATTGGATCCAAGAAGAGGATCATCAACTCATTCTCTGAAGTGAGAAGCAAGTTAGACATGGCTTCTCAGTAAACGGGTCAGAAGGATCTGACTGCATGAGAAGCTGAGGGAAGCAGTAGGTGAAGAGAGAGAGTTTCCCCCTTAGCACTGTCAAATGAGACCCTGGGTGCCTCTTGAGGGCAGGAGCTTTTTTCTCAGTACCTATTGTATTTCTCACAGTGCCTGGCTCACAAGAGTCTGTCAATGCATACAAAATAGATAGATAGACAAATAGATACAGAGATGTGGATGGATAGATTAATAGGAAGATATAGAAAATAGATGTATGTGTGAGAAAGAGAGATAGAGATGAAGATAGAGATCAATCAACAGATATAGATAGACGATAGATTAGAGAGATAAAGAGATGAGGAAAATGGATAAATAGATATAGATAATAGACGTGTGTGACAGAGATAAAGATACAAATAGATCAATCAGTAGAGATAGATGACACAGAAATAGACACACACACTTATACATGATTTATCTATTCTGTCTCTCTACCTGGATAGATGATGGCTAGATAGATGAATATCAAAATAGGTATATATACAGATTTTCTTCTTTCTGTTGTTACCGCAAGCCTAGAGCGTATTAGGTGCTCAACAAATAACTAAAGTTTAGGAAAATAATTGGTTAATGGCTATGTCTTCTGATAAACCTTGAGCTGTTAGTATTATGCAGTCTCTTTTCGGCACTTCATGCTTTATTCTGTAGCCTGGTGTGGCACCCAGCTCGATGCTACTGTGAGGTGCACACCCAGGGCAAGGGTTTTGGGCAGCCTAGACAGCCCATGTCATCTACATTAAACTCTACTTCCTCTTTACATTGTTTAATTTTAAACACAGCCTGAACATGAGTGAGAAAAACATCTGTAACCTTTTCTAGCAATATCAGAGGATGTCCTTTTTATATTTAGAAGGTGGATGAGATTGAAGTCAAGAAGAGATGCAGGAGAAAATCATATTGTTCACAAGCAACATAATCACTGTGAAAACACAATCATTTTTCCCCCTTTGGAGACCCAGTTACTATATTTTTTTAAAAAGCATTTGTGCAAGAAAAAACAGCTTATTAAAATGCATGAGGTCTAGCTTGCCCATCACCAATATTCAGAGTATTTTTATCTGCTGTCCATACCACAATCTCATATTGACATGTCATGTGGTTCTTCTCAGTTTTTCAAGTATGATACTATGTCCATTTGATTTCTCCATCATCTGCTGACCTACTTCCTGTTACTCACCCAGCAGGCCCTCCTGAGGCAATCTACTGATGCTTTTGTTGGTTCTTCTAGCCCTTTATCTCATAACAGTCTATCAGCTTCACTCCTCCAGAGGGTTTAAATTGCCACCACTGGTCAATAGATGCAACTTCTTATATATCAATACGCCTACTTCCACAAGTAGCTCTTTGACCTCATCTCTCAAATAAATTGGTCTCTCTCTTTTTAACCATTCTGTTCTCTCTGTGATGTCACATGAAATGTGAATTTTCTCTCCCATTGGAGTACTACCTGTGCTTACATTTAATCTCTATTTATTTTCTTCCTACACTTCTACCCCAGAGATTTTCAGAAAGTGAGAAAAGTATTAGAGGTTTGGAAATGAATATACATGTCTCCAAGCTTTTGAAATCTTGTTTCCAAATGTAGAGCTGACTTGATTAGAGAGAAAGAAAAGTATTAGCAATATTCTTAAAGGATGACTTTGCAGTGATAATCTGAATTTCATTCTGTGGGCAGATTTCTTCAATGGTGATTCAGTTATTTATAATAACAACAACTACCTGAAGACCAATAATCATGAAAGAACAGTGATCATTTTTTCATCTGAACACAGTGTAATTGGATTATCTTCAGAGACTCTAAAAATGACAACTTTCCAAACAGCCAGTGTATGTGGCAGATGTAGACCATCCCTGAGCTGTTTCATGAACTATCTTCCTGTCAACAGCAGGCCGAGGGCTGGAAGTCTCCAGAGGAGGACCTGAAGCCCTGAGACTGGCAGCTCTCCTCACTCAGCGGCAGGCCAGGTAGCCCTCATTTCTTTTCCCAGCTCCAGGTCACACATGGTAGAATTTCCACCTAGCCCCCAGAAGTTGTTAGGATCTTGCTTCCCTGGTATTGTCTGGTCTCGAGGAATGGCTGTTTTCTCACATGAAGGGAAGATCTGGGTGGATTGCCTCCCAGAACTTCTGTCTTCCCCTGCATCCGTATTGGTGTGAGGAATCACGGCAGAGTCTGTTGGAACTGTGAACATGTAAGAGGACAGAATATCACTGTTTAAGATGACTGTGTTTTCTCCAAGAAATAGAAAACTATCAGCTGTCTGAAACTAACTTTTAAAATACGAAACAAAAAACAGATTTTTTGTCTCCAAAAGCAGGGAGGGAACCTGAAGCTCGGGGTTTTCTAAAGCTTCTTTGAATTTAATGAAGCGAAACACTGAAGATCACTGGGAAAGAGCGAGTTAAAAGATCATAGTGATATGCTTTCTTACTTAGGAGATTTTGCTAACTACAGCTTATTTTCAGGAGGTGTGCGTATCCTGAGGGTCTCTATTAATTTTTGCTTTTCTGCAGCAATAACATAAAAAAAAATCAAAATACCAGACCACATCAGCACACATACTTTGTTATTTGGAAAGTAAATTCGGCAGAAATAGGAAGAATCATATATATGATATTTTAAAAAGGTGTTTTATTTAAATATTTCATAATGAGGAGAGCCCCAAATAATCAAAATTGGCCTATTTCTATTTTAATTTCCAGCCAACCAAGGAAAGTAGGAATTCGTAGACTTTGGCAAGGATATTTTGAAGTGTGTTGAGGAAGCTTGCGGTGAGTGTGCACTACTCTTCACCCTGGAGTGAAGAATGGACACCCATGGGAACAGCCGTGTGACCATGACGAATGAAGGGTCATGCCCTACCTTATGAAATTGACATCTGGTCCTAGAATTGCACAGTCATTGAAATCAATGTGCAAAACACTGCTAAATCAGAAAGACACTTCAGTGAGACCCTCCCTCTCTGCCCTGTTTAACACCCTACTCCAACATGCCCTGTCCCCTTTCCTACCTGTTTTTCCCTGACACTTCTATAGCCATGTATTCTACGGCCACATGTAGTCACTGTGTATGACACTTATTTACTTATTATCTGCTCACACACTAGAATGTAAATCCTTTCATAAGGGAAGGACTTTTGTTTGTTTTACACATCTGCAGTGACTGCAAAGTGCCTGAAATACAGCAAGCACTCAATGCATATCTGCTGTATCAATGAATGAATGTGCTTTTAATTACATTAGTAAATATTTATAATGAGATAAAAGAGTTCTACTGATATTGCAGTGTAAATATCTTTAATGGCCGGACAAATTATGCAAATTGAATTATAGAAGTTCAGAGCTGAAACAGAAATGAGAAAATTATAAATTTTCCATATGTGAAAACTGAGTTCAATAAAAGCTATAACTTGGCAATGGTCATGTTTGTAGTGCACAACATAATCTAATTCTCCTGAGTCCAAATAAAGCCCCAAATATAACCCATTATTACTATGCATTTGGTTGCCTTACTAATATTAGCATATAGATTATTTGAATGTATATACTTTTAGGCTATGCTATTTGCATGTGTCAGTATTCAACTGTTGTTTATCTACAAAATGTGTATTCCATTTGGCTCATCCTTAAATGTAATGGCTTTATAACTTTATTTTTTATTAATGTTTTGAAAATATTTTTTCATAAATAATGAAGCCTTCAAATACTGGAGGTTTCTGTTGCATTTAATTTCTTTGAAAGTCATAGTCTCTGTTATTTAATAAACAGTATTGTCTTCATGCTTTTGTACTGATATAATAGAGTTCCACAGGCTAGGTAATTTATAATTAACAGAAATGTATTTGACTTATAGTTCTGGAAGTCCAAGATTGAGGGGCTGGCATTAGGTAAGGGCCTTCCTGCTAAGTCATCCCATGGTGGGTAACGAAAGGGCTGAACTTGTCCTTTTATTAAGAACCCACGTCTGAGATACTGAACCTACTCCTGAGATAATGACTTCAATCCACTCATAAGGGCAAATGCCCCGTCACCCAAACACCTCCCACCAGGCCCCAACTCCCAACATGGCTGTGTTGAGGAACAAATTTCCAACACATGAACTTTTGGGAACACATTCAAGTCACAGCGAGTATTATTCTTAAAATATATAAACTAAATATTTAATAAATAAAAATTGTTGGGGAATAAATTATTGTCTTTGGGGCAGAAATTAAATATACACTTTATTTTTTCCATTAATTAAAAGTTTGCAATTCAAGATAATAGATACCTTAAAATTCTATAACTTTCTAAGACAACGTTCAATAGTTTTTATAAATAAACATCATTGTTTAAAAATTTTAGTTTCAAGAACATTTGATTTGTCAACCCATTGAGCCGTGATCACTTATTTATGCAAGGATGCTAATTAAGGGTAGAAGAAGAGGCAATCTACTACTTGTGTGTATATATTTATATTAGCCAAGGAAGTTATTGATTAAATTTTCATATTAACATTATTCACTTTATCCACTGATGATGATATTTAATGTATTTGCTGAATTGCACAGTATTCCATTTAACAAAATCAAACTTTAAGGACTATAGCTTGGATTTCTAGAGCCAAACGATCAAACAGAAAAAGCACAGACAATTTAGCCTAGGGAGAGCCCCAGTGATAGATGAGGCAGACAAGTCAATAAAGAATAATGAGCCATAAGAGAAACAATTGATCATTTCATCTGACTGTTTGATTTAAAATATGCACATGGCTTGGGGGCTCCCTGTCACATTTATACACAGAAACTCCCTTATTTCTTTCACTTTTTCAGCACACATTCATTGGGGGTTTATTAAGTGGCAGTCACTCTGCCTGTCACAAAGACATCTAGAAATTATAGTCAAAGATCTCACTGAGGAGGATTGGGTGTGACCATTTGTGGGCCCCCTTCAACCCACTGTGATACAGCCACCATTCCATGTTTATTGTGTATGTTAGAGACTGCTCTAGGATAGCTACAACAAGAAACTGAGATAAGTGAGGGATTAGGAGCTATAAGAACGGTAACACTGGCCAGGCACGGTGGCTCACGCCTGTAATCCCAGCACTTTGGGAGGCTGAGGTGGGTGAATCACTTAAGGTCAGGAGTTTGAGACCAGCCCGGCCAACATGGCAAAATCCCATCTCTACAAAAAATACAAAAATCAGCCGGGTGTGGTGGTGGGCGCCTGTAGTCCCAGCTACTCGGGAGGCTGAGACACGAGAATCGCTTGAACCCACCAGATGGAGGTTGCAGTGAGCTGAGATGGCACCACTGTACTCCAGCCCGGGTGACAGAGTCAGACCCTGTCTCAAAAAAAAAAAAAATAAAAAAAAAAAAAAGAAAAAGAAAAAGAATAATAACACTGACCGACAAGTCCATGGGCTATTAGAAAAGAAGACTTATGGGGAAATCAGAGTAATGAAGCTTGTGCAGAAAGGCTAAATGGATGAGGTGACTTGAGTGTGCCCCGAAGAAAGAGGATCATTTCCCTGCAGAGAGAAAAAGGAACAGAGAGAAGGAATGGCACATGCAAAACATAAACCAGTGAAAGGGCACGGTGGTAGGGTGCCTTTCAGTGGGCTGGCCCCTGGTCTGTGGTGAGGGAGAATGGTGAAAGACAGACCGAAGAGGTATTTGGAATTTGTCACTGGGACCAAATATTGAGGTTGGGAACAGCCACAGCAGCACTGAGGAGCTAGGAAGCATGGAGAGGCAGACTGCAGGGGATGCAGGCTTCATGGCAAAAACATTGTAACTAAAGGTGAGCTCTGGACAGAGAGCAAACCTCTTGGACTCTCTGCTTCCCAGGTAGAGCTTTCTTCTTCTTTCACTTGAAGCCACTTAAGAGATGGAGCAGCCTCAATGAAGTTAGGGGTATGGGAGAGATCCAAAACAGGTAACAGATTTTTTATTTGAAAAATGTGTAACAAACAAAGTGAGTTGTGATTCATACGTGCATTTGAAGGGGGACAATGCCCATTTTTAGGCAAACTATACTGTGTGATTCTTAAGTTCCCCTAGCAAAATTGTCCTTCTGATAGGGCTTGTGATTTGAACCCTTTCTTCCTGGGAGTAATAAGAGCTTTTCCCATTTTCAGGGCAAGTGCTGTGTTGTGGCACCATCCTTTCCCCTGGTCCAAGTGTTCTCCCCTGGAACATGCAATCCTCACAGTCTGGGAGGCTAGATCAGAGAAGGTGTCTGAGCAGGGCCTGAGCAAAGCAGGTGTCCTGATGTGTCATCCCTTCCCTAGGCACTCTCACTGAAAAACAGAGGGTCACAAACACTGTGTCCAACTCTCCTTTTCAATGTGCTTGTTAAGAACTCTGTGAGCATAAAAACTGGGGCGGAGGGGAAGCTGAATGGTATGAAATCCTGGAAACCAGGAAGCTTCAGGAAATATCTTGTAGGAAAAGGGAGCCTAGGGCCTTTGTTGAAGCTTGCAGCAGGCAGAGGAGCTGTGCAATTCAGCAGGCATGACTCATCAGGCGGTTGCTGGCTCTGAAGACATGGGACTTGAGGCCGAGTCCAAGTTTGGCTAGTACGTTCCCATCCCAGCTGCCAGACCAGAACATCCCTGAGGATATGCTTTCTGGGGGCTGTCAATAATTCACTCCCAGTTTGTTGCTGCAATAAGAAATAACATTTTAGTACATTTTACTCATTTGGAGTTTATGACATCCTTGCACTTAGAGAAGGTGGTATTACTCCCATGTTACAGCTGGTGAAAGGAAGGTTAAGGGAGCATAGCCAGCTGTTCGGCCTCACCTAGCTGGTAAACCGCAGATCTCTAATTTGGGTTTGTGCCTTCTAAGTCATCAATCTCAGGTTCCCCCAATGCTACTACTCTTTCTCTAAGAGCCCTTTTGAGGCTGTGTCTGTCATGGCAACAGAGCTGCAAGGATTGTGGGATGAGTGACAGTTCTGGGCAGGAGGGCCCTCAGAGCAGGGGACAGAGAGTGAGCAGAGGGGAGAGAGACAGAAGGCTCCGAGGAGGTCAGAAGCTGCCAGGAGAGAGATTTCTCCCCAAGTCAGCAACCTTGCAGCACTGGTGTCCATGAGGAGCAACTCAAATTCAGCTAGTTTTAAAATGCTAGAGTCTTCCAGTGTATTAGCAGAATTCTACACAAGAACCTGAGACAAGAAAAGACAGAGGAAAACGACACATATCAACATTCTTGGGATCACACACCCACTCTCATTCTCCTAACAGTCGTTCAGCTTTTGATTTCATCATTGACCAATTCAGCAGAAATTTCTACCCAGAACCAGTGATTTCAGGCCTCTTAAAAACCCATGGTATTTATCTGGGTTTTGTCTTCAGCAGCCTCATCATTGCCTGATTGCCTTGCAGGTCTCGAGGGGAGGCTGGCAGACATGGCAGCGTCTGTATCATAAAGATGGTGTACCTTTCTCTCTCCTAATTTCCCTTTGGCTTTCATCTAGTGCTTGAAGGTAAAATATGCTGTAGAACATTATGTACAGTATGTTTTCATTTCTTTAAAAACACAACACAACAAAGCAACTTGTATATGCACAGAAACTACCGGGGAATCAGGTCAACAGGGCTTCACTCCACAGCTGCAGCTGGGGATTGGGATGCTGCTGGCTGGTGGGGGCGGGGGAGTCTCACGTTTTCTTTTATATATTTTATTCTGTATTTTTTTTAAAACTTGAATTACATAATAAAGTAACACTTTATGAAGTAAAGGGAAAATCCACTTAGATATATGAAACTTTTAAAAAATAGAACTTTAAAATTAAATAAAACTGATTGAATTCTTTTACATTTG
Organism: Papio anubis; assembly: GCF_008728515.1. Taxonomy (NCBI): domain Eukaryota; kingdom Metazoa; phylum Chordata; class Mammalia; order Primates; family Cercopithecidae; genus Papio; species Papio anubis. The sequence goes on from NC_044979.1 coordinate 118,663,517, forward strand.
CATCTCAGCATCACCCAATATACCTTTGTAACAGACATGCATATGTACCCCCTGAACCTGTAATAAAAGTTGGAAAAAAAATTAAATGTCCTTCTCTGAGTGTTGTAGGATATACTGATAGATTCCGGACGCATGTCCAGGTCAGAGTTTGGTTTTCAGATTGGAGATGTCCTGGCTTAAATTGTCTAGTAAGATGGTATCTTTTACTGTTTCTGTGCCATGAAGATGTGTGTAACATACCATCTCCCTCTAGCTCCCACCCCCACCACCATATGAAGGAGCCATTTCGTTATTCGAAGAATACAATCTGAAATGGCTTAAGGGGATTTGATTGGCTAGGAGCTGCCCATGGCAAGCAAAACACATGGAATGTGAAGATATGGAACTGCTAGGAGGACTCCCCAGACACGACTTTATGCAGAGGCTCCTTCTTAGCTGTGGAGGATATGTTCAAAAACCCGCAGTGGATTCCTGAAACCATGGATAGGACTGAGCCTTATAATACACTATGTTTTTTCCTATATTTACATACCTATGATAAAGTTTAATTTGTAAATTACGCATAGCAACAGACTAACAACAATGACTAGTAATAAAATAAAATTATTGTAACAATATGCCAGTATCAGTACCCTGGTGCTTTAGGACCATTATCAGGTAAAGTAAGAGCAACTTGCACACAAGCACTGTGATACCGTGACAGTTCATCTGAAAATGAGACCGATCTGCAAAGGACAGGTTTCATCACACTGACAGATGCAGGAGGCTGATAAGGGGAGTCCCTTGAGGATCTCTGACCCACCCAACAAGTGTTTACATCAGATACTTTTGTTCAGATGAGTAATCCTGCCCAAGGTCTTGTCTGCGCATGCCTAGAATGGACTGGGGACTCCCCCGCAGTGGGAGGATGGGGTGGAGCGATGGGAAGTTCATGCCTTGTGCAGGGGGAAGAGCCAGGCCTCTTCAGCTAGTGTGTGGTGGCTGGTATTCAATCTGTAAGGTGGGATCCCATTGGCAGAACTCCCTCTCACTTTGCTGAGTGTTTTCTTTATGCTCTCCTCACCCTTCAATGTGTCCACATGCCTAATTTTTTCTGGTCATGACACAAAAACCTGGCTTTAGCAGGACTAAGGAGCAAAAATTCTGCATCATTTAGATGGCCCATATGGGGACATGAGGAAGGATATGTAAGGTGCGGACCAAAAAATCTTTTTCCCTTTTATTGCTAAGCCTTTTTGTCCTTGGACTTCTTCTGAGGGTAGAGGAAACTGCTCCCGCCACTGTCCATATCAATCTCAGGGATTGGGAATAGAAGTATTGGTCCAACTCAGCCTTTCCATGGGATATTCCTTCTTTTTTTCGGGATGGACAGGTGAGCAGCGGATATGGCCCAACATCCCTGCATGGCAGACTCACCATCGTTCCCTTTCACGTGTCCGTGGAGTCTTCCCCTCCAAGTCTTCCCCTCCCCTGACTGAGAAGTCCAGCTTCATCTGAGGGCAATTAAGTTTTTCTCCCTGTTGGAGGAGACCAGTTGCCTAAGAATAACAGGTTATTGCTCCAAGCGTCTTTCCAACCCTGCTCTTTAAGCCTTTTTTTTATTGTTTGTTTTATTTTTTTAACCCAGTTAGCAGTTAATACAGCCTTGCACTCTAAGTTTTTTTTTTTCTTTTCTCCCCCAGGTCAGGAGTTAACTTTTAAGGGATAACTTTTTCTGTTTAGAAAATATTTTACTAGGCCAGGACCCCAATTATCACTGTTTATATTCTCTGTACACAGTGACATTGTTTTTCGTGAAATTGGTCTTAAGCTGTAGCCAATCTGGTGTGCTTCACATGTCTTTCTGTATAATCAGTAGCAACCTTTGCTGTAGGCCTCCAACTTGTTTTATGTCTTTGGGAGTGTGACCTGTAATCATGTGGCAATACTTTGTTTTAGCCTCCACCATTTCACAATGATAGCCCAGGTTCAATCCTGGCTTAAGGAATGAGTTCCTTCTGGTTTGGGATCTGCATGACTGTTGCCATTTATTGATTCTCTTCCCCTCCAAAAACCACCTTGGATTTTCCTTTCTCTAAGCATTTAGTAAAGTTTAAAAGTCAGAAATATTTGGCCACTTAGTACAGCTAAAGTCAGATAATAAGGGATTTAAAAAGATTTTCTTAAAGCACACTCAGCTTAATTAAAGTGGATATGCAAATTATAATATATTTAAAAGGCTTTTATGTTTTTCTCTTGTGGGATCTTGTTTTGCTGGAAAACAGTTTTTACTCAGTCAACTGAATTATTTTTCTCCATTTTGCCTTGCCACTCTTAATACATGCATGAAAGGGGAGAGACCTCTGTTTTCCTCATGGGGTCCCAGGAATTAAAAGCAGATAGATCCCTCTAAAACTCTGTTTTTGTCTTTCAGCTATCCCAGCTATGCCTGTTTATTAGGCCCTAGAGACCACATGTTTTCCTAGTCTTGCTCTTAAAGGGCTCGACCCAGAGGCCAATAATCCAATTAATAGATGGCCAAAAAAAATCTTCTAGCTATTGGATCTTTCTCTGTTGGTCTGTGTAGTTATATATGTGTTGTAGGTGTGCGATATCTATAAAAAAATAGCTCTAATTAATTGACTTAAAGAAGGGAATTTGTAAAGGGAAGATAAAAGTTGTGATACCTTTTAGTTCACATGATTTTAATATTTTAGAAATAAAAGCAACCTTAAAGATTATTGGTAAAATGCAGAAGTTATCAAAATATAAATTTTTGCCTAGGGTTAAAGGATTGTTTTGAATTAGATAGATAAAGGTAAAAGTGCAACAAGCTGTGGAAGGATTGTAAAAATTAATCTTGCAAAAGAAATTCCGTGTGTGAACATATTGACTAAATTCAAAAGGGTATGATATGGTTTTTCTGTAAACTGAGTATTGAAATAAAAGCACAACAAGCTACTCTTAAGGCACTAATCTGCTCTTTGGCAAAATTTGTAAAGAGTTAGAAAATGTTTTTATTTTTAAAAATTTCTGAATCATCATTTTGGCAAAATAAATAATTTATGGCAATCTGGAATTCTATTTCATAACATCAAGAGTTTTAAACCTCTAACACATTTAACAGACTTCCCAAAATCAAACTTCAGTTTCAAAATTGTCTTTCCTGACACCTGGCTTTTGGATGTTACAGAGAGTAAGCAGGATTATTTGACATGTCTAGGTACACAGGATTGCCAAAATGATATTTAATCTTCTTTAGGTTATATTTTAGGGGTAATATTAATATATGTTCCAAAATCATATGGGATTTCTAAAGTTCTAATGTCTGAGTATATGCTGTCAATCACAGTTAAGGTTGTTATGTTAAGTTATTATAAACTACTGAGAAAACCAAATGTCTTTATCAATTGTGTTTCTAACTGTAACTACCCTGAATATTTTGTTTTTCAGAGACCATTCTCTTGTTTTGATCCTCTTCAAAAGATCGTTTATAATCAACTATAGAACTTTGACATGTGCTTTCAAATGCAGGTTTCTGATAACTTTGGAGATTGTGACATTGGAATAAAGGAAAACTGTACAGGACTCATAAAGAGCTGAAGTGTTCATGAATATCAAGCAAAACAAGAGTTACCTGAAGGAACTGAACTAATAGAAATCTGAATTAATCTTTTTGACTTTTGCTTGGAACATTACTGATCCATGTTTTGTTTTTCAGAGTCAAGGAAACTTATCTTGACCTTGAGTAACGTACACTCCTGTGAACAAAATTTGGAGCATATTTACCTCTCTCTCTGTCTGGCTTCTCCAGAATTTGCAAACTAGTTGTGAGTATTCTTAACTTATGGCAATATAGTTGTTTGCGTCAGTGCAATAATAATCCATTTTCTTTTGCAATGGGATGCAATTGGAGAAATTGGTTGTGTCACCAAGGCTTTGGTTGGAATGGTATGCTTTTCTTTAAGCAGTCAAACTTGACTACTAGAGCCGATGCAAGCCCCTTGGTAAAACTGGCCTCATACCCTGACTACACCATCCCTGTACAGGGTTCCTAGTCTGCAGTGAATAGAGAATGTCACTTTCTAACAGGCCCAAGAACCCCGTTTTCTTGGGACCTCAAGAAGAGAGGAGTTTACCCAACTCACAGGTGTTTGAGGGTACCCATCTGTAGCTGGGCTCAGCTTTAAAAATCCTATCTGAGATTCCTTGTGAAACAGTTCCATCAAATCCAATGTAAAAGGCTTATGTAAAAATAATTATTCTTGTGGAACTTTATGCAAATAATCAGGCCAAGTATAAGGCTAAAATCTGTTTTGCAAATAACTCAGCCATATCATGATTTGTTTTTAACAAAAATAGGACTGGAGAGAGAGAGAAATAATGTTTCAAAACTTATGTCACATTTGTCATTAAATTCTAGACTCATTGGTTGCTCTTAAGTTTTTGCCTGCATTTCAGGCTAACCTTCTTTATTCTTGTGAACCAACCAGCAATCTCCAACTGCAGCTCAGAAGGAACAAAAGGAAAAAAAGGGGAAGGGGAATGTAAACATCTGGATCAATATTCTAGTTCTGAGCAATTTTCCTGGAGATCCTGCCAGGTGATGAGAATAAACAGAATACCTATCACCCAGAGGTTTCCATTTTGGGAAAGTAAGGCCAAGGGAGATAACCAAAGCCAAGCCCCATGCACCCAAATCTTGGCAAGCATAATTATAGCCATCAATTATCTGTGCGTGTCACAAGACATCTTTTTCTCTCCCTTATTGGAGGTGGACTCGACTCCACAGCTTCATTTTAGCATTTGGCTTACAATAAGGAGTCCATGCAGCTCCCTCAAAACATATTTTTGGTTCCAAACTCAATTCCAAGCTTTGGGTAGAAGCCTCATGAAAGCAAACTGGATCTGAGGGATCCAGAGGCAGATGATAACTGAAGTTAAAAGGCTCAGTGCAGGTGAGCATGACTGATTCCTATTGATTAAGCCAAACTTCCCATTTCATGGGTAAAGCCATGCTAGTATCCATAACATAAATGAGGTGTAGGGAATTCTAAGGCTACTGAAAGCAGGGGAGGTAGGGCATACAAAGCCCCCTGGCCCCCATTAACATAAGTGAAAGCCTCTTTGATTCCCTGTCGCCCTTGCTGGGACTTGGGGATATAAGAATGGAAGAAAGAAAGAGAAATGACTCACTTTCTCTCCCTCACACACCCTGGGTGTTCGCTAGAAAGAGAAGGGAACCTGAGATGCCTCACTCCCATCTTTCTACATGAATAGCCATTCACCTTCAGCGTGTACCCCTTTCAAATGCATCCTGAACCCCTAGGACTCCTTTGAAAAAAGTGCCTTCTTTTTTCTTTTTCCTCCTCTGTTATCTCTTCACAGATAGGTAATTTTGTCTCCATACTACAGGCCACTCCCCTTGGATACATTCTCCAAACTGGGAAAAGTTAATTTCCCAAACATTAAACTGGTTGGCTTAGGATTGAGCTTAAGGGAAGGAAACCCAGAAGCCTGACATGCTGGCAAAGGGTAAACATTTGTTTTTTACCAGTCAAGCTTTTGGCCTCCCTCCTCCTATGCAAATTGGTAAAAGACCTTGGGACTTTTTTAGCTGTCCTTACCTCACCTTGTTTCGTTTTGATACATCTTTTCTAATAACCCAGTTTGTCTCTTCTCACCTTCAAGCCGTCAAACTTCAAACGATCATGCAAACAGAGCCTCTGACTATGGCCCCTTCTGCTGGGGTACGCTTAGATCAGTCTCCGAGTGAGCTCTGACTGCCATTTGCCCGGAGCAGTGCCTCCTGTCAGCAAGAAGCAGTTAAGATCAGTCTTCATCCTTATCCTTATTCTAATGTACTTCTTCAGAGTGGGGAATGATAGATGCAGGAAGCAGATAACTGGGGGCGGTCCCTGGAGAATCTCCCACCTACCCCACAAGGATTTACATCAGATGTGTTTGTGCAGGTGAGGGACCCTGCCAGGGTCTTGTCTGTGCATGCCTGCAATGAACTGGGGACCCACCTGTGCACTGGGAAGATGGGGTGAAGTCATGGAAAATTCATGCCTTGTGCAGGTGGGAGGAGCCTGCCCTCTTCAGCTCATGTGTGGTGGCCTGGTGTTCAATCTGTGTGGTGGGAGCCCATTAGCAGGGCTCCCTGTTTTTTGTTAAGTTTTTTTTTTGTTTTTTTTTTTTGTTTTTTTTACTTTTCTTTCTTTCCCTTTTTGTCCAATAAATTCTGCTCCCCTCACCCTTCAATGTGAACACTTGCCTAATTTTTCTTGGTTGTAGCTGAATGAAGGAGCAAAAATTCTGCATCAACCCTATGCAGAATGGTGTGCAATTTAAACCACATGAATTGTTTATTTCTGGAATGTTCCATTTAATATTTTAGGACCACAGTTGATCTTGGAATATTACTCTATAACACAACATAAAAATATTGAAAAATAGAGCATATAGCAACCAATACATGGTAAAATCATTCTATTTTCCAACTTCTTCCACCAGAGCTACAATTTTAGCCAGTAATTTCCAAGCTATTAAAGTTTTGGCTTTTGGCTTTACCAATTTTTGTTTCCCTACATGGCATGGGTCTCAACTGTTTAAGTCTCAGAGAAGCTTCCTTGCTGTGTGCCATTCAAACAGAAAGCCAGTGGCTTCATTATGCATATATATACACTATATATAATATATATAATGTATGCATTATATATAATATATAATGTATAAATAATATATAACGTGTATACATATTTTATATATATGGTATAAGGAGGTAATTAACAGAGAAAGTTTAAACATAAGTGTAGCCTTGGAGTCATTTTTTCTGCATTGGAATGCGAATTCTGCCAGCTTTTGCTAGCTGGAAAACCTTGGGCAAGTTACTTAAACATTATTTTCCCACCTGCAAAAATAGATTGCCTTGTTGAGTAAGTTACTGGATGTTTCTAAAGCCATTGCTATGCCTAAGACAGAATGACAAGCATGCCACCACAGCTGTACCCGGCTCCTGACACCTGTGTGTGTCTGATGTGTCACATCTGTCCTCCAGCAGGTTAATTCTACTGGATTCTTAAGGTAAGGCACAGTCTTGCTGTGGTGTTAGTTGTGGAATGAAGTGTTTGTTTGCTTCAAGAATTATGTCAGAAATCGGCAAATTCTAGAATTAATTAAGGATGCCTGAAATAAATATATATTTATATATTTTCCCCACATTTTATCATCTATGAAGTATAGATGAATGTCAGAGTATCAGAGTATAATTATTGTTTCCATTTGTTTTCCTAGTACTACATAAAGTATTACAATAATATTTTTTATAACAGATTACAGGGCAACATTTTCTAAGGAAAATGTATAGAAAGTAAAGCAAAATAAGAACAAAGGCAAAAAACAAACACACAAACAAAAAACTCATAGAATAAAAACCTACTTGACTGATTTGACTGTTAGTCTGTGGGTTTGTTAGTCTTTAGGTCTCCAGTGTTTCCCAAACAAGAATCAGGCTGCAAAGCTGTGTGGTGCTCCAACACCCAAATGGCCTCCCTGGCCCAGGAGAATGATGGAAAAGAAAGACCCTCCCACAGGATAGAGAACAGGCACCTCTGACAGTAAGATGAATCAGAGCCCTGTGAGGCAATTGCTCCTCACACAACAGAAGGCATTTGCTACTGAGACATGAGACTTGTTCTAGGTCAGAGATGCAAAAAGGACAGTGTCGAGTAGCTTACATGAAGACAGCAACATTTTTTTTTCCTCAATACAATTCTGTATGGGATTTACTATCTTCCCACATTTAGTATTGTAGAAGCGAAGCCTAATGCCAATTTATTGATTCATTTTCTTTGCAGATAATTGTGTTTTCTGTTCTCATATTATATACATTTTTACATTGGTTCTCCTCATTTTGGAAAAATCAGAAATTTTACCAAGGCATGTCTGGATGTCAATCTTTTTTATTATTTATTTCCCTCTTCAAGAACTTTCTTCAGATTGTGAATGTCTTTTCTATGAATGCTATGACTGTAGCTGTTGGTTGTCTTTCCTTCTAGTTAGGTACAAGTGCACACACACACACACACACACACACGTGCACACAGGCACACACACATGAACCCAGACACATACACACAGATGAGCTTTTTATTCTCTGGGATCTATAGTTTATATCAATAGCTTGTAGTTTTTCACTTTGTCGTCATCTGTTAATACTTTGTCCTTTAAGTAGGAGAAACTTTCCTCCAAACAATAAATTCCATTTCCTTCCTGTTCAGTACCATTGATTCCAGCATTTGAAATTTTAATAATCATATTTTTCATCTGAAAGAAATCATTTGTCATTTCTGATTGTTCTAATGTTCTCATTAAATAGCCACTTTTCTTTCTTTAATCTGCTAAAGAATATGAATATGAAATAGAGGTTTTTGGAAATATTCTTTTTTCTCATGGAATGTGTCTACAATTTAATACAGTAATACTTAGGTTGACCCATGACTTCTCACGACTTCTTTTTTGCAAATTTTGTATATTAAGAGCAGCTAGATATCTGTTGTCATTTTTGTCCAGTCATAGGATTTAAGTTTTTTTTTAAATTTCCCGAAGTTACAAAAGGTGCTTTTAAAATGTATATTCCTTATAATGCAGCCATAAAAAATAATGAGATCATGTCCTTTGCAGGGACATGAATGAAGCTGGAGTTCATTGTGCTTAGAAAAGTAACACAGGAAAAGAAAACCAAATACCACATATTCTCACTTACAAGTAGGAGCTAAATGATGAGAACACCATGGACATATAGAGGGGAACAACACACACTGACTGGGGCCTTTTGGAAGGTGGAGGGTGGGAGGAGGGAGAGAATCAGGAAAAAGAATTACTGGGTACTAGGCTTAATACCTGGGTGATGAAATTATCTGTACAACAGACACTCATCAAATAAGTTTACCTACAGAACAAACCTGCACCTATAGCTCTGAACTTAAAAGTTTTAAAATATATTTTGATAAAAAGAAACACACAAGAAACAAAACAAAATAAAATAATATAAAATGAAATGTGTGTTCCTGAGTTAGGGGTTCAGTTGAGTCTGAAGTGGGCTTTTGTGTCACAGCAATGCCCATGTTTCCTTCTAGTTCATGAATTCGGCTGTAACAGCCAGCAGCAGATCATGGTTGTTCATCACTGGTCAGGATTGTTTTGTTTGCTAGGAGGGAGAATGATGAAAAACATAAGAGAAAAACGCGTGCTTCTATCTGCTTGTATAATCAGTTTGTTATCAGTTTGTGGACTAAAGACCAATTTGCCATGTTCCTGGACAGAGTCTATTCCACTTTTATAAGCTTCTACACGGAGTCTTCAAACTTTTCTCAAGAAAGCCGTGAGCTTTTTGAAGGCAGAGATGGTATCTCCTCTAGTGTCGAGGCAGGAAATTTACACGTGTGCTCAGTTTTTAGGACTTGTAGGAATGAAAGAATGAATGAAGATGCAAGCCAAGCAGTTAATGGGTGAGTTCTCCTGTAACCACTGTGCTGTGAGAGTCCTGCTGTCCCTAGACTGCCTCACTGTGTCCCCTCCCTGGGACCACTGTGGTGGGTGTACTCTGCACCAATTTTATGCTATGCTGGGAGGGCATCTCAGGGAACAGCAGGTGTATGATACCCGAGGAGATAGACATGTGGTCTCTTTTTATTCACGTATTACTATCTCTGATGCTGCACTTAGTCTCTCCTTGGAACTCTCTCCATCTCTATCCATTTTTCTCTGCCTCCCTTTTCTCTGTCCTGGTGGCCTTGAAGCTCAAAGGATGGAGAAATCATCAGATCAGTGGATACAATAATTTGTTTATATTCCAACTTTGTAAATCAGGGATTATATGACTTTGGCCAAGTTGTTCACTTCTATTCTAAGTTCCAGTTTCTTTATATACAGGACCCAGCACTGAAACAGATGAACTTTCAGGTATTTTTGAGATTCTCTAGTCAATTCTCGATGTCAGTTCATTCCCACCAGTCAGTTTCCCAGTTACTCTTTGCTTCCAGGTAGGCACCGCACTACCTTTCCCCACTTTTTTTCCTCCACTTTCCGGAGCAGCCCATGCTGCTGGCAGTGGGGCTCTCTGCTTAGAAGTCACTGCATTTCTATACTGCTTTGAGGCACAGATATCAATCCCTTTTCTAGGTAAGACAACTGGAGTTCAGGGAGGTGAACCCACTAGCAAAAGTGACATAGCAGTTAACTATCAGAACCAGAATTTGATTTTAGGCCAATCTGAAACCATGATCTCTTGCCCTTTTGTATTTTATTTTGCTCAAAATAAAAATTCAGAAAACATAGAGCAAACATGGTTTTTATTAATTTAGAAGTTAATTCACAGTTCCACGTTATTATTTTCTCCTTATGTGTTGGGCACTACGCAGAGAACACAGACTGCCTTAGTATGAGTAAATGAAAGGGCATTTCAGTGCTAGCTGATACTGGCTCCTAGACCCTAGCTTGGAGTTGAAGAAGGGTGATAACTCTTAGCTCTCCACACAGAGGTGAATGGGCAATGCCCTGGCCGCCTGTGGTGTCTGTAGCTGTGCCGAGTCTATCTTGCAGGTCAGTGATTAGTGGTGGAAACGGACTCGTGCTTGCTTGATGTTAGAGATACCACATGAGAGAGGCTGCACAAGTTCTGACATCAAACTGCCTCGGGAGAATGTACACGGGACTAAATGGGTGTGTGGGCCTGACCCCACTCTTAAGTCATTGAGTAATTCTTTTAATTAGTCACACAACACTTTCTAAATCTAACCACAACATTTAGAAACAACATTTGTTTAGAAATTCAACATGCTGCACCAGAACCAAGTTCGATCGTATTGCTTGTGACTCAGGGTCTAAAGACTGCAACAAACTTAGCAAAGATGTGGTTGGTATCCAAAGGGAAAAGCTCTTCATCTCAAGGTAACATCTGCTTGAAGGGCTTGGTGCCCCAGAGGGTACTTTACCAGAAGGCCATTAAAGATACAAATGGTCTCTAAACTCCAACTTATTTTATGTTTCAATTCAGCAAGCCAGAGTCATCAATTTTTTTTCGTTTTTTCTTTTTTTTTTTTTTTTTTGGTCTATTCAACAATACTAGTCAGGGAGGCAGGTAAACATGAAATTGGCAGATGATAACTCTGAAACCTAAACCCGTAGAGTAAAGCCAAATTAAAACATTTGCAAATGTTCTTATTCTTGTATGTTGATTCATTCAAAATAGAGACTTCCTTTTTGATTTTTAAATAGATACTAGTTTCATTCCCATGACAATTTTGTTAAATATAAAGAATGTTTTCTTATACACTTCCACAGGACAATAAACAAATTGAAGTGCAAAGTCATTCCACTCCGAGAAGGGAAATTTCAAAATACATTTTAGAATTCAGGAACTTTTGCACTGCATGTGAATTAACTATTTTTAGCCTAAACATGAGACTTATATTTAGAGGCTGAAATCAGCTGATATAGCCTTATTTATGGTCTGACCCAACTGAGAGATGAAATCCGCTGTGATCATGGGCTTGGACATATAAATTCAAACTTAGTCTCTAAATATAAGGGGATCCTGATGACTAAAGGTAACATTTGCTGGAGTTTTCAGACTTAACAAAAGAGTGTCCATTTTTGAGTGTTTTACATTACATTTTTTTAATTGAATTTTTTTTAATTCAGCAGCTAAATTCCTTTTTAAATGATTTTATGTCTTGTCCTGATTACTAATGGGAGCTTAGAAATCATACTGAAAACTTCATTAAGTTCTTCATTCATATTTCAGTAAAAGTTCCCTCAATTGACTTTCACATATATTTTGCAAACTTAGCTTAATTTTATCAGAACATCTTTGGTAAAAATTATTGATATACTTTTATTTCTTTGGAAAACACAATGTATTAGCCAACCTACTGTGGTAAAATCAACTGTGTTTTTCTCAGTAGAGTGATGGTCCATTCTTTTCTTTATTCTTATTAGCAGGGGAGATCAGATACTTCCCCAGTCATAAGGATTCAGAATTACTCATTTGAATGGGAGGATATAATCTCAAAGTTCCTTTTGAAGCTAGTAAACATCATCCTAGTCTAAATTAGTTCTTTCTAGCAATCATTCAACAAATGACATTTCTTATAACTGGATTTCACCTTATTTTCTAGTGAAAGTGCCTTTTAAAATGTATGGAGTAGTGAAATGAGCAGACCAAGGAATTTAAAGACATAGGGAAAAATAATAAAGTGGTAAGAATTTTCCAAAACCATGAGTTCACTGTCTTTTTCTTCACATATTTGATTAGTTTATAGAACTGAATACCTTCACAACTTAGAGTAATAGAAAAACTACCTCTCCACTTTTGTTGTTGTTGTTTGTTTGTTTTCAGAATTTGGCTTCATTATGTAGTAGAGAAATAATTTGGAGTCATTTTGAGACAGAAGTAGGAGTTCTGTCAAGTCAATACTGCATTGCAGTTTGGTCCACTGAAGAAGCTATGCCTGAGATACAAAAGATGCTTCTACACGTTACCCGCTTTGTTTTTGTTTTTGTTTTTTGAGACGAGTCTCGCTCTGTCGCCCAGGCTGGAGTGCAGTGACCGGATCTCAGCTCACTGCAAGCTCGGCCTCCCGGGTTCGCGCCATTCTCCTGCCTCAGCCTCCCGAGTAGCTGGGGCTACAGGCGCCCGCCACCTCGCCCGGCTAGTTTTTTGTATTTTTTAGTGGAGACGTGGTTTCACCATGTTAGCCAGGATGGTCTCAATCTCCTGACCTCGTGATCCGCCCGTCTCGGCCTCCCAAAGTGCTGGGATTACAGGCTTGAGCCACCGCGCCCGGCCCCACGTTACCCGCTTTATGTTCACTTCCTCTCCCCTTTTCTCTCATCAACTTTATTGGGTTAAAACGCCACATACAGCTTTGTGTAAATGACTCCCTGTGTCTGGAGTTTGGTTAGAATTTTACGTCCTAAACCAAACTTGTGGCTATGCTGTTTGCACCCTGCCGTAAGACTTGACATAATACAAAATATAAAGTCATAGGAAAAACTTCTGGATGCCACCCCAAACCATGGAGTATTCAATTTAGAATCTCCTGAATGTCAGGATGACAGATGGCACACAATCTGTATGGATCCAGCTCTTGAGCAGCAGAAGCTCATAACTGAGAGGCTACACTGATTAAAAGATACAAACACTGTTTCAAGTTGTCTGTATCAGAATCACAATGTTTGTTTGAAACTGATCCTTCACTGGGAAAAAAAAAAAACAAAAAACAGTTTGATTAAATTGAAGAGAATGTGGTAACCTGTGAATTCTGAATAGCCACTCCATGAAAACAAGTTAGTATATGATATTAGAAAGATGAAGGGGAGGAGTATTTCCTGACACAGCACTCTTCAATCTCTCCATTTTGATTACAAAAGCAGGCCTTACAATATTGATTTCATATAATATGCATTATTTACCAAATTTTAAATTTGTCCTAATTGGATAATAACATGTACTGCTGTTAGTCTTCCCCATAGATGTCATTTTCTTATGCTTCATTTCCTCAAAGTCAAACTCTAATCCTGTAATCTTCTTATAGATGTTTTTTAATGTCATCCCAATTGTCTCAAAGTGAGTGGTAGGATTGTATGCACAGGAAATAAAGATCTGGCTTTCTGTTACCAAGTCTTTCGGTACCAGGAGGCCACTGATGCTAACAAATTCCCATCTAGTTGGATCCAAGAGCTCCATAGCTGGTCTGACTTCCTTCTCAGGCTCCTTGGTTTCCACAGTTGTAGTACCTATGGCAATATACTTCCCTTGTGCTGCTACACTGTGCGCGGAGGAGATCATGCAAACACAGATGTCTGACTTTCGACTGACTTGGTTCTGTGGAATAATGATCTGGCAGGAGTTGACATCACTGGTGTTCTTGATGGGGTGGCTGAGGATGCAAATAACTCTGATTACCTGGCCCACTTTTTCTGGCCGATCTTTTACATAGCGGAGGTCACAGATAAGCTGCTTACAATGAGCAATTTCTCCTTCGGATTTTACACCAATTACTTTTCCATTCTGCCCAATGATTTCTTCAATTGGTTTATTCAGCATATAGGTACCTTCATAAATAGCACTTAGCCTTGCAGAAAGCCTTGTGGCAGTTCTCCAAGGCCACAGAGTGGATAAAGGTATTGACTTTTGCCATATCTTGCCAAAGATTCACTGTCATGTTTAATTCTATTAATGGTTTCACAACATGGTTGATCTAAGTAGTCATCAGTTTTATAAAGTGCAAGAGCATGACCAGTAAAATCTGCAACATCTTGGTCCAAATCAGATTTCTTATACACCTCTCACATTGTGGTCTTCTTAGGATCAATTCCCTCTAAAGTTCTCGGATCTTTTTCCTCTAAGTTGGCAACATACATTAGGAATTTCTTGAAGTGATGTTTCTTAAACAGTCCTATTAAGCTAGATGTCAGGGCTTCTGTTTCAGTGGAAGGAACCTTGTAGATTTTTCCACCCTTATAGACAAATCTCCCTTCAGTCACTAAAATCCAGATAGCGAGTTATCTCTGTATAAAGCAGCGTCTTAACCAGCTGACCATTAGCCACAAGGAACTTGGGAATCAAGTCAACATTCCAGTCTCTTCCTCTCCTCATTGATGCTGATGGTGGTCCCAGTATTTTAAATCTTTTGTATAAATCTTCCAGTAATGTTATAGAGGCACTCTCTCCTCCATAGTAAAGGTTTCAATCCATTTGAAGAACTTTCTTGCCCTTCACTGACTTTATACCGGAAAGGATACATTCCACCAGGCCGATGCCCAGCACAATCACATCGTACTCCTCATTCATGGTGGATGGGGCAGGTGTGGACGCAGGACCCGAGAAAGGAAAAGGCGCACGGGCTCCGTGACCACCCTATGAGGCTGTGAGGTGCTCTCTGGCATGAGGGAAACTGGAAGAGTATCTTTCCACCTTTTTTTTTTTCTTTTCTGAGACGGAGTCTCGCTCTGTCACCCAGGCTGGAGTGCAGTGGCGTGATCTTGACTCATTGCAACCTCCCCCTCCCAGGTTCAGGTAATTCTCCTGCCTCAGCCTCCTGAGTAGCTGGGACTACAGGTGTGCACCACCACACCCGGCTAATTTTTGTATTTTTAGTAGAGATGGGGTTCCACCATGTTGGCCAGGATGGTCTCGATCTCTTGACCTCATGATCCACCTGCCTCAGCCTCCCAAAGTGTTGGGATTACAGGCGTGAGCTACCATGCCCACCCCTCTCCACTTTTTAAGGAAGTATTATTTCTAGTTAAGTTTACACTGGATCTTCAACTTTATGAAAATCATCTAATTTAAAAATATTTTCAATACTTTTTCTTTGACTTCATTTTCCTAAGTAGACATTTCTCCTGCTTGAGTATGGCCTAAATATATTGTTTTGTTTCCATAGCTTGAAGGATATTGGATTTAACATTATCAACATGTAAATCACTGCTCTGCCACTTACTCAGTTGAGTAAAATGGGAATAATAATATCTACCATGTGAGACTGCAAAACGGGTTACTGATGTGATGTTCGGGAGATCCCCAGCACACACAGTATCTGGTGGACAGCTGTCTTTCATAAATATATGTTAAACTGGAAAATCAAGTCATGCTCTCTTTGATTTATTTTTACAAAGAATATGAAACAAGATAGCATAATTAATGATAGAGACAGGACTTGAACTCAGCCCCTCTCCTGTTTCAACCACTTTTTCAGGCACATAGGTACAAAGCAAAAACATAAAATAAAAGTAAATAAAACAGATAACATGAAAATATTTTTTTCCTTATTCCTTAAAACATATTTCTGTTTGGCCACACATTCATTCTGATCCAAGTTTCTCTGTAGAGAGCTGTTGTCCAGCATTTATTGTGTGTATGGCTGGTTAAAAATGAATGCAAAATTCTCAGCTCTTGCAAACCAACTGCAAAAGACAAAGAATGGCAGCCAAATGGGGAGGATAGGTGTTCCATGAGAACATCTCAGAGAATCGTCAACCAATATGCCCTGCAGTATCAGACTGTATTGATGTTGGTTCTATGCTGAGCTTTACTGCCATTTGCTATTTATTTTGACAAGCAGTTAAACCATCAGGAATGTGCTGATTCATTGCCCCTCTGATAGGAGATCATGGAGCACAGGGGACAGTTTGGTAAGTAGGCTTCACACTGTGCTATTTTTTTCCCTAAAGGTTTGGTTTATCATTAAGAAGCAGGGAAATGTGGCAGAAAAACAAAACAAAACAAAAAACCATGGCCTGGATTATAAGACCCTTTTTTTTTTTTTTTTTTTTGAGCTGGAGTCTTGCTCTGTCCCCCCGGCTGAAGTGCAGTGGTGTGATCTCGGCTCACTGCAAGCTCCGCCTCCCAGGTTCATGCCATTATCCTGCCTCAACCTCCCGAGTAGCTGGGACTACAGGTGCCCGCCACCACACTCGGCTAATTTTTGTGTATTTTTAGCAGAGACGGAGTTACACTGTGTTAGCCAGGATGGTCTTGATCTCCTGACCTGATTATCCACCTGCCTCGGCCTCCCAAAGCATTGGGATTACAGGCGTGAGCCACCATGCCTGGTCTGTAAGACGCTTTTTTTCTAGCACCAATTTTGCTAAAAATTCTCAATATATAGGTTAGGATATTTAATTTTATGTGACAACTTAACTGGATCATAGAGTGCCTAGATACTTGGTTCAACATCATTCTAGGGGTATCTGTGAGGGCATTTGTGGATGTGATTAACATTGGAATCAGTAGACTGAGTAGAACAGATTACCCTTCCCCAAGTGGGTGTACAGCATCATCTACTTAGGTGGAGACCTGAATAGAACAAAAAGTTGAAGGAAGGAAGAATTCACTCTCCTCTCTGTGTGAAGGCTTGAGCTGGAACGTTGGTCTTCTGCTGCCCTCAGACTGGAAATTACATCACAGATGCCCCTGATTCTCAGGCCTTTAAACTCAGACTGAAATTATGCAACTGGTTTTCTTGGGTCTTCAACACCCAGAGATCAAATTATAGGGATTTCTCAGCATACATAATCATGTGAGCTTATTTCTTACAATAAATATCTTTCTATATATTGCATATGTAGATACGGATATATGATATCTATTATATTCTATCTACATACTGTGAAAGCATATGTATCTTTAGATCTATATCTATATGCATGTATGCATGGATGTAAGTATATATGTATGTATGTATATATCTATTTACCTACCAATCATCTATTTTATTTGTTCTGTTTTTCTGGAGAAACTTGGCTAGTGAAATGCATCCTTAGGCAATTTTATCATTGTGTAAACATCATACAGTGTACCTACACAATCAAAGATGGTATAGTATACTACACACCTAAACTATATGGTATAGCCTATTGCTTCTAGGCTATAAGCCTGTATATCATGTACTAAACACGGTAGGCAATTGTAAAACAATGGCAAATATTGGTTTATCTAAACTTAGAAAAGTTGGTGGAAGGTGGAAGTATGAAAGATTAAAAAATGATACACTTTTATAGGGAGCTTATCATGAACGGAGCTTACAGGACTGTAAGTTGCCCTGGGTGAGACAGTGGGTGAGTGCTAACTAAATGTGAAGGCCTAGAACATTATGACACACCACTGTAGACTTTGTAAACACTATACACTTAGGCTACATACAATTTATTGGAAAATATTTTTCTCCAATAAAAAATTAACCCTAGCTTCCTGTAACTTTTTTACTTTATTAACACTTAGCTTAAAACACATTGTGCAACTGTACAAAATTATTTCCTTTCTTTGTATTTTTATTCTATATGCTGTTTTCTGTTTTTAAATCTTAATTGTATTTACTTTTTAAACTTTTTGTTAAAAACTAACACAGAAATACACACACTAGCCAAGGTCTACACAGGTCAGCACTGTCAATATCATGGTCTTCCACCTCCACATCTTGTCCCACTGGGAGCTCTTCAGGGAAAATAACATGCATGGAGCTGTCATTTCCTGTGATAACAATGCCTTCTTCTGGATAGCTCCTGAAGGACCTGCCTGAAGATGTTTTACAGTTAACTTTTTTTTTTAAGTAGAAGTACACTTTAAAACAATAATGAAAGCATAATATAGTAAATACAAAACCAGTAACATAGTCATTTATTACAATTATCAAGTATTATGAACGGTACATCACTGTATCTGCTACAATTTTATACAACTGGTCACACAGTAGATTTCACTACACCAGCATGTCCCCAAACATGTGAGTAATACTTTATGCTACCTCACCACGGATATGACGGCAATAGGCAATAGGAGTTTTTCAGCTCTGTTGTAATCTCATGGGACCATCCTCGTACACGCGTTTCATCTTTGATGTGTGGCATCATTATGCGACACATGACCATAGATAGCAATACTACTTCCAAATCATACCCTGGATTCTTCCTCTTCTCCCCGCTGCCTCATTGTGTTGGCAGTTTTTCCTATCCTCATTCACCTGGATCACAACAATAGTCATCTAACCAGTTTATTTCCTTTCTTGACATCCTATATTACAGTATTTATCTCCACGATAGCCTGGCTTATCATCTATAAATGAAAATCAGTCCACGACTTTTTCACATTTAAAACCATCAGAGGCTGCCCATCAGAGTATAAACCCTACCTCCTTCCCACAGCTTGCACAAGTTCTTCACGGTCTGCCACTGGCTACTGCCCCCACTTCATTCCACACCATCCTTGAGCTGGCCACCAAGTTCATCCACGGTGTCTTTTGTCATGTGTGGGCTTTTGTATAACTGTCAGAGGGACTTCACACTAGGAGGCATTTCCAGCCAGATACACTCTTTCCTATGACATTCATGCCGCAGACTGCTTCTTATCATTCAGATTTCAGAAACAGCTCTCCAGATGGTCTCAATCAGCTGTCCTGATTCTCTTGTCCACTCCACAGTAATCCCTGCTCCGCGTAAATCACTATTTCCTAGTTTTCAAATGATTAAATAAATGTATTGATGTGTTCGTTGATGTGCTTCCTCTCTGTCTGGCTCATGGGGATGTGTATTTTCTGAGAGAAAGAAGCAATTATTCAATACTATTTCTCCAGTTCCAGGTACAGAGGCATGTCTAATATAAAATAACCATCCTAAAGTATTTGTTGAATTAAGCAACGTGAAACATTTATTTCAATAGTGTACATCAAATGAATTTGGTACAAATGCACAATTTATATGTCAAATCTGCCTTAATACTTTCCTCATTAGTGTGCTGTAATTAAAATACAATTATGTGACAATACTGCATTGTGTGATGGTTTTCAATGATTTATGATCTTGTCTTTGTCAACTTGGATGGCTATAACAAATTATCATGGCTGATATACAATAAAAATTGATTTCCCACAGTTTTGGAGGCTGGAAAGTTCAAAGTCAAGGCAGCAGTAAGCAGATTTAGTGTCTGGTGAGTGTGTACTTCCTGGTCATAAATAGTTTCTTTTATAATGTCTTCAGATGGTGGAAGGGAGCTCTCTGGGCCTCCTTTATGAGGGCACTAATCCCCCCATGAGAGCTCCACCTTTATGACCTAATCACCTCCAGGAGGCCCCACCTCCAGCCACCATCATATTGGGGATTAGGTTTAATCATAAAAATTTTGGGGAGATAAAAACATTCGGTCTCTAGCAGATCTCTTATCATCATCCACAAAATGAAAACACAGAATAAAATAATTATCATTAGGAACTCACAACTCCCTGAAACATATCTATGGGTTTCAGTTTTTGAATGTACTAGACAAGCATTGAGTCAGTCTCCTCTGAATGTCTGGATTCAACTGAGTTTCTAAATGCAGGATTTTGAGATTAGTGGTAACTGAAGGAACTCCTGATTTCTTCCTTGAGAGGCCTGGACTAAGCATAGCAATCTTCCATTCTAATATCTCAATAGAATCATCTAAGTACAAAGCTGATCTCCTGAAGAGTTTGATAGAGGAATTTAGTACAGTTATAATTTAACTAGTTCTCATGACTGGAGTCTAGGACTCCTAACTCATAAACATAAAGATATGTGCCAATAAGTTAATTTCAGATAGAAAAGATGGATGAGTCTATGTGTTTTTTCTTTGTTTTTTTTTTTTTTTTTTTTTCTAATGTCCAGGGATGATTCATTACTGTATTAGATATTGCTATTGCATGAGCAAAAAATTCTGTAGTTCCACAGTAAAGGGAAAAAGATGTATAACCTCATTATTGATATAATGCCATTAAATTAGTTGAAATGCTATGACCACAGTGTCTTTGGCAAGGCTGGGCACCCTCATGGGAACTGAAACTTGATGTGAAATTAACATATTGTATTAGCTAATGCACAATGTAGTGACACATCATAGATAAATGGCTAATGGGCAGCAGCAATAGCTGATTGTCTGTATAGTTGATCTTGTCTATTATAATTTTTTTAAAATGATGTTTTTATAAGAGAAAAGCGAATTACAAAGAACCAGCAAAATTAAGGTCCCAGTCTGTTACTGTGAACAAGTCCTTGACATCATTCTATCCCACCATATTCTTATACTGGTTTAAGAATTTAGAGCTAAAAGTTTTAATATATAAAACGATGATAAAACTATCAGGCCCCTATGGTGTTTTTTAAAAAATGCTTGCTATTATTTTATCTCAGAAGAGACAAACCCATGGAATGATATTTTCTTCACACAAACTCCCTGTTTGCTTGAGTTTGCACTTGTTAAATTTTGACTGAGAGTTAGTCCACAGAAAAAGCTAAAAAGAGAAATCTCTCATAGAATCGCTGCCAGGCCTATAACAAAAGCCACCCTGCTGTTTGTAGCTCTAATAATAAACTCTCTTTTATACAGGCCTTTCAAAGTTATAGGGTCACAAAGTGCCTTGAAATAAATTTCAAAGGGAACAGCAAATTCTGGAATCACACCCAAACTCTTTATGTTCATGACTGTAGCAGAGTTAATAAATTGTGGGCATAAATGAATAACTGCAATGTCCTGCTTGGAAACCCAGTGGTGAGTATGTTCATCAGAAAAAAATGACCAGGTGTTGACAGGCAATAGAAAGGAATTATGAGCACCAGGGGTTTAGTATCGATACCTCAGGAATGTAACTTATGTGTCAGAAACAAGGCTAGGGCCCTGGGAAAGGAAGGCGCAGAGATAGACGTACTTTGCAGACTATTACTGCAAAGCTTGGTGTAAAGAGAAACAGGAGACTGAGCTGATTATCATATTCATGAGCTTGTCAACAATAATTGGCCAAAGCCTAGTTAACATAGAAACAGTAAGAGTCTTGACCGTTCATTTTCTGGGATTATCTCCTATGCAAAGCCTGCAGGAGCTCAACCATCCCCTACTTCACATAAAGATAATTAATTTTCTTCCTTGTCTTTTCTTTCTTCCTCCCATCAGTATTGAGAAAGAACAAATAATTTGAATGGAAGACTTGGCATATTTTGTATCCAAGACAGAGATTCTTCAATCTCAGTTCTCTTCCACATCTAAGGGGACTGCTCACATTTGAAATTTCATGAAGGAGGGTGGAGTGGAGCCTCTACCACATATTAGGACCTGGTTCTCTTAAATGGAGACATTTTCTTCCCTATTCTAAACTCCCAAAGCATCCCACTTCTTTGAGACTTAGCATTTTCTACTTTGTGTTACACTTTACGTAAATGTCATTTTTAACTATATGTTCTCTCCTGTGGTCACCTCTAATCACCTTTAAGAGAAATCTGTATGCTAATTTCTTGTCTCGTCGACTAGTATTTTGTATATTGTACAGTATCAGTAAATATTCCTCATTTTCTGTATTTTTATCTCCATGGTAAGAAATGCCAAAGTATGCTTTGTTAGTTTCCTAATTTATTGTTTTTTGTTAGTCAGCAAAGGCTTTTTTATGTCTAGCTTACTGTGTATTTACTTGCTAAAGTCCATATTTATTTTAGTTAATTCTTCAAGGCAGTGAAGAATTCTCTGATTTCTGCTAACCTACACATCACATATATGATTTTCATGTATTGGCATTTACAAAGTTGCCTTTATTGTTAGCACACTGTAAAATCTATTTAGGTAAAATCTAACTTCTCAAGGCAACTTGGAATTATGTTAATATATCATATCTCTGATTATGTCATTAAGTAACTATTGATTTGGAATTAGGTACCATTTCCTGCTTTACTATAGATTCCCTTGACCCAAAGAAAGATTATTAGTCACTGAAGCCAAAACTTTCATTTAGTGCTAAACATTTTGCCAATATTTTACGAAATTACAATCTTTAATCTTGAACATAACACTTCCAGGGACTGGAGGTCGAAATCATCCTGTTTCATCTCTGGGCATCTTTTCTGATGTAAAGTCTTCCTGAACTAAAACCAATATGTACTTAATTTTTCTTCAGTGGTCTTTGTCATAGACCTTGTAGGAAAAAAAAAGGAAATATCTTATCCACAGATAGTCAAAACTTTTTTAAAGTAGTTCCATTCTCCCGCTGAATTTTCCTCATTTTGTGCAGTTTGGAGACTATTCACTGATGTAAACCCTGCCTGCTAACTGGGTTTGCTTGTGTTGCTGAGAGTACCCTAAATTAGGCCAAGTAGTGCCAGGAGTGGGACAGGGCATGTTTTGTGCTGAAGTTATGGTCTCTGTGAAGCTGAGGTTCACAGTAGGACATTTTTTAAATAGCACAACTCTGTTGAATAATGTTGAACTTACAACTGAAAACCTTGTTTGTTTTTAATCTATGCATTTATTCATTCCTTGAAATATGGGAGCCCCTGTAAGTACACTGGTGAATTAGGTCAACATAGACCTCGCTCTCACAGATCTTAAAATCTAGAAGGCAAAAAAGTCAATTAACTCAGTGATATTTAGCTGCACAAAACATAATATGATAGGTGTAGCATGGGAACCTAGAACTACAGAGGAGTGCATATCCCAGTGAAAGGTCAGCTAGGCTGACTCAGAGGACTGGGGAAGAACTGGAGGCTTGAGTACTGGAAATGGTGGTCTCCTGCAGAGATTGGTGGTAGAACAGAGAGAAGTGGGATCAGAAAATCGATATTTGGGAGGCAGATTTAGCAGGATTTAGTGATTAATCATATGTGAAGTAGTAAAGGAAAGAAGAAACACAAGATGATATCAGATTTGTGGGTTTGGCACATGGCTAGATAGTGAGGCTATTCATGGAAACAGGGAAGGAGAGGAGAGACGCAGGACTGGGAGAGTAGAGAGGCAGCACTGGGTAGTACCTGAGATCACACATGAACAGGGTAATGACAGTAGAAGAGGCCTCAAACACAGACACAATCAAAATAGAAAGGATGATCCCAAGTTCAAAATTCAATGATTTCAACACATTGACTAGAAATGCAGAAGAAAAAGTCTGGTGTCAGGGAACCCAAGGGGCATGGAGTTTGATACAGAAGGAGAGAGTCAACAATGTCAGAAAGTACACAAAATTCACATACATCAAAGCCTTATAAAATTAATTTCATTTATTGATAAGAAAGCTATTCATGACTTAAAAAGTGATTTTGGTGAAATGGTGGAGGCAGAATGTAATATATCCTAAAGGTCAGGGGAAAATAAAGAAAACAAGAAAGTGACTTTGGCAACAAAGTTCAGAGATCAGATCAGATGGAGTAGCAACACCTGTGAGGGGAAGGGTATTTTTAAGATGAAGACATTGGGATACTGAATAAAGGGGCCTGGCACAAAAGGAGACACTAACAGCCTGTGAGAGAAGAGGAAGTCAGTAGAATTCTCCCAAGGGAAATGTTCTCCATAAAGCTTCTTCTTTTGAAAAAAATTAAACAGCTTTATTGAAATATAATTTGCATATCATAAAATTACCTCACTGTAAGTGTGCAATTTAGTTATTATAGTCATTTATAGAGTTGTGCATCTATCTCTGAAATCCAGTTTCAGAACATTTCTGTAATCTCCAAATATTTTCTCATGCGGGCTTGCAGGTCTTCCTCGCTCCCAACCCCCTCAACCACCAATCTGCTTTTTGTTTTAACAAATGTGGCTGTGCTAGGCAATTTAATCATATACTGTGTACCATCTGTGTCTGTGTTCTCTCACTTAGCATAATTTTTGTAGACTCTTCTGTGCTCTAGTATGTATTCTTTTATTTACTGAATAGTTTTCCATTTAGTGGACATACTACACTTTTATTTATCTCTTCAAATGTTGATGAATATTTGGATTGTTTGCAATTTTAAGGTGTTACTAATAATGATGTTGTGAAAAATCGTATGCATATTTTCATACAGACATGTTTTCATTTCTCTTGGATACATTCCTGGGAGTACAGTTGCTGGTTAAATGAAAAGTTTATGTTTCATGTTTTAAGAAAATGCCAACCTGTTTTCAGAGTGGGTATATCATTTTTTATTCCCATCAGCACTGTATAAGTGTTCTTAGTCTTCTGAATTTTGTCAACAATTGATACTGTCTGTCTTTTAAAATTATAGCTCTCTTAGTGGGTGTTCAAAGTTATTTCATCTGGTTTCAGTTCTGTCTTCTAAGGACTAATAATGTTAAGCATCTATGTGCTTACTTACCATTCCTATATTTTCCATGAAATTTCTATTCAATTTTTGTGTCCATTTGTAATTGAGGTGTTTGTTTTGTTATTATTAAAAAATATGAATTACTTGCAATCCTTTATTAAATATATGATTTACAGATTTTTCTTCCAGTTTGTGGCTTGTCTTTTCATTTTCTTAATGATGTCTTTTGAAGCACAAAGTTTTAAGTTTTTTGGTTCAATTTGTCCATTTGTCCTTTTTAGAGATAATGCTTTTGGTGTTCTATTTAAAAACTTTGTGCTCAAAACAAAGTAATAAATATTTTTCTTCTGTTTCCTTCTGACAGTTTTATAATTTTAACACCTACATTTATTTGTATAATGAATGTTGCATTAATATTTGTATACAATATGAGGTAGAGATCTATGTTTATTATTTTGCTCTGGATATTCAATTGTTCTCACACTATTTATTTGTGGAAAAAAAAAACAACAACACTATTCTTTACCCATTAAATTTCCTTGGAATCTTTGCCAAAAGCCAAATAACCATAAATGTTCTCTTTATAGTTTTTAAAAATAATTATTAAAACTAACTGCAGCGTGTAACACTGATTTCTGCTAAATTTTAACAAAATTAAATCAATTGTTTAAGAATTAAAAGTTGAACAAATTAGAAATAAAGTTTTTTGAAAATACTTGGAATAAAATGTTAACAAATCTTAAGAATACACTTATCTTCAAAAAGGAATAAAGTATATATGAGGGATTTTGAAGTACACTGAAAAGCTTTCCAATGATAAATTATCCATAGATATTGTTATACCATTAAAGTAAGTATAAATTTGAAATATGTTCTTAGTCAGACAGAAATCTCAGGAAGCTAACAAAGGTTGGGGAACAGAATATTCCCCTTAAAAACAGTAAGTCAAGTCCACACAGAAAGTAAACCAGTTAAGGTTGGGCACGGTGGCTCATGCCTGTAGTGCCAGCATTTGGAACGCCGAGATGGGTGGATCACTTGAGGTCAGAGTTCGAGACCAGCCTGGACAACATGGTGAAACTGTATTTCTATAAAAATACAAAAATTAGCTGGGCATGGTGGTGCACACCTGCAATCCCAGCTACTTGGGAGGCTGAGGCAGGAGAATTGCTTGAACCCAGGAGACGAAGGTTGCAGTGAGCTGAGATTGTGCCACTGCACTCCAGCTTGGGCGTCAGAGCAAGACTCCATCTCAGGAAAAAAAAAAAAAAAAGAAAAAGAAAAAAAAGAAAGTGAGGCAGTTAAAAGTGGAGCTTCTTTAGTTTATAGGCCTTACATGGAATCAGTTTATGGCATCTGCCCGGTACATGCCTGATGGGTGAATCAGGCAGTGATTGGTCATGGGGCCAAATATCAGAGCCAAGAAAAGAAAGCACAGCTCAGTAATAAGTGGACAAGAAATGTGATAAAAGGATCAGTTGAGACAAAAACTCAGTATTAAAGATCAAAGCTAAACAGTTATTCTCAATTAGGCTTTCCTGGATTTTGAGATTAAAGGAAGCAAGAATAGTTTTTGCCAAATATGAAAGAATCCTATTGAATAATATTTTGCTGTGGTCTAATCCTAAAATAGGACATAGAAATATTTTTTTTTCTTGAGTGCCTACCATATGTTGGTACTGTTTTGAGTGTTTTCATGCAGATTTCCTTCGTCTGATTTTAGATACCATATTGTGTTTGTCCATTTTGTGTTGCTATAAAGGAATACCTGATGCTGTGCAATTTATAAAGAAAAGAAGTTTATTTGGCTCAAGGCTTTTCAGGCTATGCAATCATGGTAGCAGCATCTGCTAAGTGAGGCCTCAGGAAGCCAACAATCATGGGGGAAGGTAAAGGGGGAGAAGGCATGTCACATGATGAAAGAGGCAGCAAGAGAGAGGAGGAGGCTCCTTTTAACAACCAGCTCTCATGTGAATAATAGAGTGAGAACTCACTCATTACCATGGGTAGAGTATCAAACCGTTCACAAGGGATCCATACCCATGACCTAAACACCCTACCAGGCCCCACCTCCAATACTGAGGATCGCATTTCAATATGAGATTTAGAGGGGACAAACATGCAAACTATATATGAATAATAATTTTAAAAAGGAGTGAAAGAAAATTGCTCAAGGCACAAAGGACCTGAGTCCAGATTTAAGAACAATCCTCTTTCCTTTGATTTATTTCAGCCCGCGAACTGAAGAAATATAGTATGTTTTTTTGCACTTTCCTCTAACTTTCGAAGTTTACACACCCAGCCCCTGGGAAATTAAAGAATGATCCATCAAAATGGGTGACACTTAAGTCGCATTGACTGTAATTTTTGCCAGTAGTCCACCACTATAACCCCCATTTAAAGAACATGGTCTCAAGCCTTGCGTGCATAAAGTTCACATGGGAAAAATTTAAAACACATACTCCTGGTGGGTTTAATAACCAAAGATTCTGGTTTAATAGATCAGGGATGGTACCTCATATAAGTGTTTAAAGAAATTTTTTATAACAAAGAAAAAAAAGTAGTGATTTATGTGTGTGGTCACAGACAAAATTTTGAAAATTTTCTCTGTGTCTATTTTCCATGTGGGTAATGGAATATATTATGAATTGATTCAAGGATTTAGATATCATAGGTCTGGTTGCAGTTATCACAGGTAATGATAACGGAAATCCAGAAAATTAGATGATGATAACCACAGCTAAGATTCAGGAGAAACAGGTCAGATTAGACAACCACTCACTGGGGGAGCCCAGATATGCATCTAGTCTGATTACCCACTGGGGAAGAAAGAGTTAAAGCAGTTAGTTTTTCATCCATTGCTTCCTGAAAAGTAGACTAATGATCTAGTCTTACTCTTTATAAACATAAGTTGATAATTTGACCTCTTGGCAATAAGAGAAATGATAGTTAATTAAAGGAAAATCATGATCTGTGGAATGCTAATGGTTGGGTGTCCCTGTTTTAGAAATGTTTATAGAAAGCAAACCAACAATCTGTGGATTTTAGAGGGCTGACTCTCCAAAAAATGTCATATAAGATCCATAACTCTCTGCGTCTATAAAATGGAGATGCTTCCTATTACAAATACTCATCACTCTGTGAGGTGACCCGCAAATCTCTGCTAGAGACCTCATTTCAACCTGGGACAGACGGCCCGTGTCCAGTGTGAGGAAGGAAAGATTTAGAGAGCCACACCAAATGCCCCCAGACGGCCCGTGTCCAGTGTGAGGAAGGAAAGATTTAGAGAGCCACACCAAATGCCCCCAGACGGCCCGTGTCCAGTGTGAGGAAGGAAAGATTTAGAGAGCCACACTGAACGTCCCCAGTTTTCTCGCCTTTGCTTTTGTTCTCGATTGTCTGGGTCCTTGAAACTATTAGTAAAACTGGATTCTGGGCAAGATCTGTGACTAATCTGATTTGATTTGACAACCCAATCATTTGTGCTAGATCAATTAGTCTTCATAGTGATGTCGGAGATTTTCTCATGGGTTAAAACCTTCCACCACAGTACCCTGCAACACACTGATTTACCCATTAATTAAATGATATCATGGGAGCCTGGCAACTCACTATAGTTTCAAAAGTTTCTTGGACTAGTCAAAGGACATAGTTGGTATGCTTATACAAGATAGGTCCTCAAGCGCAATTGTTCATTTTAAGAAAAGAAACCAAAATTATAGTTTTGATTATCAAAATTATAGTTTTGATGTTATAATAGAAATTTAAAATTTAAATATTTTGAATATTTTACTTCTAACATATTTACAGTGGTAAAAAAATAATAATATTTTTTCAGTTGTGGTTAATGTTAGGCTTCTGAGCCCAAGCCTGCAGGTATACATCCAGATGGCCTGAAGCAACTGAAGAATCACAAAAGAAGTGAAAATGCCCAGTTCCTGCCTTAACTGATGACATTACCTTGTGAAATTCCTTCTCCTGGCTCAGTAGCTAAGCACCTTGTGACCCCTGCTCCTGCCCTCAAGAGAACAACCCCCTTTGACTGTAATTTTCCACTACCTACCCAAATCCTATAAAACTGCCCCACCCCTAACTCCCTTTGCTGACTCTCTTTTCAGACTTAGCCCACCTGTACCCAGGTGATTAAAAAGTTTTATTGCACACACAAAGCCTGTTTGGTGGTCTCTTCACATGGACGCGTGTGACAGTTAATACAAAAACAGATACTCCAAAAAAAGTGTTGGAGGAATAAAATTACTTTATAATTATTTGGCTTGTAAATGTTGTGCAAAGCCGCACTCTACATGGTGGGTACTATATATATACAGTTTTAATTATTTTACATTTAGTGCTTGCTTGACCTTGGACAACTCTCTTAATCTGTTTGACTCAGTTGTTTGATATGTAAAATGAAAAACATGAAGGACCAGGGGAAGCGGAAACAAGAATGAAACTTGAGGAACAAGAAAGCGGAAGAATGGAGGATGAAGAGGAGGAGGAGGATTAAATAAGGGGAAGATGAATGTATATGACAGCACTTAGAATAGACTCTGACACCTTATAAGTGCTATATAAATGTTAACTAGTATAATTTTTAATTTTTTAAAATTTTTAGATATATAATATTTTTAGACAAAAATTTAAAAATGTTTAGGCATAATTTATGGAGAACAGTATTCTACATGTGTATGTATATGTAAGTATACATATATAAATATATATGTAAATCAATATGTTTTATCCCTTTTTTTTCAGAAAACAAGCATACAAATATCTACATGCAGTACCACAGGTATTCTAAAGTCCATCCTTTACCGAATTATCAGAAAAGACTGTATGTAACATTTCTTAATAAATGTATGAATAATTTTCTTATAAATGCTTAGATTGTTAAAATATAGGAAGATAGAAGTTTGCTGACAGTGTTGGAAAGTAAAAGCAAAGTATCCTGCTACCTCAGAAAGTCTCTCCACTAATGAAGCAGAGTTTTGCTATTGAATAAACACTAAAGAAGGTCGTAATGCCCATCACAGGCACTTCTTAAACGGAGCACAAAATCAGAAAGAAATCTGACCCTTTTAAGTAGCTAGGAAGATACAATCCAATACATATATTTTCACAGGATAAACAACCAGTACTCAAGTAAGAGAAGGTAACAGCACCATTTGCAATATACTGTTGATTCTAAATTCACCTAATAATAAAATTGGCTACCTCTGTTAGTTAATTGCCTTTATTCAGAAGAAAAATGGGACTTCTTATATCTTCTTGACAAGCAGGTAGTTTTACAACTAGAAATCAAACACCTAAATTAAAGTCTCACTCTCCTGCCTAGGAGGGGAGACAGAGGCACTAATGTCCTTGACATTTCCATTTCAAAGAGATGGCTCCCAAGCCCCCGAGGAAAACATTTCTGGTTATAAAACTGGAGAGGAGCTTATTTAGTGTTTAAACAGGTTTACATACCTCTCAATGGTACATGGAAACGATTTACAATTAGCAGTTTCCTAAGGGAAATGCTCTAAGAAAAAGAGGGGAGGTCTCTTCCCCCTTTTCACCAGGGAAATTTTCAAAATTTCTCTTCAGATTCTTATTTGCCCTTATGGTAGCATAGGCTTCTGACAAAAATTAGATTTTATTAGAGTTTAGAATAAAACAGTTGTTCTACAAATGAGGTTGTTACTGATTTAATATTTCCTCACATTCATTTACTTATTCTTCCCAGCTTTCGATTCCACAAGGGCTTGTTAATAAATTCCCAGGGAGCTGTTTGCCTGTGTCACCAAAAGTCTATAGAATATTCTGTGATTAACAAAAACAGACACACAGAAATCTCCTGAATAGAAATTCAGAATCCTAGCTTGTCCCGTCTTCTAAGATATTTTAGATGTTGCTAAGCATGAAGGCTATGGGCTTATGATCACTTCATGTTTTATTTTTGATTTGAAATAATGCTCTTTTACAAAATGATACATTTCTAGAAAAAGGATCCAATGGAAAAGATTAGATTGATGCGACACAACCGGAGTCTTTTCAAAATGAGCAGAGAGACTGTTCCAATATCAACATTAACAGTGGCGTCCTGATCATTTCCCCTGTTAATGCTAAAATGAATATAGATTTCTTCCTTCATTAAATACCAACATTTCTGTATTTGCCAGAGAATATTAATCACTGGCTTCATAGAAGGCTCTAGGGAAGAGTAAGTGCTCTCCACAAGACCAGTCTGGTTGCTGTGAGTATTCACAGACAAATGAAGTCCAGCTGCTTATTCTCACGGCGTAACAACAAGATGCAGACAAACTGGGAAAGAAAGGAGTTTATGTTTGCAATGGTTACAGGGAGAACGTCAGAGTAACTCACCAGACCAACTAAAAGTTATAACTTTTTTCTTTAGCTTATATATACAATTCAGGTTTAT
This sequence comes from Papio anubis, assembly GCF_008728515.1. Taxonomy (NCBI): domain Eukaryota; kingdom Metazoa; phylum Chordata; class Mammalia; order Primates; family Cercopithecidae; genus Papio; species Papio anubis. Next base: position 118,694,493 of record NC_044979.1, read on the forward strand.
GCCTACCCTTCCTTCCTTCCCCTTCCCCTTCCCTCCCTCCCTCCCCTCCCTCCCTCCCTCCCCTCCCCTCCCCTTCCTTCCTTCCTTCCTTCCTTCCTTCCTTCCTTCCTTCCCTTCCTTCCTTCTTTCCTTCTTTCTTTCTTTCTTTCTTTCTTTATTTCTTTGTTTTTCTTTTTCTTTCTTTCTTTCTTTCTTTTCTTTCTTTCTTTCTTTCTTGCTTTCTTTCTTTCTTGCTTTCTTGCTTTCTTTCTTTCTTTCTTTCTTTCTGTTTGAGGCCGTAGTTTCACTTTTGTCTCCCACGCTGGAGTGCAATGGCACCATCTTGGCTCACTGCAACCTCCACCTCCCGGGTTCAAGGGATTCTCCTGACTCAGCCTCCCAAGTAACTGGGATTACAGGCATGTGCCACCACGCCTGGCTAATTATTGTATTTTTAGCTTTCACCATGTTGACCAGGCAGGTCTCGAACTCCTGACCTCAGGCGATTCACCCTTATTGGCCTCTCACAGAGTGTTTCTTAATCAATCTAATCTTAACTAAAGGTCCTCATGTAGGAAGGTTTTTTAGATTTGTTCTTGGACTGGATTAAAGAGGTTGAGAAAGTCCAGGTGTGGTTTTAATTTTTTTTTTTTTTTTTTTTTGCATTCCAGCCCTTGTACTCAGGCACCAATTTCTCCAGCTCTTTAATATTTATCTTATACATTCATTATTACAGCAAAGGGATAATGCAGACTTAGCTGCTTGTGGAGCTCTGGCCTGCCACCAGAGGACTGAACCCAGAAAGAGTACCTCTGTCAAAGGACAGGGCCCCTGGAGGCCTCCCCAAAAGGTGATGCCTCAGATAAATACTGAAGAGTAATTTGCCAGGTGGGAAAGCAGGATAAGGCATTTCAGTCAAACCAAAGCTATAAAGACTTGAAAAAAGGTATTTATTTGGAAATAAGTATTTGCGTGTGTGTTTGTGTATGCGTGTGGTGGTGGTGGTGATTATTTAGTGAGTCAGAGAAGTGTCAAGAAAAGGGCTAGAATATGAGTTAAGAGCTATGTCATCCTGACCTTAAGCAACAGTATGCTATATAAGGCATTTTGCATTTCATCCTGAAGAAAGTTCTGACAGATTTCAGCAGAGATGGAAAATCATTAGTTGCATTGTTGTAATAAAATCTTCTCTTTTGACAGCCTGAAATAGGTGGAGGAGGCAGCACCGAGGAAGTTGTACAGCACAAGGCTGGCAGGATGGCAGGGCTTGTGCTACCAGCAGATTCAATGTAAGGAGGAATTTAGTGGAGCTTGTCTAAGGTGAGAGGTTGAAGGACATCACATTTGAGAATTAGGTCTTACAGTTGTGAATTTAGCCTTAATCAAGCAAATTTGTAGCTGATTGCTGTTAAAACTTGCACTACTGAATGTAGGATTCCTGGGGTGTTTCTTATCTGTAAAAAAAAAAAAAAAAAAACAAAAAAACAAAAAAAAAAAAACAAAAAAAAAACAGTGACTATTTTATAGCCAGCCTTCTCTCTTGAGTATGCGTGCCAGGAGAGTGAATGAGGAACAGGCAGCTGTCAGGTGGCTGCAGAGGACCCAGAAGGTCACCTCAATGAGAGGCTAATTTGGCACTGAGGCTGATGGGAAAGGCACCTTATTGTAGTCCTTTTTGTGTCTCTTAATTAACTGCATTAAATTTCAATTTTCTTAAAATGCAGGAATTGAATAGATGACCACTGAAGACACTTTCAGCCCTCATGGTCTAAGACTCTTGATTGACATCATCTAATTTGGAGCTCGTGGCCTAGTTTTCAATTTTTAAACCTTCTATTTTTGATTTTCATGAGAAAACCTTTCTATGTCTGGTCACATCTACTTTATGTGAATGAATTAACTAGAGAGAAATACAGACTACTTTTCCTCCTTTTGTAATTAGGATAATCTTTTTCATGTCAAACAACAGTGAAGGTTATGCTTGTCTGTGAAATGGAAGTGGTATTCTGAAACTCGTATAGATAATTAAAAAAAAAAAAAGAACATGATGTGATTTTGCCTAACTGGTAAGGTGCCACTTTGCAAGGCACAGGATAGCGTCCACAGTGAACGCTTCCACCTTCCTATGCTCTGCCTCAGATGGTCCCATTGGCATGCTCCACTTCATTTTTCAAAGCTAATTAGAATATATTCACTTTTGTCTGTTACATATTCAGGGAGAAACCCTATATCTATACAAATGAGGTGGACTTTCATTGCCAATCGAATTTACTAAAGGACCCAGGCAGATGAGGGACTGTCAGAGAGATTTTCCCAAGGAAAGCACAGAGCAGAGATGGGCACCCTGTGCACGGGCCCCTAGTCTGTATGTTGGAGGGTGTGCTGGAAACTGCTTAATAGCCCTTTGATAATTATAACAGTTATGTAAAGATTTCTTCTAAGGTTTAGGAAAATCAGCCTCAGAAAAATGAAATAACTTACCCTACATTATGAACTGGTAAAAACTAGTATTTTGGGCAGCTGGGATGGGAACACAAGTTTAATTCTCAAGCCATTACCTTTCAATCTCACTCTGATTCAAAATAAAACAATCCATCACCCCTCCTCTGGAAGCAACACCACAAAACAATGAATAACTACTCCACCCTTGACCAAGAGCAATGGGAGAAAGGCCTGGCCAGGAGAAAGTAACTTTGTTAAAAGTCTAATACTGTAGGCCCTGCCAGTGTCTTGTGTTTATTTATCAGATTTAATTAGCAAAAGAATACTCAAGAAATAGTAATATCATCACTTTATGGATGAATAGCAAATGGTGAATGTTATATCAAATATGAGTATGCTCAACTTCAAAGCCACTTCTACACCTGGAGTTTTGGATATACAGAACTGTTGTGACAAACAACTGTATGAGTTGATACTGTTTCTGCCTTCTAATTGAGGAAACAAAGGTATGGGGAGATTACATGTCTCAACCACAATTACTAAGTTGGAACATCCCAAGTGGGGATTTGAACCCAATTCTTCCGCTTTTCTCCAGTGATCTGTCTCTACCTGATTTCTAAAGTTACCAGGAATGCTGCCCTCTACACTTTTATTTAGGATTTTCTTTCAGTGCAAAATGCCCTTCCCTACATGCTAGCAAACTTAATCTTCAAGATCTTGGATCTTTAATTGAAAAACACAAAAATCTTTAGGAACCTGCAGTGCACCTGGGTGCTGTGTTACATGCCAAAGAAACTCCAGAGAGAAATTCTGTTGCCTTTGTAAAAGTTGTCAAAATCAAAATGGAGTCAATAGTGTCAAGGGTTGAAAAACAAACAAACAAACAAACAAAAAAACCCAACTTTAACAAGTATAGCTGCAGAAGGCCATAAAATAAAGAGAGGGAGAACCATGTGTGTATGCCTACTAACGAAAAATGTCACAAAAAACTGCAAAAGCCACAACCTTGCACAAAAGCTATCACTGCTTTACACAAAAGTTACTTCTGCAAAGATATCTTCCCAGTAACTGCCTGTCCAATCTTGGACTGGCATCATCTTTGTTACTGAATGTGTCAGGTTGTTCTTGCATTGCTATAAAGACATAACTGAGATTGAGTACTTTATAAGAAAAAGGGGTTGAATTGGCTCATGATTCTGCAGGCTTTACAGGAAGCATTGTGCTGATATCTGCTCAGCTTCTGGAGAGGCCTCAGGAAGCTTACACTCAAGTCGAATGGGAAGCAAACATCTCACATGGCAAGAGCAGGAGTGAGAGAGAAAGGGAATGGAAATGCCACACACTTCCAAACTCTAGATCTTGTGAGGACAGTACCAAGGGAATAAGTGTTAAACTATTCATGGAAACCCACCTCCATGAGCCAATCACCTCCCCTCAGGCCCCATCTCCAACATTGGGGATTACATTTCAACATGAGATTTGGGGTGACAAATATCCAAACCCTATCATTCTGCCTCTTAGACTGCAAATCTCATGTTCTTCTCACATTAAAAAGTACAATCATGCCTTGCAAATAATTCCCCAGTCTTAATGTGTTTCAGTATTAACTCAAAGTCCAAAGTCTAAAGTCCCATCTGGAGATGAGTTTCTTCCACCTATGAGCCTGTAAAACTAAAACAAGTTATTTATTTCAAAGATACAATGCAAGTTCAAGCACTGGGTAAATATTCTCATTCCAAAAGGGAGAAATTGGCCAAAAGAAAGGGCAATGAACCCCATGAAATTCTGAAAGAGTACAAAGAGAGGAATTTTATAGCTGGACCTCCGGGGGTGACATCACATATCTGTAGAACTGTGATGCCCACCTGAGTCTTAAAGCCAGCAAGTTTTATTAAGGATTTCAAAAGGGCATGGGGTGCAAGAACAGGGAGTAGGTCACAAGATCACATGCTTCAAAGGGCAAAAAGGAGAACAAAGATCACATGCTTTTGAGGAAACAGGACAAGGGCAAAACAGAACTACTGATAAGAGTCTAAGTTCAGCTGTGCACGTATTGTCTTGATAAACATCTTAAACAACAGAAGACAGGGTTCAAGAGCAGAGAACTGGTCTGACCTCAAATTTACCAGGATGGAGTCTCCCAATCCTAGTAAGCATGAGGGTACTGCAGGAGACCAGGGTGTATTTCAGTCTTTATCTCAACTCATAAGACAGACACTCCCAGAGCAGTCATTTACAGACCTCCACCCAGGAATGCATTCCTTTCCCAGGGTCTTAATTATTAATATCCCTTGCTAGGAAGAGAATTTAGCAATAACTTCCCTACTTGCACATCCATTTATAGGATCTCTGCAAGAAGAAAAATATGGTTCTATTCTGTCCGACCCTGCAGGCAGTCACACCTTATGGTTGTCTTCCCTCGTTCCCTGAAAATCGCTGTTATTCTGTTCTTTCTCAAGGTGCACTGATTTCATATTGTTCAAATACACATGTTTTACAATCAATTTGTACAGTTAACACAATAGTGGTCCCGAGGTGACGTACATTCTCACCTTACAAAGATAACAAGATTAAGAGATTAAAGTAAAGACGGGCATAAGAAACTATAAAAATATTAATTTTGGGAACTGATAAATGTCCATATTAAAATGAAATCTTCACAATTTATGTTCAGAGATTGAAGTAAAGACAGGTTTAAGAAATTATAAAAGTATTATTTATTATATTATTATATTTTTATATTTTTATTATTATATTATTATTATATTATTACATATATTTAATATATGCCCATATTAAAATGAAATCTTCACAGTTTATGTTCCCCTGTTGTGGCTCCAGCCAGTCCCTCTGTTCGGAGTCCTGACTTCCCACAACAGCCTTCAATTTCGTATTTCCCCTCGGCACTGCTCTAGTAGAGATTCTATGTGAGGGTGCCACCCCTGCAGCAAGCTTCTGCCTGGGAACCCAGGATTTCTGATACATCCTGTGAAATCTAGGTGGACAGTGCCAAGCCTCCTTCACTCTTGCACTCTGCATGCCTACCAGGCTTAACACAACACAGAAGACACTAAAGTCCTTTGGTTGTGCCCTTTGGAGTTGTGGCCCAACTTGATATGAGGCCCTTTCAGACTTAGCTGGAGTCAGAGCAGCCAGGATGTGAGGAGTAGCTACCTGTGGTGGAGCAGGGCAGTGGCACCACAGGCCTGGCCCTCAAAACTATTCAGTCCCCCTAGGCCTCTGGGTATGTAATAGGAGGGACTTCTTAGAAGATCTCTGAAATGGCTTCTAGGCCTTTTCTCCATTGCCTTGGAAATTTGCACTTGGCTCCTTTTTCATTATGTGACTATCTCTAGCAAGTGGTTGCTCCACAGCTTTCTTGGATTCTTACTCTGATGAAGCGTTTTTTTTTGGCACATGGTTGGGTTGCAGATTTTCTAAACTTTTGTGATCTGTTTCCTCTGTAAATATAACTTTCAACTTTAAGTCATTTGTTTGCTCCCCCATCTGATTTAGGCTGTTAGAAATAGCCAGACTACATCTTTAACACCTGCCACTTAGAAACTTCTCCTACCAAATACTCTAGGACATCACTTTTAAGTTCAAATCTCTACAGATTTCTAGGGCATAAAAACAATGCAGCCAAGCTCTTTGCTGAGGCATTATGAAGATGACCTTTGCTCCAATTCCCAATAAATTCCTAATTTCCATCTGAGACCTCATCAGCCTGGACTTCAACGTTCATATTACTATCAGCATTTTGTTCACAAACACTTAGTGGTCTCTAAGAAATTCCAAACATTCCCTCATATTCCTGTCTTCTTCTGTGCCCTCCAATCTTTTCCAACCTCTGGCCATTACACAGTTTAAAAGCTGCATCCACACCACCAGGTACCTTTATAGCAATGCCCCACACCTCAGTAACAATTTTCTATGTTAGACTGTTCTTGAAGTGCTATAAAAAAATCTGACACTGGATAATTTATAAAGAAAAGAGGTTCAATTGGCTTATGGTTCTGCAGGCTTCACAGAAGCCTGTGGTGCCAGTGGCATCTACTCAACTTCCGGGGAAGCCTCAGAAAGTTTACAATCATGGTAGAAGGCAAAGGGGATGCAGTGAACTCACATTGAGAGGGCAGGAGCAAAAGAGAGATCAAAAGTCCCACATACTTTTAAACAACAAGATCTTGCCAGGACAAGACCAAGGGGATGGTACTAAATCACTCATGAGAAATTCACATGCATGATCCAATCACTTCCCACCAGGCCCCACCTCTCATACTGGAGATTACATTTTAACATGAGATTTGGAAGGGAAATATCCAAGCTTTATCATTTATCTTTGTAGCCAAGGATATTTGTTGTAAACAATCTTGTAATTCTTCTGAGTTTAATCTTTATAAGCTTTGTCTTTCTTTACCCCACAGAATATGCACATATTTTTATTATGGCATGTGTATTTCCATTGTATTGCTTTATTCCCAAATAAATAAACTTTTATTCTAGAGCCTCTCTTTTTGTTATTAATATTGACATCTTGATCAGTCTAATAGAGAATTCCCTTGAATCCTGGTCAAATCTCACTCTTCTTCAGAAGCCCTTTTATGTTTCTCCAGAAAAAGTAATGTCTGCCTTTTCTTCACCTTCCCAGCTGTTTCCCTGTGTCTCTGTTTTGACATTTGTCAAAGCTGTCCTTTTATTCTACCTACATGTAAGTCTGTGATATCTGCAGAAATTTGAATCCTGAAGGGCAAAAAATGCTATTTTTGGACTCTGTCCCCTTCAGTCTTTTATATGGGAATCAATAAATATTTGTGCAATTTGGGAAGTGTGGGAAAAAATACCCAAGGCCAGGCACGGTGGCTTACACCTGTAATCCCAACACTTTGGGAGGCTGATGTGGGCAGATCACAAGGTCAGGTGTTTGAGACCAGCCTGGCCAACATGGTAAAATCCGGTCTCTACTAAAAATACAAAACTTAGCTGGGTGTGATGGCTGGTGCATGTAATGCCAGCTACTCAGGAGACTCAGGTAGGAGAAATGCTTGAACCCAGGAGGTGGAGGTTGCAGTGAGCTGAGATTGTGCCATTGCACTCCAGTGTGGGCGACAAGAGCAAGACTCCATCTCAATAAATAAATAAATAAATAAATAAATAAATAAATAAATAAAAATTTAAAAAATATATTCCATGATACATAGTGGAAAGAAGGAAAAGAAAATCAAAGGCTCATTAACCAGAAAGAATAATCTGTGGTTAATTACTCAGTATAGTACAAAGATTCTCCAATGGCAGATGGTACTTGGGTAGTATGTGTTAAACTTTTGACCAGTAATTCTTTCTCTGTTCTTCTCTTTCATCACCTTTCAGAATTTTCATAAAAACAGCTTGGAAGTTCAGATGCTTTCTGGACTGTCATGCTGTCACTATGATAACTACTGTGCTAATCACCAACACCTTGCAGATTAGTGGAGATTAGCAGTGGGCCTGAGGAATGAGAAAGCAGACTGACCCAGAGGTGGCATTTGCAAAATCCCTCAAAGGAGTCCAGGTGAACAGGCTAGTAGATAAGAAGTAAACTAAATTTTTTGACTTATTTCTCAGGAGGATCTGTAGAAGCCACTGTACTCTATGAATCAATGAAGGGGTATGAGGATTGACCCTGTAGTTCTTCACGTAGTGTCTCAAAAGAGAAAACATGGGACATACTTTCACCAGAAATTAAGAAAAATAAGATGAGAAGAAAATGTCCCAAGTCTCGATTAGTTTGGGATTCTCAGGATTAAATAAAACAATTGGGATTTTGTTACATGGGGATTTTTCAGAGCCCTCAATAATCCAGTAAGCATGGTGAGTTCTTAAGCATAAAATCAAACACCTAGAATTTCCCTGCCTTATTTAACCACAGAATCCTGGACCATACTCATCTTCTTTTTATAGCATAGAAGTTCTGCAGAGCACTCTGGGAAATTCTGACTGAAATGCAGAATTATAAACAGAAGGGAAATTGTCTTTCTTTGAGAAGCCATTAGTACCCACTTATGTGTGTTACATGCTTTCATGTATATTTTTCATTGAATCTACCAAACTCAGTGATATAGAAAATACTATTTTCTTTCAACAGATGTGGAAATGAAAGTTCAAAGAGCTTAAGTGGCATACTGAAGTTCAGCAGAGTTACGATTTAAATCAAAGTCTGGCTGATTATATCCCTAAATTGACAGTGATGGTGCATCTCCTTGACAAGAAGAAGGAGGTCTCCAATGAGCTTGAAGGCAACACAGGATCTCCACCATGATTAGATTCCATTGACTGGGTGACAGGCATACAAATAGTTTTAGCAGTTACTGTAGTCATATTAAAATGGAATATAAGATTAAGTTGAAGATGGGGCAAGGAATCTTGGAAACTGAAATACTATTCTAGATAGCTTTGCCTCCTTGTTAGTTGCCTGTAGGAAATATTTGCCCTGGAGACGACGGAAAACTTTGGATACTTGGTTAGAATCAAGAAGGGGAAAAGAAAAAAACAAAACAAAAAACAAAATAAACAGAAACCACTTCTCACTGATGCCCAAATTAAAGCAGGTAAATTTTTCCACTCAAAACTCTCTAAGGTAAAACACCAGTTTCTTTACCTAGTTTATGTTGTCGGACTGTGGAAGAGGAAGGGTTCTTCTGATCCCTTCTCTCCGCGGCCACGCCCAGTGCATTGAAAGTGCAGCGTCTACAGGCTGACATTTCATGGCAGATCTGAGCCAGTGTAAACACCGGCCCCTAAGACCCCGGCTCATTAAAATGTTCCTGCTCTTTGCTGCATGGCAAATCCTCATTTCTTTAGGATACAGTTAAGGTGAACAGGGGAGAGGCATTTCTGTAAACACAGTTTCCAGGAAAAATTGTCGGGTGAACAGTAAAGGATTGCAAGCACTTAGACTTAAAACCTGCAATGTCTAGAATATGGAAGAGTGGTGTGGTTTTTGTTAAGATGGAATATGGATACTTCACTTTATCTTTCCTTCTGATTACAACTAAGAGCCCTGAATGGAAATCATTAAAAAAATCCTCTCAGGGTGATCCATTGTGTGTGTGTGTGTGTGTGTGTGCGCGCGCGTGCGCGAGCATATTGCTGTGTGTGTGTGCATATTGCTGTGTGAGATTTTTCCTCCAATATGTCTTGAATTAGACTCAGGAGAGCCTGAATCCATGAACTGTGCAACAGGCAGAACAGGAAAAGTCCAAGAGAAACCCACTGTTACTGATTCAAGGATTGGCTTCCTTACAGAATGGAGTTAGAGAGAGCAATACTTTCTCTTCTTGTTTGTCTGTGTGTGTGTTGTTTTTATTTTTTCCCAGCTCAGCCCCTAGGTAAGTCTCAGTCCCAAAAGTACCCTTCAGAGGAGGCAGTGGCAGCAGCTGCTGTTCAGACACCTAAAACTCCGAGAGAAAAAGCCACCTCCCTGACAACAGTAACAAGAACAAACTTCCCCTGTAATGGGAACAGTGTTGGGGGGAATCTCTGCCACATGCAACTTCCCTCTTTCCTCTTGCTGCTTTGCCCCAGAGGTAGATCCAGTTTAAAAGTATGTGACAGCACAAGGGTACAGTAGCAGATATATATATATATATATAGTTTAGAAATAATAAAAGTTAACTAGAAATCAACAACAGAAAAATGACTAGGAAGTCTTCTAAATATTTGGGAATTACACAGCAGATGTCCATAGTTTTCTACCCGGAATGTAGAGAAAAAGCTCCTGTGTACTGGAGAGTGAAGGAAATGACAAGGACTGGGGATCTCAAGAGAGGGGTCCTACAAAGCTGTGTCTGAAGTCCTGGGCCCAGCCTAGAGCTACAGATGCGTAGGATTGATCGGAAACAGCACACCAAATTGACTGACAAAGGAGCCATGATGTAGACTAACAACGAGGAAGCAAACTGGGCTCCCCAAAGGAGCACAAACAGAGCCAATTTGGATATCCCTGCAAAGTCTTTAAGGCTGAACTGACATCGGGACTATAGAAAGTGAGTCAGACTGGCAACTTGATCCTAACTAGGATCAATGGTAGATTAAGAAAAACAAAAGGATAAGAGGAAAATCTACCATGCAAACACTAAAGAAGGTTGTATTGGTATGGTAATATCAGACAAAGTAGACTTCAGAAGAGGAAAAATAATCAGATAAAGAGGGACATTAAATATTATAAAAGCAATAATTCACTAGGAAGCTATAATACACCTACGTGAGTATGTGCTTCATAACAGAGCTTTAACATGTGTGAAGTAAAAACTGTCGGAAAAGGAAGGAGAAATGAACAATATCCCATTCAGTGATAAAATAAGCAGAAAGAAAATCAGCAAGGACAGAGAAAATCTAAACAACTTCAACTAAAAGACTAAATTGATCAATGGGAACACACCACACAGCAACAGCAGGATGCACATACTTTTCCAGTTCTCACGAAACATGTATCTAGTTAGACATATCCTGGATCATAAAACAAACCTTCACAGATTCAAAATAATAGAAGCCTGGGCAGCATGGTGAAATCCCATCTCTACAAAAAATACAAAAAATTAGCCAGGTATGGTGGTGTGCACCTGTAGTCCCAGCTACTCGGGAGGCTGAGGTGAGAGAATTGATTGAGCCCGGGAGGTCAAGGCTTCAGTGAGCTGTGATTGGACCACTGACCATTGCAGCACTCCAGGCTGGGTGACAAAGCAAGATCCTGTCTCAAAAAAAAAAAAAAAGAATAAAATAATAGAAATTTTAGTATATATATTCCTGGAAAATAATGAAAATTAACTGAGAATAAATAACAAAAAAAGAACTAGAAAATCTACTAATGATTTGGAAGTTAAACAGCAAACTTTCAAATAGTTCAAATTATCCATAGTAATTCAACCAAGAAATCTCAAAGGAAACTATAAAATATTTTGGAGTGATTTAAAGTGAAAATAAAATGAAATGTTGGGGGAATGAGCTAAAGCAAAGCTTGGCTCTATCTCCATGTGGAGGACCCATACGGAGGATTTGTAGAGTGTTTCTGTGTTAACACCCTCCCTTATGCACTAATTCTGTGAAAGTAAGAGGATATGTTTCTACTGCCTATTTGAAAAAAAAAATAGAGAAGTCTAAAGATTTTAAAATATATTAAAATTGGATATGTTGAGAAAAACTGAATCCAGCAATAAACAATTGATAAATGTAAGACAGAGGCAGCAGAAAAAAGTGAAGTAGACTGAGCTTTAGAACAGGCATGTTATCATCTTCCATTTGTATTTGTATCACACTTTATATTTTCAGCACATGTGCACATAATTTCCTTTGACATTCGTCACAAGCCTGTAACACCCACCTCATTTTGTATTTGCAAACATTGATGTAAATATCTGACTATCTAAAACTGATGAGGACTATGCTACTTTTTGTGACCCTCTTTTTATCACATCTCATGGCTTTTTCTAAATTATACATGAATATTAATTTATTCTAAACCAGGCTTATGAAGGAGAGTAAACAGCCTTGTAGTGTTACCTGGTGTAATAGAAATTAAACTGCATGCTTTGTAGAATAAAAACTAATTAATTGCATTTATAGTCTATTTACTGGTTACTAGCCTCACAATTCCTCTCAATTATATGTTAGCCCTGTATAATTACATTTTTAAATGATTTATTCATTTGTTCTACCCAAACAGCAACAGTTAATTTTAAATTGATTAAATATATTCTAGGAATGAGCTTATGAACTGTATTTCAAAGAATAAATCATACTTTTAAAGAATAGAGTCGAGCTTAATTAATTAAATTGAACCAAAAATGTAGTCAGTGATCTTTCTGTCATCTAAATTTAGTAGCTGGGGTCATCAGAGCAAGACGTTTGCACTCATTGACATTACATAAGTCAAACCAATCAGTTTCACATACATTTGAATAATTTTGATCATCTTTGTAATAATTACAGAATCAAACATCACTTTAACAGTAATATTCAAATACTGACATTCATTTAAATACCATGATGGAAGGCTAAATTGGGTAGCTATGAAAGATTCAATGAAAATAATTTTTAAAATTATAGAGAAATGAAATAGTAATTTCTGTTGGAATAGTATAAGCTAAATGATAATAGTTTAATTTTGAATAATTACCCATGAGTGGAGACTTCAGGGCATTTATTTATTTTTGAAGAATAGTTCACATGGGCTTATGGCACAGATTTGAAACAGTTAGACCTGCCACTTTATTAGCTGCTTGATTATAGCCAGGTTTCTAAATTCTCTAAACCTCATTTTCTCATTCTATAAAATAAATATAGAACAGTATCTACTTATTAGTACTATTGCGGGAATTAAGTAAAACATACATAGCACAGTGCCTGGCATAAAGGTAAAGGCACAATAAATATTACTACTGTTGTAATTATTATTTTTATTAATACTATTATTAGCATTACCAAGACTCTTTATTAGGTAGAAAAATGAGATTAGTGCAGACAAGTAAAGGGAAGAAACAAAGTTGTCAATACCTTGATATTATTAAAATACAAGCATCAATTCTTGAGACAGGAGTCACAGGCTTCACATTTTTACAGAAATTCCCCCATCCAGGCTTGAAGGCAAATGGCTGATCCAAATCAAAGTGTTGGCAAATAAATCAGAAATTAGGAAACAGTGAGGGATTTAAACTAAAGATAGCCCAATTAGGTGTAAGGTTAAATGTTGAGGTCTAATTGGTCGGAAATCAAGGGGCAGAACAAGTAGGAGATATTAAGTCTAGAGGCAAAGCCATAGCAATAAGTTTCCATTTGAAAAACCTCTATTTCAAGTAGTTATACTATTCACAGTCAGTCAGGAGACAGAAAGCACACTGGGAATGTAAGCATGGAGATTTCAATATGAATAATTATTACCTGGTAATATGTCTCTTCGGTAGTTGGTACAATAGCATGTATGCCAGCGATCAGCAACGTCAGCTTCCAGCTGATTTTCCAACATTCCTGCAGGAGACTTCTAGCACATCAGAAAGAAGGAATACATGAGAATTCTTAGGACTGAGAGACAGTGCAAAGGAAGGGGCTGACTTGGGAGGGAATCTCCCCTCTGGTGCTGAGTTTCAGACAACAGGACGGTGCAACTGGCTGGATTGCCTTAGCCTAGGCATGGTCCATAGACTTTGTGGTGAGGCTAGAGTGCAGGAAACCATAAGCATGGACTGGTGAGCACAAAATCTTCTGTTGCGGGTTAGGACAGCATGGGTCTGAGATACTGGAAATCTCTTGCTATGGCTGAGGGTGTGCAGAAGGGGAACACAGCTGGGTGGCTGTCTCTCAGACATGCCATTCTGCCAGCTACCAAAGAGAAATGATACTGGCTCCAGTTCCAGAATCACAAATCAAGACAATGAGGGTAGATTTGGATTTCAGAGATAATAAATTGATAATCACCCAGCAGCAATAGCTCATATTATTAAAAATCACTTTGTGCCAGGTACATAAGCTTATTTAATTTTTATAGTAGTCTTATGATTTAGAAACTATGGGGCCTTCTGGCCAAAAACCATGAGGAACACACTTAAAGTTTTATACACACACACACACACACACACACACACACACACACACACACAGACAGAGAGAAAGAGAGTTCTATATATATTAATCCTTGCAGAGAAGAGAAGCATATATAAGAAACTGGGGCATCTCAAAAGAGGGGTATGCCATCAAAGGTTTGGGATGAGAGAGTGAATCTCAAAGCAACCTTGGTAGTTACATTCAAAATTTATAAACCAGGCTAATCACTTATTTTGAATTTGTAGTTTGTCTCATGATCCCACAGCAGGGCCACTATTAGAAAGGTTTGTAATAGTGCAGATGGTTACAATCTTAGACTACCAGAGCTAGACTCCTCCAGCCCCAACAGTCTAAGTTTAGCCCTAAAAGTTGATGACTATTGTCTCTTCTACTGTACTACATAGTGTGTGTTATTACACTCAGAAAAATAAAGGAATGGCCTGTATTGGGACCACTTTCTATGTTTTGAAAATCAAATAAACTTGATGATTTACATTTAAAGGTAAAATTGGTTATAAATGCCCAAAATTGCTTATTCCTTTTACCAGCAGCAGCTTCTTCTTCTCCTTTTTAAAATAGTGCATTAAAAATCACCCATGACACAGCTTTATCTTACCCTGAATGGAAGCGAACATTTGAATATCTTGATTTAAGGTGACATACATGGTATAACTCTATTATTACCTCTTCTGATCCAAAGATTTAGTCTATTGTAATTTTTTGTTTAATATCAATAAAATGTCTTTCCCATTGATCTTACATTTGAATGAGCTCAGATTAATTCCATGAGTCTCACCAGATTTATAACTGGAAGAGAAAGTGGGGATTGGATTGAATTTATTTAAATTTAGTCTAATTGAAACCGAATCTCCCACAAGTCATTACTAAAAACAGCTTGTCTGACAGGGAAATATGTACAGTGCATATTCGAGTTCTTATAAAACTTTAATTCCCTTTTCACGCTCTTTGTGTCAGGGACATATATTGAAGTAGAGAAAATTTATCATCTACTTTTGAACATTTAATGACTAAAAGAAATAAAGACAGATCCAATTCATGTAGAATGCATTTTGCATCATAATCAGCTCTGTAACTTAAGCCCATGTATCAGTGGATGATCTAGAATTATGTTCAATGGAGAATTTCTCAGTAGGTGCACAGTGGTTTGGAAAATTTCCAGCTCTGTATTTATGGAAGTGGCGGCAGTATATTTACATATCCAGTGTTCAAAGTGAACTTAATAGGGGTGAAACGGGAGAATCCACATGGCAACGTAGACTCTCCCACTGTGTAAATATCCTACAGGATGCAATTTAAGTAGCTTATGTATTCCTAAATACTTCTTACATATTTAAAAAATTAGGATAAAGGAGACTGTATTTCATTTCAGAGTAAAGTGTTTACTATGTGTGTACTATACTGTTATTTGGAGCTGGGGATAAAAGGATGTGTCAGACAACCCATGACTGGAATGGATCTTAGTATGCTGGAAGAAAGAGTTTCATTAAAAGATCATTTCATTTCACTGTAATAAGAGTAATGACAGAGACAAAGTAGAATATGACACAGACACAAACTACATAACCCAATTTGTGTAGGTGAAGAAATGAGAAAACCAGTGCCATTAAGAAGATGAGTAGCAGTTACCACACGGGTAGTGGAAATGGATTTACTGTCAGCAAATATTTTAATACTTTGGGTACTCCACCATTTGATATTAATGGGCACTAAAGCACAAGCCAGAAGTGTCAAGAGCTGAGATTTGAAAGGGAGGTGGAAGCCCGATTTTGGAGCAACTAGAAAGTGGTGTCATGTTATGGAACTTGAACCCTTTTAGATTGTTCATCCAACATCTGTGATTACTTTAGGAAGAAATGGGTTTCAGGGAATGAAATGGAGAAGGTGAAACAGTCAAAGTTTAAACGTAGTCAAGACAAGGTATCATGGTGATCTAAATTCAGGCAGCTATGATTAGAAAGGAGAAGAGAAGGATTCAAGAAAGGATTTCCAATTCATTCTACAAAAAGAAAAGGAAAACAAACAAACAGGAGACATTTTATAAGTCTCCACAGTTTTGTTTTGTTTAATTAAGTAGAAGATAAAATCAATAGGGTAAAGACAATCAGTCTTACCTAGCTTTCTGCTTCTAAGTCTTAGAACATTGCCTGGCACACTGACTAACATTTGAGGAATTGAATGCCATATCCGAATTGTGTGTCTGAACTACAGGAAATCAGCAATGGAGCTGATTACGATGACAATTCACAGCATTAACTGGACCTAGTTTTGTTTCTTTTAATCACTAAATGTTCAAAAGTAAATGATCCTTTTTTCCCTATACCAACACATGTCTATGATTAGTAAACTAAATGTTGAGATGTTTTAGTGATATATCAGTATGCCTAGTGTAATAAGTAATCTTTATAAAGTCATCACAATTTACACACTACTTTCACATTTATTAACCATTTCTACTCTCAAAATAATGCTCTAAGTTAAGTGACATGTGACTATCCCCATGTTACAGTGCAAAATGCTCAGGACCCCAATTCCCTAGAAGCCTAATTTCTGGAGGTTGCTCTGTCTTTGTGATTGCAATGTTGATGTTTGAGGAAGCAGAACCAAGCACTTAACCAAAAGTTCTTTGTTTTCTATGTTTCCTCACAAAGCACCAGGGTTATAAATCTTAGAGTGATTTGTTTGGCTTTTTCAATGCTGCATTATTCATTGTTTATGACTCTCAATTCTATGAGGTTGAGCAACATGCCTTTGCACTCGATTAAATATCTGTGTTGCAGAAATAAGAGAGTAAGGTCTGAGTGTCTGAGGAGGGCCTTGGAGAGGAGCTTCTGAGGTCTCTGAATAAAGTGAGCGAATACACATTACTATTTTACTGAGTGTGTTTTAAGGGCTATTTAACATTAAGCTACTGCTCTGAAGATTATGAATAATAAGTAGCTTACTTGTTTTGAAAAAAAGTCTATAATTCCACAAAACTGGCTGAGTTAATGCACTAGAAATCTATTAAGCAGAAATCCTGTTGCACCGAAGTGTTGTTATTTCAACTAGCAATTCATATAAAAATCACTGTTTTTAGATGCCTGCTTCCTCCAACCTCTTGATACAGACACTCTCTTAGTTAGCCTAAAAGAAAAGGTTGCATTTATGTTCACTGTGCATCGAGAATTGACTAACTGATGAGGGTGGAAGGAAGGCAAAATAGTAAAAAACAAAAACAAACAAACAAAAAAAACACTGAATAAATCGGAAAAATCCCTTGATCATTTCCTAATGCCCACATTCTTTAGCCCTAGGAAATTCAGTTTTGAAGTTTATCTTTCTTAGGATAATTTATCAAGGCCTCTACTCATTTTTCTTGTTTATTTTATTTAGTCACAAAGGCCTCTGTAAAGAAATGTCAAAAGCATAATTCACTACATTAAACAGCATAATTAAACATATAAACCAAGCACAGAGGATAGCAAGTTAGTCCTAACTGACGGGAAATGTGTTCCAAGGGAGCTTTTACACGGAATTCAAACCCAAGTAGGCACGTAGAAACCAAGACTGGAGTGCACCTATAAACCAGGCAAAGCAAACTAAATGTGCAAAGACACATCCCTTTAAAAAGTGCTAAACTGAGCAGCAGCCTCTTCAGCTACCAAGCAGACTATTTAAAAAGTGGCAATGGCCACCTTCTCCAGCTGTTTAATCTGCTGCCCACCATCCCGCCCCTGACTCCATCTGTTTTTGCCTGTCCTCTGCATTCTGTGTCCTGGATGGTGGTTCCTTTTAACTGTTGCCCTCTTTCCTCCCTGTAGTTTGTTTCGCACAATGGAAATCCCAGCAGGATGTAGTGTGAAAAGAGAGAGGGTTATGGTTTCCAGTCCCCATTTTCTCTTTTATTTAAATGGATCTGGCAGGAGCTTCATCTCTCTCCCTACGCACTGCCACCCCCTCCGCCCTTTTTTGTTGTTGTTGGTTTGTTTTTTGCTTTCTGCTTTTTGTTTTTGTTTTTGTTTTTGTTTTTCTTTTTGAGACGGAGTCTTGCCCTGTCGCCCAGGTTGGAGTGCAGTGATGCGATCTCAGCCTCCCGGGTTCCAGCTATTCGTCTGTCTCAACCCTGGGATTACAGGCGCCCACCACCACGCCCGGCTAGTTTTTGTATTTTTAGTAGAGACAGGGTTTCATCCAGTGAAATCCAGAGCTATGGCTCTAGCCAGCTCCGGGAACACCCCTCCCCCATCTTGACTCCTCAGGTCTGGAGTGTAAAGGTTTCTAGTTCCTGGGACCTTCTTTCATCCTTGGTTCTCCTTGCCACACCCCCACCAGTGCAAATAGTCATTTCATTGGATTTTTTCAGCCAATCCTTTCAACGTGCCATCTGTTTCTTTCCAGGATGCTTCCAGAATACAACTGTTTTCTAAGCCTCTCACCATAACAGATTTTCCTCATATGAAACTAATTTTGTGCTTGAATGACTCACTGAAGCCTTCTGATGACCCTGCTAAATAGCCTCTGAATTATGTTGTCTTTCAAGGTAGCTTTATTAAGGATGTGATAAAATAAATCAATGTCTTTCGTGCACAGGGTCAACAAACTTTATGAACCTGTGAAGAGAAAATTAAAACCTGGGACCCCAATTCACTCTGCAAAAGGAAAAAATTAAGCTGAAAACTGAGTCATGCAAGGACGTGCCATTCCTTTTGTTCCTAAGCAGAAAGTGGCAGATAAAAGGTAGATCTCCACAGGTAGATACTCTGTGTTCACCTCATCTTATGTAAAGAGCCAGTTTATTTGGTATGAGACAAATACATCATTGACTACTCCCCTATCTGCTCCTTTTCTCTTGCAACATGTGGATTTAGTAATGTGATCCTATCCTCCTTCTCTCCCCTCCAGCCTCTTTTTCCACTTTAATACTGAAGCCCTCAAAATCATCTTTGGAGAAAAACACAGGCCATAAACTATTTCTGTGACTCCCTTTTTTTCTCCCAGGCATTGTCTTTAACCTCGGCAAAATATACTTCTAAATTGATTGAGACCTGTCTCAGATACTTTTTGGTTATGAACCTATAGAGATTTTCCAAAGTTATGTTAAATGTGGATACTTCATATCATCTAGCATGAATCACTGGATTTATGAATAGGCAATAATGAAATAAATGTCACTTCAGTTTTAGAAAAACAAAATGCACTTCGGAAAAAGCCATTTGTTAAAATGTTGTAAGAATAATGACACAATTGAAATACTGCATATTTTCCCTTTTGATTTCTATTATTTTAAATCTCTCCTTATCTCTTGTCCAGATTGTGGTCATCATTGACTTTCAAGTGTTGGTGACTTTTGCCTGTTTTCTGCTTTCCAGCTAGAACTATCCACTAATGCTGTTTCCCCAGCTTTTAAGACTTCAGTAGTTCTTTTGAACTAAGAAGAAGGTGGAAGGTTATTAGGATGGTTGACAAGGCAGTTCCTTATCTGCTCCCTGACTCTTTCGTAAGTATTTGGACATGCAATTCTCCCACAAGAATAAACTTCTCCAAAAGCGTTGAACTGTGCAGACTTTCCTGAACATAACCATTTTCACTTCCTTCAAGTCCTGTGTAATGCGCCTTTATCAGCCAGAGTAAATTTTACTTTTTCTTTAAGTTACAGCTGAAGTAGCTATCTGAGAAGACTTTTCTAACATTTTTATTTTTATTTCCATGAACCTTCTCTTTTCTTCAATTACAATTTACTCATACCCCCATGATAGAATATGCCATTTTGTATGTGATTATTCATTCATATGCCCTTATTCTTCCTAATGGTATAAGCTCTCTGAGAAGGGAAACTAAACATCTTCATCCTTGAATGTCTGGTGCCAAGCATAATGTCGGGCATTCAAGAGGTGCCAGTAAGTCTGTTGAATTCAAGACTGTGAGAAGTACCACTAAGCCCATGATTCAGCTTGGATTGTACAAAGAAAAGTCACTGTTCTGTGGACCCCTTCCACCCTCCGTCTGCCATTATCTCAGTCAAAAGTCACTGTCCTGATATCTATAAAGTCTACTGAAGCGGCCAGGCACAGTGGCTCACGCCTGTAATCCCAGCATTTTGGGAGGCTGAGGTGGGCGGAGCACCTGAGGTTGGGAGTTCAAGACCAGCCTGACCAACATGGAGAACCCCCGTGTCCACTAAAAATACAAAATTAGCCAGGTGTGGTGGCGCATACTGTAATTCCAGCTACTTGAGAGGCTGAGGCAGAAGAATCGCTTGAACCTAGGAGGCGGAGGTTGCGGTGAGCCGAGATCATGCCATTGCACTCCACCTGGGGCAACAAAAGTGAAACTCCATCTCAAAAAAAAAACAGTCTACTGAATAATTTGCATAGAAAAATGCTCCTAGAACCTTATTAGTCAATAGCAAATCATGGTTGACTAAATTTCAAACAAGAAGAGCACCAATCTAGTAATGGATAACATGGATGAATTGATTCAAAGAAAGATTAATTTTGTATTTCTGTGAAGAAGCTTTTATATTTCTTCATGCCAGAGTAATTTTCTCATATATTCAATAACAACATAAAGCAATGCAGAAATTCACTTAGATCAATTTTCTCCTGATTTTAAATAAAAAGGTAACATAAGTCTTTCAATTTATTCAACTGTAACATAATCCAATAGCTCTGATAAAATTAAATTTTATAATGGTTTAATTGAAAGTAAATTAAACAAGTGTATGTTGAAGTTTTATTACACCAAATAATATTTTAAATTACTCTGAAAACAAATATTTCAATTCTGATATGATGACTTTAAACATGATAATATTTGATCTTCAGAACAATCAATAAGAATTTCACATACATTTGGGAGCTATTGTCTATTGATTTTGCACAAAATTAAATCAAATTTCACTTTATGCCCATGTAGTCATAGTAAAGGAAGAAGAACCTGCAAAGCAGATTTGAGTTTTGTCAAGTATTTTATCAAATGCTTTCTATGGTAGTAGCAAGAATACATTTTCTTTCCCATCTTACTTCTGATAACCAAGATTGGACTAATGAAGCGGAGCATATGCATTTTATCATTTTACAGGTTAGTTGGGCATTTACAGAGAAAGGTGGTTCTATAATTACCCTTCTACCAGCCTTTGAGCATTATCATAGGTATGTATTATAGGACAATATATTTCTAAAGAATTGATATTTTATAGCCTATTGCTCAAAGAATTTGAAGAACATTATAAAGTGAAACACACATAAATCAGAACAATTAAAATTTAAAAGCAAATAAAAAACCAATTAGGAAGAAGATAAAGGCAAATGAAATAGTTTCCTGGAATGATTTAGTTTATGCCAAGCACTGCCTTCTGCCCTGTGGTTCATTCAGCAGCACAGGCAGAGAGGAAATAGATGTCAGCTCAAAGGATTCTAATTCTTTTGTTTCTTCTCACAGAACATTTCTTGGCTCAGCTAAAAAGTCACTGACACTGAATGCACTGGTGACTTTGGAGAGGTGTTCTCTGTTATATGGGCAGTGCCCACTACATAAATTCTAGTTTGAAAGCAGAGAGACATCTCCAAAACAGACTCCTACAATCTGAAATGACTACAATGAAGCATAAATACCATGAAGATATGTAAGCTATAATGAAGTTTATCTCTTCTAGTCTAAGTATACATCTTTCTGATGATCAAAATGCAAACAGATACGATTTATGCTCTAGGCCATACCAGTAGTTGAAAGCAAAATACTGGTTCCTAAATATGATCTGGGTGAAAGCTCTTATTCTCAGTGAGTTTGGCTTTCTGACCTCTGCAATCTGTCAGCTCCACAGAAAGAGTTGACATCAGCGTCATCTGCTTAAGAGATATTAGTCTACTGGTCCTTGACTGGGTATGTTATGACTACATATAACTTCAGCTGAGATTCGTCACTGGGGTAGCAGCTTCTCATGCATTGAAAGACCCTCTTCATCTGAATGTTATTCTCAGAAGCTGAAGGATCGCTACTGTCACCCTTAAACATTTCTTAAAGTTTAATTTGCACTGGCTTAGACTCAAATTCGGCCTCTAATTCCTGGTATATATGTGACTTTTGGTAAATTAATTAATCTCTGGGTCTCTGTTTCTGCACTTGCGAAATATGGATGGTGTCTGCCTAATGAATGGTTTGTCATGAAAATTAGATGTGTTATATACCACAAAACACTAGGTGATACCAGGTGTCTGATGTCAGTACTTGTTGGTTCCGTTCCTCCTTTCTTTATCCTAGGGTTTGAGTTTCATGCTGTTAGGTACCTTGAGACATGAACTGTTTTATACTAATCTACTGTCAGCCCCTGAAGACTCACCTGGATGCAATTTTTAAGTCTTATCACTTTAGAATCTCTGCCACCTTCAGTGTCACTTTTGAACTTCTATTTTTATTTTATTTCATTTTACATAAGAAGATTTTGAATGATCAACATTCTAATAAATCCAGTGATGGCTTACTTTCACCAGCTTCCTTTCTACTGGAGAAATGTTACGGATGTGTATATTACCTGCTATAAAATCATGGCAGATGACAGTGAATGGTAATGCCTTCATGCGCCCAACATGCCCGTCACTCTCATCTGCCATGTCTGCCTGCTAATCACATTATGAATTTCAGAGTTGTATATTGCCCAGAGATAAGAGGATGACTTGTAGGATACATTATGTAACATAGGCCTCTTGACAAGTGAATGAATGTTAAGATTTTCTGATTATTTTCTAAATTATAGTTAATATCTGTTACTTTAGTTACTAAACAGACAGGAAGCAAAAATAAGATAAGATAATCTGAAGAATTATGAGCTTGTCTTATACTCTGCCCAAAAGAGGGTCATGTGGATCTCCATAGAGCTGAGTTGAAGGGACTCTTTTCTCAAAATAATTATATTTCTTCAAATTTGTTAATGAGTTTGTTTTAAATCAATGCATTTTATAAAATCAATTATGCAGAGCTTCATTTTAGTCTAAAAAATAGACTTTACCTATTGACCAGTTATTAACCTTCATTAAAGCTTTTTGTTGGCATTCTGTGTGGGAGATGTGCAAGGGGAGAAGAAAAGACACACACATAATACCTTTAAGGGTAAACAACTTTTATCCCTCATAAATGGCAATACACATATAATAAGCAAATTATATAATGAGCAAATTGATATAATAAGCAAATTGCAATGGGAAGGGGAGAAGGGAAAAGATGTAGATATATATATATCTTCATCAGACTATATAGATCTTCATCAGACTATGAAGGATTCATCACCTGACTAGGAAGCAACAGCCTGGGCTCCAGAGTCTGACGCTCATCCGTGCACAGATGAGGAGAGGTCTCATAAAGCTTCAGAGTGGTCTGGGACTCTGGCTCTTTTTGTAATGAGTTGCTTGGCATGAGGCCCAGTCATGAGGGCCCTTCACAACTGGGCTCAAGGAACACAAACAGGCCAACTTGTTTTTGTGACTGTCTGTTGTTTTTGAATAACCAACATATAGGAATAGATTGAAATAGAGATTTCTCCGAAACTGTGCTGGATAAATGCCTCAAGGGGCTCATGCCACCCGTTCAGGACTTGGTGACCATTGTTTGTGTCCATGTTCAATTGAGTTCAAATTTAATATTTAACTTTTCCTCCACAGTTGGGAGAACCACCATGATAAATGCTGCTTTAATATCCTGAGGCAGTTAAAAGTTCTCCATAATATGGGCCATATTTAATATATTCCTATCAATTTTAATGTATCTGGAATTTGTGTTGCTGATGTTTAACTCTACATAGAGAAAGAAATTAACCAACCAGTGGAACTTCTGAAGTTCTTCCTGGTGCATGGCAGTTAGCCACAGCATCAATATAATATATAGTAATTATAGATGTATCATAAGACGAATAAAGCTAAAAGTATAGTTTCTAGAATAACTTATAAGAGAAAATCTTTGTATTATTTTGGTAGGTAAAGATATTTTAGGGAGGGCATTAAAAAGCACTGATTATAAAAGGAAAATAGTTGATAATTTAACTTCTTCAATATTAAAAATTCTTGCTTATTAAAGCATTAAGTAAATAAAAAGGAAAACCACGGACTGAAAAAAGATCAGTCCTGTGACAAAGAAATTAAATTTTATAAATAACTCCTTCAAATCAATAATCAAAATAAAATAATTTACTAAAACTGGCCAAAATACTTAAATAGACACTTAATATTAGAAAATATATGAAATGCCAAGAGATACATGAAAAGTTGATCAGCATCATTTGTTATTAGGGAAATACAAATTAAGTTCATGGTGAGATACTACTTAAACATACACTTGAATGGATAAAATTAAAAAGAATGACAACCCCAAATCTGGATCTCTTATACATTGCTGGAGGGAGTGTAAAAGTCTCATTTTGGAAAATATTAGATTTTGTCATATAAAATTAAACAGTCATCTTCCCTGTGTCCCAGGAATTCACTCTCAAGGGTCCTTTGGAGTCTCTACAGGGAATGCAGAGAGGTTGAGGGTAAGAGTGTTAGAGAAGGAAGAGTAATAGCTGTTTTCCATAGAAGGCAGTAGCATCCAGCCACATTAGCAATAGCACAACTTTCAAACCTATCTGACTCACTTCAGAAATATACAACTGATGTATGAGTTTTTATTTTTTCCATTTACAACCAGGACATTCTTTCTGAACACACCCAACACTGTAATTCAATTATTCACATGGCTAACATTGTTTTTAACCAACTTTCAGTTCAGCCATCTTTTCTGGGAAGCCTTTCTTGATTCCCTAGTCTAAGGTTTAGAACCCTCCATTGTGTCTCAGCAGCCAGTCCAGTGGGGCACTCTCTGCTTCACTAGCAGGCAGAACTCCAGGCATTCAAAGCATTGACTTGCTTGGACCAACAGCCTGAGCCACTCCACCCTTTCTGTGTGGAGTTCCTGGTTCAGGGGAGCACTCTTCACTTCACACTCAAACATATCTACAGGCATTTGGATCATCCACTCATCTGGATCAGCAGCCTGAGCTGACCTATCCTTCTTGTGCATAGATCATGGTGCAGCAGGTCCCTTTATGCTTCACATTAAGGTAGATCTTCAGGGATTCAGTGCACCTCCTCACCCAAATCTGCAGCCTGAACCACTCCACCCTTCTTGTGCAGAGATCTTGATGCAAGAGGACCTCCTTGTTTCACACCAAGGAATATCCCCAGGCATTTGGAGTACCCATTCACCTGGATTAACATGAGCCACCTCACCATTCCTGTGCAGAGATAGTGGTGCAGTAGGTCCCTCTATACTCCGTGCTCAGAAAGATCTCCAGGCACTGTATCACCCACACTCCTAGATTAGGAGTACCTCTGGGCATGTGGTGGCCAGTCATTGTATGCTCTTGTGGTACTGGCACTTGTGCCTGCCATCCTGGAAATAAAGAAAAAGAAAAAGAATCCCACCTGCATGAAAATATTTACAAAAATTAGAAGTGCCAGTGCCTCAGATGAGAAGGAAACAGTGCAAGAGTTCTGACACCATGAAAAATCTCAATGTTGTGACACCACCAAAGAATCACACTAGCTCTCTAGCAATGGTCCCTAACAAAAATAAAAACTCAGAAATGATAGATAAAGAATTCAAAGCGTGGATCAAAAGGAGGCTCAATAAGAGCCAAACAGTGTTGAAAATTCACACAAGAAACTTCTAAAGAAATCCAGGAAGTGAAGGAAGAGAGATAAACATGTTAAGAAGAAATCTATCAGAGCTTCTGGACTTGAAAATATTACTCAAGAAATTTTGCAATATAATTGAAAGTTTTATCAATAGACTTGACCAAGTGGAAGAAATAATTTTAGAGCTTAAAGACTGGTCTTTGACTTAACCCAGTCAGAGAAAAATAAAGAAAAAATAATTTATAAAAGTGAAAAAGTCTTCAAAAATATGAGATTATATGAAGTGGCTCAACTGATGAATTACTGGCATTCTTAACACAGAAAGAGACAAGCAACCTGGAAAACATATTTGAGGGAATAATTTAAGAAAATTTCCCTAACCTCACTAGAGAGGCAGACATTCAGATACAAGAAACCCAGAGAATACCTGTGAGATACTATGTAAAATGAACATCACCAAGAATATAGTCATTGGACTGTCCAAGTCATTGCTAAAGAACTAACCTAACAAGCCAGTAGAGATTGGAGGCCTATTTTCAGCATTCTTAAAGAAAAGAAATTCCAACCAAGAATTTCATATCCTGCTGAACTAAGCTCCATAGGTGAAGACAAAATAACATTTTTTCCAGACAAGCAATTTCGAAGAAAATTTTTAGCCACCGGACCAGCCTTACAAGAGATCCTGAAGGGAGTTCTAAATACAGAAGTGAAAGGACAATATCTGCTACCACAATAACTGACTTAAGAATGGAGCCCACAAACCTATAAATCAACTGCACAATAGAAACCTAAAAGCAATCAGCTAACAACTTTATGATAGGTTCGAAGTTTCACATATCAATATTAACCTTGAGTATGAATGGTCTAAATGCACCACTTAAAGGCAAACAGTGGAAGGCAAATAAAAAACCAAGACTCATTGTTTTGCTGTCTTCAAGAGACCCATTTCACACATCATGACACCCATAGGCTCAAAGTACAGTAGTGGAGAAAGACCCATCATGCAACAGAAAACCAAAAAGAGCAAGGGTTGTTATATTTGTTTCCGACAAAACAGATTTTAAATTATCAACAGTAAAAGACAAAGAAGGGCATTACATAATGATAAAGGATTCCATTTAACAAGAAGACTTAACTACATAAATATATGTGCACCCAACATTGGAGCATCCAGATTCATAAAACAAGTATTTCTAGACATACAAATAGAATTAGACAGCTCACAATAGTGGTGGAGAAGTTTAACATTCCACTGACAGTGTTAGACAGATCATTGAGGCAGAAAATTAACAAAGAAATTCTGGACTTAAATTCAACACTTGACCAATTGTACCTAACAGAAATCTACAGAATACTCCACCCATAGCCATAGAATATACAGTTTTCTCATCTGCACAAAGAACACACTCCAATAATTATCACATGCTTGGCCTTGAGGCAAGTCTCAATTAACTTTAAAAAATTAAAATCAAACCAACCATACTCTCAGAGTACAGTAGAATAAAAATAGTAATCAAGTACAGGTGCAGTGGCCCATGCCTGTAATTCTAGCACTTTGGGAGGCCAAGGCAGGTGGATCACGAGGTCAGGAGTTCAAGACCTGGTGGTCTTGATGGTGAAACCCCGTTTCAAACTAAAAATACAAAAATTCACCAGGTGTGATGATGGTCGCCTGTAATCCCAACTACTTGGGAGCCTGAGACAGGGAATTGCTTGAGCCTGGGAGGCCAAGTTTGCAGTGAGCCAAGATCATGCCATTGCATTCCAGCCTGGGCAACAAAGTGAGACTCTGTCTCACAAAAAAAAAAAAAAAAAAAAAAAAAAAAAAAAAAAATCAATACCAGCAGAAATAGAAATGAAATGAATCCAGTAGCACATCAAAAAGATCTCTCAAAATTCAATCATTAATAAAACTGCCAATGAGAAAAGCTCCTGACCAGATGGATTTATGGTAGAATCCTAACAGATGTACAGAGAAAAGCTGGTACCAATCCTATTGAATCTATTCAAAAAAATCCAGGAAGAAGGACTTCTCTTTAACTCACTATATGAAGCCAACATCACACTGATATAAAAATCTGGCAAGAGATAAGTGAAAAAGAAAAATTACAGGCCAATATCCCTGATAAACCTAGATGCTAACATAATCAGCAAATTACTAGCAAACTGAATCCAGCAGCACATCAAAAGGTAATTTACCACAATCAAGTAGGTTTCATTCTTGGGATGTGAGGTTGATTCAACATATGGAAATCAATAAATGTGATTCACCACATAAACAAAATTAAAAACAAAATCCACATGAGCATCTCAATAGACATGGAACAAGCTTTCAATAAAATCCAACATCTCTTTATAATAGAAACCCTCAAGAAACTAGGCATTGAATACTGGAGAACTTGAGAACTGGAACAAGACAAGGATGCCCACTCCCACCACTCCTGTTCAGCGTAGCACTGGGAATTCTAGCCAGAACAATCAGGGAAGAGAAAGAAATGGAAGGCATCCAAATAGGAAAAGAAGAATGCACACTATCTCTCTTCATTGGCAATATAAATCTATATCTAGAAAACCCTAAAGACCCCACCAAAAGCCTTCTGGAACTGATAAATGACTTCAGTAAAGTTTCAGAGCAAAAAAACAATGTACAAAGATCGGTATCATTTCCATACACCAATAACATCCAAGCTGAGAACCAAATCAAGAATGCAGTTGCATTTACAATAGCCACAACAAATAGAGTACGTAGGAATACATCTAACCAACGATATGAAAGATCTCTATAAGGATAACTACCAAAAGCTTCTGAAAGAAATCACAGATGACACAAACATATGGAAAAACAGTACATGCTCATGGACAGGAAAAATCGGTATGGTTAAAATGGTCATATTACCCAAAGCAATACACAGATTCAACACTAATTCTATCAAGCTACAATTGTTTTTCACAGAATTAGGAAAAGCTACTTTTAAATTCATGTGGAACAAAAAAAGAGGCTCTATAGCCAAAGCAATCCAAAGCAAAAAGAGCAAAGTTTGAGGCATCACATTACTTGACTTCAAACTTACTATAAGGCTACAGTAACCCAAAGAACATGGCACTGGCAGAAAGTCAGACATGTGGACTGATGAGATAGAATAAAGAACCCAGAAATAAAGCCATAAACTTACAACCATGTTTCACAACGTTGGCCAAAATAAACAATGGGGAAAGGATTCCCTGTTCAATAAATGCTGCTGGGATAACTGGTTAACCATATGCAAAAGTATGAAACTAGACCCCTATCTTTCACCATATAGAAACATTAACTGAAGATAAAGAATTAAATGTAAGACTGCCAACTTTAAAACTTCTTGAAGAAACATAGGAAGCAGCATTCTGGACATCGGACTTGGGAAGGAATTTATGGCTAAGACCGCAAAAGAAAATGCAACAAAAATAAAAATTGACAAGTAGCACCTATTAAACTAAATGTTTCTGCATGGGAAAAGAAACTATCAACAGATTAAGCAGGCAGCCTACAGAATGGGAGAAAATACTAACAAACTATACATCTGACAAAGGTCTAATACCAGAATCTATGGGGAAGTTAAATTAAAAAGCAAAAGCATGAATAACCACATTAGAAAGTGGGCAAAAGGCATGAACAAACACTTCTCAAAAGAAGACATAGAAATGACCAACGAACATATGAAAAAATGCTCCACATCACTAATCAACAGAGAAATGCAACTCAAAACCGCAGTGAGATACCATCTCACACCAGCTAGAATGGCTACTATGAAAAAGTTGAAAAACAACAGATGCTGGCGAGGTTGTGAAGAAAAAGAAACACTTTTACTAAATTAGTTCAGCCACTGTGGAAAGCAGCTTGGAGATATGTCAAATAGCTTAAAACTGAGCTTCCATTCAGCCCAGCCATCCTTTTACTGGTTATATATCCAGAGGTAAAATAAATTTTTCTTCCAAAAAGCCTCATGCATTTGTATGTTCATTGCAGCATCATTCACAATAGCAAAGACATGGAATCAACCTTGGTACCCATTAGTGGTATAATGGATAAAGAAAATGTGGTGCATATACATCATGGAATACTTTGCAGCCGTAACAATGAAGGAGATCATGTCCTTTGCAGCAACATAAATGTAGCTGGAGGCCATTACTTTAGCAAATTAAAGCAGGAACAGAAAACCAAATACCCACGTTCTTATCTGTAAGAGGGGGCTAAACAATGTGTAGCCATGGATACAGAAGTGGGAACAATAGAAACTGGGGGCTGCTAGCGGGGGCAAGGGGCAAGGGGGTAAACGTTGAAAAACAAACTATCTGATACTATGCTCAGCACCTGGGTGACAAATTAATTGTACTCTAAACCTCATATTATGCAATATGCTCATGTAACAAACCTGCTCATGTACTCCTTGAATCTAAAATAAAAGTTCAAATTAAAAAACAAAATTTCAAAAGTGCACCTACTGCACAGCCTTGCTGTGAGAATAAAATAAGATGATATGGGTAAGGCCTCCAGTGCCTCGTTAGTACAAAGTTATAAGAAAACTAGCTTCTAGGGAAGGCTTCTTCAATCAGAACACTTAATTAGCTATCTGATATTTAAGAAAATAAATGTAAAAAATATAAAAATTTTAAAACAAAGATTTGGCAATTTTGTTGCAGTTTGGAAGGTGATGCTATGTTTATCCTAATAAGGATTAAAAGGCAGGTTGAGAATAAATAAAATATAGCTTGACATAATTAGTTTAGCTGAGTGGCTTCAATATTGACCTAAAATCCAAGGCATGACCATGAAGTAATGTGACAGGAGTAAAAAAAATACACTGAGCACTTAACTTGACTTTGAGGTCCACAACCTTCCAAGCAATGAATATTGCTTTGGAAAACAATATTAATATTCAGTTTAAATTTATTATCCCTGTTAAATACTTTGGAACTTTTCCATAGGAACCACCAGTCCTAAGGTCCGGAAAGTCTCAAGGAAAGTTTGAAGGCAAACTTTTATTTTTTGAGAAAAAATAATACCCTAGTGTATTAGATTTAGTATCAAATCTAGTAAATAAGGTGACTTAACTGTAAAATACATTTTTAAGTGAGATTTTAAAAAAATGGATTCTATAATTTAAATTGAAGTATATGAGAGAGACACAGATGTATTCAACCTGGAGCCAGTTAGACTGCTTGAGAGGGAAAGCTATGTATACACTGCTTAAGGTTTAGCTACAGTAATGATTGGGTGGGTCAGTGACACTGCCGGTGTTTTATTCAACCATTGGATTGAACGCAGGTCTTTTCTCATTTAATCTATCAATATTGGTGGGAATCAAGTGAATAACCTGCAGTGGCGAGCAGAGCCTGAAGCAGTGACTTCAAACTGAGGCCAGTCCGGAGCCTGAAAAGGGAGGGAAGTGGAGCTCCCCTCGGTGCTTCCTGAGCAGCCTGTTCTCCCCTGCAGGTGTCCTTCAGCTGCTCAGAGAGCTCCAGAACCACTGCAGATTCTGAGAAGTTACAGAGAGCACAGGAAAGCAGGAGACCCACAGGCAGATGTGGTTGGAGGGTTCTGTCCTTTCTGAGGTTGTACCTCTGGTGCCTGGGGTAGTTTCTGGACAGCGTTTTCATTTTGGCATGCATACCGTCACTTTAGTTGAGGCAGGACAGGTGAGCCCCAATGTGGGGCTTTACCTACTAGGGTTCCTGGCATGGTCCAGGAAAGAATTCAAGGGCAAGGCGGATGTGGAAGAAAATAGCTTTATTGAAGTGGCAGTTCTGCAGCTCCAGCAGTGTCACAGCTCTGTGACTGCTCCTGCAGAGGAGGGCTACCCTGCAGGCAGGAGAGTAGCAGTTTAGGGAAGTTTTGCACAGTCACATTTATACCCACTTTTAATAACATGCAGATTAGCAGGTGGTTTCTGTAGAAATTTCTAGGGAAAGAGTGGGAACTCTTGAGGCATTAGGTCATTGCCATAGAAAGGGGAAGTAACTTGTGAGTGTTGTCATGGCAATGGTAAACTGACAGGGCACACTGGTGGTTGTGTCTGATGAAAAGCTGTTTTAGCTAGTCCTCAATCTGGTCGGATGTCCGGGCCCCATCACCTACCTCAGAGTCAGACTGTAATTTACATATGAAGAAGATTTGTGAAGGTCAGACTTAGAGCAAAACCTGTTTGGGGTGTCTCCTGGAGAAAACGTTTATGAATTTGACAGTTTATTTCAGTCAGAATCTTAAACTGATTCCACATGAGAGTGTCCTGTTATTAAAAAGGAAGGTCTTGAAGACAGAAGTTTTTCTACACCAAGAGAGTGGGTGGCATGCTGAGTTTCAAGAGTTAAATTTGTGAAATTTGTCAGAATCAAAATGAAGTCACTAATGTTAAGAAAACCCTGACAAACAGAGCCAGGGAAGGCCATGAAGAGAGGGATCACAAGCTGTATGCCTGAAAACAAAAACCATCACAAAAGACTGCAAAACTTACCACCTTGCACAAAGGCCACCACAACCTTACACAAAAGGGTATTTTGGCAAGGACGTCTGCCCAGTAACTGCCTGGCTGACCTCAGACTGATGTCACTCTTATTATTAATCTCTGTAGCCTCAGATAATTATTTCAAAACAATTGCGTGTTCCTCTTTGTTTTTTCCTTTAAAACCCTTTGTCTTCTCTTGCCTTCCTGAATATACACATAGTTTTTTATGACATGTGTATTCCCATTGCAATGCTTTATGACCAAATAAACATTGTTTCTTTTAGAAAAAACAAACAAAACAAACCCAAAGTGGTTTTGACTATTTTACAGTCCCACTAGCAGTGTATGAGACTGTGTGTCAGCGCACAACAGATTAATTCACATGATTTCCAGTGCACAGTGCATTGGTCTTTTTATTTTTGGCTATTTTAATAGATGTTTAATAGTATCTCAGCGTGATTTTAATTTGTATTTATGCGAGGATTAATAATGTCAGGCATCTCTTTATGCGATTATGTATCATCTGTATGTTTTCCTTGGTTAAATATCTGTCCAAATCTTTTTCCTTTGTAATTTTTTCTTGTTTACGACTAAGATTTAAAAGTTCTTTGTATATTATAGTTATAAGCATTTATCTTTCTAGACATTTCTGCCAGTCTGTGACTTATATTTTCATTCTATTGACAAGTTCTTTTGATAAGGTACAATTTATCAATTGTTTTATGAGTCATGTTTCTGGTGTTTAAATTAAGAAATCTTTGTTCAAACAAGGGTCACAGAAACGTTCTATATTTTTTCTTACAAGTCTTATTGTTTTAGGCTTTACACTTAAGTCTATGACACTTTTTTAGTTAGTTTTTATGTATGTGGTACATACATCCAAGTTAGTATTTTGCAAATGGATATCCAATTGTTCCAACACCCTATGTATAAAATAGTATCCATTTCCACTGAATTGACTTTGCAGATCTTAAAAGATCAGATGTTCATATTTGACATATAAGACTATGTCTGGACTTTCTATCCAGGTCGATCGATATGCTTGTCTATGTTGAACCCTATTCTGCACTGTCTTAATTATTTTAGCTTTTTCATAAATCTTGAAACCCACTTTATGTCTCCGTTTTTCAGAGTTGTTTTGGCTATTCTTTGTTCTCTGCATTTCCATATGTATTTTAGATTCATCTTGTCAAATTCTATAACACTAAAAACAAACAAAAACATAAACAAACAAAATGACACTGGGATATTTTTAATTAAACATTTTACTTTGAAATGATTATAGTTTCACATGAAGTTGTAAGGGATAAGATAAAACTACTTGGTCATGACATATTGTCCTTTTCTACATTTTGTTAGATTTTATTTACTAAAATTATATTTGAAGTTTTTTTTTTGTATTTGTGAGAGATATTATTCTGTGGCTTTCTTTTCTGGTAATGTTTTTGTCTTATTTTGTTATCAATGTTATACTGGTTTCATATAATTAGATGGAAATTATTTCATACTTTTTAATTTTATGGAAGAGTTTCTATAGAATTAGCATTTTTTTTTTCCTTTTCTTTTCCCTGCAACTTTTAATTTCCAGGGTACATGTGCAGGAAGCGCAGGATTGTAACATAGGTAAACATGTCCTATGGTGGTTTGCTGCACAGATCAATTCATCCATTAGCTTTTCTTCCTGATAATCTTCTTCCCCCGATACCCCCTGACAGGGCCCAGTTTGGTTGTCCTCCCCACCTTGTGTCCATGTGTTCTCATTGTTCAGCTCCCACTTATAAGTGAGAACATGAGAACATGTGG
Source organism: Papio anubis (assembly GCF_008728515.1). Lineage (NCBI taxonomy): Eukaryota > Metazoa > Chordata > Mammalia > Primates > Cercopithecidae > Papio > Papio anubis. Next base: position 118,728,433 of record NC_044979.1, read on the forward strand.
TGTTTGGTTTTCTGTTCCTGTCTCAGTTTGCTGAGAATAATGAATTTCAGTTCCATCCATGTGCCTGCAAAGGACATGATCTCATTCCTTTTTATGGTTGCATAGTATTCCTTTTTATGGTTGCATACTATTTATGGTATAGAAAGATCTCAAATTAACAACCTAACATCATCACTGAAAGAACTAGAGAACCAAGAACAAAGAAAACCAAAAGCTAGCAGAAAACAAGAAATAACCAAGATCACAGAAGAACTGAAGGGGATGGAGACATGAAAAACCCTTTAAAAAATCAACAAATCCAGGAGCTGATTTTTGGAAAAAGTGATAAAACAGACTGCTAGCCAGTCTAGTAAAGAAGAAAAGAGACAAGACTCAAATAGACACAATCAGAAATGATAAGGGTAATATCACCACTGACCCCAAAGAAATACAAACCACCATCAAAGAATACTATAAACACCTCTGTGAACATAAACTGGAAAATCTAGAAGAATTGGCTAAATTCCTGGACATATATACCCTCCCAAGACTGAACCAGGAAGAAATTGAATCCCTGAATAAACCAATAAACAGTTCTGAAATTGAGATAGTAATAGTTACAAACCAAAAAAAGCCCAGAACCGGACAGATTTACAGCTGAATTCCTAGAGGTCCAAAGAAGAGCTGGTACCATTTCTACTGAAACTATTGCAAACAATTGAAAAAGAGCAAATTTTACCTAACTCATTTTATGAAGCCATTATCATCCTGATATGAAAACCCGGCAGAGATAAAAAAAAAAAAAAAAAGAAAGAAAAGAAAACTTCAGGCCAATATCCCTGACCAACATTGATGCAAAGATCCTCAATAAAATACTGGCAAACAGAATCAAGCAGCACATCAAAAAGCTTATCCACCATGATCAAGTCAGCTTCATCCCTGAGATGCAAGGCTGGTTCAACATAACCAAATCAACAAATGTGATTCATCACATAAACAGTACTAAAGGCAAAAAGCACATGATTATCACAACAAATGCAGAAAAGATTTTCAATAAAAGTTAACATCCCTTCATGTTAAAAATTCAATAAACTAAGTATTGATAGAACATATCTCAAAATAATAAGAGCCATATATGACAAACCAACAGCCAATATCACACTGAATGGGTAAAACTAGGAACACACCCCTTTGAAAATCGGCACAAGACAAGGATGCCCTCTCTCACCACTCCTACTCAACACAGTATTGGAAGTTCTGGCCAGGGCAATCAGGGAAGAGAAATAAATAAAGGGTATTCAAATAGGGAGAGAGGAAGTCAAGTTATATTTGTTTGCAGATGACATGATCCTATGTCTAGAAAATCCCATCTTCTCAGCCCAAAAGCTTCTTAAGCTGGTAAGCAACTTCAGCAAACACTCAGGAAACAAAATAAATGTGCAAAATTGCTAGGTCTCCTATACACGAACAGCAGACAAGCAGAGAGCCAAATAATGAATGTATTCCCATTCACAATTGCTACAGAAAGAATAAAATACCTAGGAATACAGCTAAAAAGGGAAGTGGAAAACCTCTTCAAGGAGAACTACAAACCACTGCTCAAGGAAATCAGAGGACACAAACAAATGGAAAAACATTGCATGCTCATGGATAGAAAGAATCAACACTGTGAAAATGGCCATATGGCCCAAAGTAATTTATAGACTCAGTGCTCTTCCCATTAAACTACCATTGACATTCTTTACATAATTAGAATGAACTGTTTTAAGATTCATATGGAACCAAAAAAAGAGCTCGAATAACCAAGACAATCCTAAGTAAAAAGAACAAAGCTGCAGGCATCATGCTACTCGACTTTTTTCTTAAATTTTTGTGTAATTCATCAGTGAATTCATATAGAACTATAATTTTCATTGTGAGAAGGGTTTTACCTACAAATGAAATTTCAATAGATATATACCTATTGGGCTATCTATTATTCTTGAGGAGGCATGAGTCTTTCAGGGAATTGTATGTTTTATAAAAGTTATTCAACTCAATGGCATAAAGTTCTTCATAACATTTCCATATTACTGGTTTAACAATTGTGGAATCTGTGGTCATATTACCTCTTTCTTTCTGGCTGTTAGTAATTTGAGGTTTTTTGTTTGGTTTTGGTTTTGTTGTTGCTTACTTGTTTTATTCCTGAACAAATTGCCTACTGGTTTATGAATTTTATAGATGCTTTCAAAGAACCAGCTTTTTGTTCATTGAATTTTCTCTTTTCTATTTCATTGATTTCGTCTCTGATATTTATTATTTTGATTCTTCTATTTTGTGTTTAATTTGCTTTTGTTTTTTCGTTAACTGTTTTAAATTAGAAGTGGGGGCTATTGATTTGAGTTCTGTATTTTTCTTTTATATAAAAAGAATAAAAGATGCATTGCAGAGGGAAATTCTAAGTACTCAAACACTAACATGCTTTGTTTTTATTCCTTTCAAAATAGTTTTTTATTTCCACTTGATTTATTTTTTGACTCGTGTTGTTTAGAAGTTTCATTTATCTACAAATAGTTTGGTAACTTTTTCTTTGTCTTTTATTAGGGGTTTCCAATTTATTCCACTTGGATAGTTTCAAAATAATTTATATTTGTGTTAGGCACAGAATATCGTCTATCTTAGCAGTTGGTCTGTGTGAACTAGAAAACAATGTGCATTCTTCTAATGTTGGGTAGAGTAGGCTACAAATGTCAACTAGGTAATATTAATTGACCATGCAGTTCACATGTGCCATCTTTGTATGGATTTTGCATTTCCTTTCCTATCATTTATTGAGAGAGGGATATTGAAATTTCTGACTATTAGTGGAGATTTGTCTATTTCTCCTTGCATTTGCATCACTTTTAGCTTCATATATTTGACATAGTGCTAAGTGCATAAACTTTTAGGATTTTTATGTCCTCTTGATTAATTGGCTCATTCATCACTATTACAAGATCTTCTTTACTCCTGGTACTACTTTTGTTTAAAATCTAATTTGATACCAATCCAGCCACTCTAGTATTCACTTTACCTTTATTTGTCTAATCTCTTCTATGTTCCCCTTTTTCCTTCTTTATCTACCTTATTTTGGATAACTTGAGTATACTCTTATTTCGTTTTATCTCCTTCTTTGGCTTACTAGCTTTACCACTTTTTTAAAAAAGTAGTTTATTATTATTATTATTATTTCTTTTCATTTGGGGGAGGATGTGGGTCACAGGGCAAGATCTCATTCTCTTGGTCAGGCTGGAATGCAGTGGCACAATCATATCTCACTGTAGCCTCAAACTCATGGAATCAAGTGATTCCTCTGCCTCGGCTCCCTGAGTAGCTGGGACTGTAGATGTGTGCCACTGTGCCCAGTTAATTTGTCTTGTTTTATTTATCTTATTTTTTGTTGTTGTTGAGATTGGGTCTCGCTTTGTTGCCCAGGCTGGTCTTGAATTACTGGCTTCAAGTAATTCTCCCATCTTGGCCTCCCAAAGTGCTGGGGTTATAAGCGTGACTCACGCTTGTGGTTTCTTTAGAGTTTATATTGCACATCTTTGAGTTGTCACTATTTTCCTTCAAATGATCTTATATTACTTTATTTATAGAATGAGAAACCTAAATTTCTTTTCTACTAGATTTTATGCTATTTTTGCCACATAGTTTACTTAAATATCTATTATGAAACCAATAATACATTGTTAATAGTTTTTGTTTAAGTAGTGAACTATCTTTAAATATTTACATAAGGAGAGAGTAATTTTATATAATTACCCCTGTAGTTACCATTTCTGATGTCTTTACTTATTTTTATAAATATACATTTCCACAATGTCATTTGTTTCTATCTGAAACACAACATTTGATCAATTCTCTCAGCTTTTGCATATATAAGAAATTAATTTCCCTTTGGTTTTGAACATTTTTTCTGGGTATAGATTTCTAGGTAAACCAGTTTTGGTTTTTCCCTTTTTACAAACTTTAACAATGTTGGCCAGGCGCAGTGACTCAGGCCTGTAATCCCAGCACTTTGGGAGGCCGAGGCAGATGAATCACAAGGTCAGGAGTTCGAGACCAGCCTGACCAATATGGTGAAACCCCGTCTCTACTGAAAATACAAAAAATTAGCCGGGTGTGGTGGTGCGCACCTGTTATCCCAATTACTCAGGAGGCTAAAACAGGAGAATTGCTGGAACCCAGGAGGTGGAAGTTGCAGTGAGCCCAGATTGTGCCACTGCACTCCAGCCTGGGCAACAGAGCAAGACTCTGCCTCTAACAAACAAACAGACAAACAAAAAAGTGTTGCTGCATTGTGTCCTCATTTGCCTTTTTTCCTGAGAAATTTAATCTGTTTTCTCCTTATCTTTGCTCTTCTGTATGTAATGTGTCATTTAATTTCTTTTTTCGCTGATCTTGAACAATTAGATAGCAATTATGTTCTGATGTAGCTTTATAGTTATTGTACTTGAGTTTTGCTGAGATTTTTGGAACTAAGGAATTACACCATTAAATTCGTAAATTTTTCAGTTATAATTTCTTCAACTATTTTTTGTCTCTTTCCTTTTCTCCTCTACTTTTAAGAATCTAACTGCATGTCTTTTATACTGTTTGAAGTGTCCTCTAAACTCTTTATGCCCTTTTTTTAAAGAAAGATTTATGTTTTAATGTGAATAGCTTTAATTTTTATGTGTTCTTGTTCACAAATCTTTTCTTCTGCAATGTCAAATTTTGTGTTATTTTCTTCACAGTATTTTTTAACTCAACCATTAAAATATTCATCTCCAGAACTTTGATTTGGGTCTTTTTCATATTGTCCATGTTCTTCCTTAACATTGAAACATACAAGAAATACATATAGTATTTAATGTCTTTGCTTACTAATTCTAGCACCTGTGGTTCTGAACTGCTGTTCATTAATTGTTTTTTCTCTTCATTATGATTCCTATTTTTCTGACTCTATAAATACCTGGTATTCCTTCATACCAATGCCAGTCATAGTAAATTTTTCCCTTGGTAGATGATTGCTTTTCTATAAATATCATTGTGATTCCTCCTGAGATATGGAGAAGTTACTTATATATTTTTTTCTTTGTGTCTTTTTTCTTTTTAAGAATTATTAGGCAGAGTCAAAGCATTTATCAATCTATAATTATTATCTGCTACTGGGATAAGTCTATTCTGTGTATCTGCCTACCTGTAAACATCTTTGTACCTTTATATTTATAGTGCATATATTTTACAGAGAGAAAATAGTGGCATCTTACTTTTTATAATTGCTGAAACTCTCTACTTTTTCTTTGAAATGTTTATTATATTCACACAGTGTAATTGTTGATATGTCTTGATTTAGTCTTTTGGCATTTGTTTTCTATTTCTCCGATTTAATTTTTGTTTTAATCAAACATACGACAATATTTTTATCTTCTTTATCATATTTTTAGCATTGTTGTTACATTTAAATTAATTTTCTGAGTTGTTTTAAGAATTAAAATATGTCTTCCTAACTTACAGTCTTCTAACAAGTAACATTATATCACTTTACATAAAATGTTTAAAAAAAAAAGAAATCAAACTTGACACAATGTAGTTATATTTAACTTCCATATTTTGTTTTATTTTTCTTACATGCTTTGCTTTTACATGTATTATAAGCCCCATAATAATATTGCTTTTATAATAAAAAAAATCAATACCAAGTCTCACTCTGTCACCCAGGCTGGGGTACAATGGCATAATCATAGTTCACTGTAACCTCAAACTCTTGGGCCCCAAAAATCCTTCTGCCTCAGCCTCCCGAGTAACTGAGACTACCTGTACACATCACATCTGACTAATTTTTAATTTTTTAAAATAAAGATGAGGTCGCACTCTGTTGCCCAGGCTCTCGAATTCCTGGCCTCAAGTGATCCTCCCACCTTGGCCTTCAAAAGTTGTGGGATTACAGGTGTGAATTATCATGCTGGGACTCCTATTTTTTATCCACCAGTTTTAAAAAAAATTCTTTTCAGTACTCTTTAATTCTTGTTGATTCTAATGTTATACATCTCCCTGTATCCTGCACTTCCTTTAACATATTATCTAGTGCAAATATGCTGGCAAGGAATTCTTTCCTCTTTCATTGGTCTGAAAATGTCCTCATATATATTTTTCAATTTTTAAGATAGGCTAATTGGCTATACACTTCTCCACTGATGTTTTTTTCCCTTAAAAATTTATCTTTATTATTCATGTCTGCCTTCTGCCTATCATTGTTTCTTGTAAGAGGTGATCTGTCATTTTCATTGTTTCTCCACATTTTTAAAAAAAACTTTCATTTTAGTTTCAGGGGTACATGTGCAAGTTTGTTATGCAGATAAATTAGTTGTTGTGGAGGTTTGGTGTAGAGATTATTTTGTTACCCAGGTAATAAGCATGGTGCCCAATAGGTAGGTTTTCTATCCTCATCCTCCTGTCTCCCTCCCCCTCAAGTCAGGCTCAGTATGTATTGTTCTGTTCTTTGGGACAATTCGTACTCAATGTTTAGCTCTCACTTATAAGTGAGAATATGTGGTATTTGGTTTTCTGTTCCTTTGTTAGTTTGCTTAGGATAATGGTTTACAGCTTTATCGATGTTGCTGCAAAGGACACGATCTCCTTCACGTTTTGGCTGTGTAGTACTCCATGGTGTATATGTACCATATGTACCACATTTTCTTTATCCAGTCTACTGTTGGTGGGCATCTAGGTTGATTCCACGTCTTTGCTATTGTAAATAGTGGTGCAGTGAACATATGTGTGCATATGTGTCTTTATGGAAGAATTATTTATATTCATTTGGGTATATATCCAACAATGTAATTACTGAGTTAAATGGTAATTCTGTTTTAAGTTCTTTGAGAAACCTTTAAACTGTTTTCCACAGTGGCTGAACTAATTTACATTCTCGCCAGCAGTGTATAAGTGTTCCCATTTGTCTTCAACCTCTCCAGCTGTTATTTCCTTAGTTTTTAATAGTAACCATTCTGGCTGGTGTGAGACAATATTTCATTGTGGTTTTCATTGGTATTTCTCTAATTATTAGTGAATGTTGAGCATTTTTTCATATGCTTGTTGGCTGTGTGTATGTATTTTGAAAGGTCTCTGTTCATATCCTTTACCCACTTTTTAATGGGATTTTTTCATTTGCTTGTTAGTGTAAATTCCTTATAGCTTCTGGATATTAGACCTTTTTCAGGTGCATATTTTGCAAATACTATTGTTGTCTCTTTACTCTGCTGATAGCGATTTTTGCTGTGCAGAAGCTCTTTAGTTTAATTAGATCCAATTTGTCAGTTTAGGGTTTTGCTGCAATTGCTTTTGGTGTCTTTGTTATTAAATCTTTGGCCATTCCTACGTCCAGAATGGTATTTCCTAGTTATCTTACATGGTTTTTATAGTCTAAGGTTTATCTTTAATTATGTAAATGATCTTGAATTAATTTTTGTATATGGTGAAAAGTAGGGGTCTAGGTTCAATCTTCTGCATATTGTCAGCCAGTTATCCCAGTATCATTTATTGAATACAGAATCCTTTCTTTCTGGCTTGTTTTTGTCAGCTTTGTTGAAGAACAGCTAGTTGTAGGTGTGTGGCTTTATTTCTGGACTCTCTATTGTGTTCCATTGATATATGTGTTTGTTTTTGTACCGGTACCATGCTGTTCTGGTTACTGTAGCCTTTTAGTACAATTTGAAGCTGGGTAATGAGATGCCTTCAGCTTTGTTCATTTATCTTTGGATGGCTTTGGCTATCCAAGCTATTTTTTTTTTATTCGATATGCATTTTAGAGTAGTTTTTTTTTTCTAATTTTTTGAAGAATGTCCTTGGTAGTTTGATAGAAATAGTATTGAATCTGTAAATTGCTCAAGGCACTATGACTATTTTAATTATGTTGATTTTTCCTATCTATGAGCGTGGAATTCTTTTTCATTTGTTTGTGTCATCTCTGATTTATTTGGACAATATTTTGTAATTTTCATAATAGAAATCTTTTACCTCCCTAATTAGCTGTATTTCCAAGTACTTTATTCTTTTGTGGCTATTGTCAATGGGATTCTGTTCTTGATTACTTCTCATCTTGGATATTGTTGGTGTATAGAAATGCTACTGATTTTTGTATATTGATTTTGTATACTGAAACTTTGTTAAAGTTGCTTATCAGATCTAGGAACTTTTGGACAGGAACTATGGGGTTTTCTAAGTATACGATCATATTGTCTCCAAACAGTGATAGTTCCTATTTGGATGCACTTTATTTGTTTCTCTTGCCTGATTGTTCCGGCTAGGACTTCCAGTACTATGTTGAATGGGGTGGTGAGAGTAAGCTTCTTTGTCTTGTCCCACTTCTCAAGAATAATGCTTCCAGCTTTTTCCCATTCAGTATGGTGTTGACTGTGGGGTTTGTCACAGATACCTCTTATTATTTTAAAGTATGTTTCTTCAATGCCTAGTATGTTGTGTTTCTCCACATTTAACTTACATTTCCCCATTTTGGGTGCCTTTTAAAATTTAATTTTACACTTTCTTTTCAGCAGTCAATGATTGAGCGTGGTTTCTGTTTTATTTCCCACATTTGGGGTTTGTTAAGTGTCTTAGATTTGTAAACTGATGCTTTTGGGAAATTTTCATCCACTGTTTCTTCATTATTTTCTTCTATACCTTCTCCCTTTTATATCTTAGAGCTCAAATTACATATACTACTTGATGTTGTTCAGATGTTTACTGAGCTATGTTTACATTTTTCAATATATTTTTCTCCCTATGTTCTATACTTCGGTAAATTCTATTGGTCTGTCTTTATGTTTATTGATTTTTTATTCTGTAATGTGTAATCTGCAATTATCAGAAAATTATGTTTTAAATGTATTATGGTCTAGTTTTAGAATTCCCACTTTACTTTTGTAATACTTTCTATTTCTCTATTGATAGTCCACATGTGTTTACTCTTTCTTTCCATCTTTTCATCTAAATTCTCAAGTACACTGGGGCACTGCCTAGTGGAGCTGTGAAAAGAGGACCACCATCCTCCAAACCCCAGAATGGTAGATCCACTGACAACTTGTACCATGTGCCTGAAAAAGCCACAGACACTCAACCAGCTGTGGAAGCAGCAGGATGGAGAGTTGGATCCTGCAAAGCCACAGTGGCAGAGCTGCCCAACGTCATGGGAGCCCACCCCTTGCATCAGCGTTACCTAGATGTGAGACATGGAGTCAAAGGAGATTGTTTTGGAGCTTTAAGGTTTAATGACTGGTCCTCTGTGTTTTGGACCTACGTGAAGGCTGTAGCCCTTTTGTTTTGGCTAATTTCTCCCATTTGGAATGGGAACATTTACCCGATGCCTGTACCCTCATCATATCTAGGAAGTAACTCATTTGCTTTTGATTTTATAGGCTCCTGGGCAGAAGGGATTTGCCTTTTCTCAAATGAGAGTTTGGACTATGGACTTTTGAGTTGATGCTGAAATGATTTAAGACTTTGGAGGACTGTTGGGAAGTTATGATTGGGTTTGAAATGTGAAAAGATATGAGATTTGGTGATGGCCAGGGTCAGAATGATACGATTAGGCTTTGTGTCTTCACCCAAATCTCTTATTGAATTGTAATCCCCAGGTGTTGAGGGAGAGACCTGGTAGGAACTGATTGGATCATGGGGGTGGTTTTCCCCATGCTGTTCTCATGATGCTGAGGGAATTCTCACAAGATCTGATGGTTTCATCAATGGTAGTTTTTCCTATGTGCTCACACTTTCTCTCCTGCCACCATGTAAAATGTACCTGCTTCCCCTTCTGCCACTATTGTAAGTTTCCTGAGGCCTCCCCAGCCATGCGATAGTGTGAGTCAATTAAACCTATTTTAGTTATAAATTACCAGTTTAGGGTATTTCTTTATAGCAGTGTGAAATTATTCAGTCTTGGGTATTTTTTCATAACAGTGTGAAAATGAACTAATACACTCTTTGTCAGATTTATATATATTTTCTGATTATTAAATCAGTATTTTCTCATTATATGTTTTCAAAGTGCAGAAGAGCAAGAAAAACACTGATAATCACAGCATTCACAGAATACTAACTACTTGTTCTTGATAATTGTACTGTGCTTATGTAAGATGCTAACAGCACAGTCTGATGAGAGATTTAAGATAACTCTACCCTATTTTGCAGATTTCCTTTAAGATTAAAGTTAGTTCGAAATTAAAAGTTTAAAAATCACCATAATGCTTTTGTAGACTTTTAAATATTTGAGACTGTATTGTATATCTAATTTTGTATCTTGATTTTTTTAAAACAATATACCATTAGCATTTACTTACCACAAAACTCTTAATAAGCATTTTGTTTAATGTTGTCATAACATTCCAATTAAAAAATACATCACCATTTTCTACACTATTACCCTTCTCTTGCACTATTGAGCTGTTTCTATTTCTGCTATAAACATTATTATAATAGCAATATTGCAATAGTATCTGCAAAATTACTGCAAAACTTATTGATAATTCTTTGGCTTAATTTTGGATTATGCTCCGATGTTGGAAACCAGGGTCAAATGTTGCAAACATTTAAAAGAATAGCATCAAGCATGCACAAGTAAACTTACTGAATGTCAACCAAGAGTCAGAGAGGAGAAAGACAGAAGAGTCCAGCTGAGTGACATTTGGACAGTAGAAATTTAGAATAGTAACATACTTGGGTTCCCATATGAGTAACTATAGGGTCTGAGAAAATATTTAGGTGCTCGATAGTCACATATTGGTTTCTAGGGAAAATTGGTTAGAAGATAATGAATAAAGTAGGTAATATATCCAAGTTGTTGTCAAATGCCTTGGAACCAGGTTCTTTAAGCTCACATTTTGGGGTGAGGTGGGTTATAGGAATAAAAGTAGGAAAAAAGTAAAACATAAGTACTGCAGAGGTGCAGAACTGTATTTGTTAGGGTTCCCCAGAAAAACAGAGCCAATAGTACATGTGATGTGTATACACAGAGAGAGAGAGAGAGAAGAGGAAGAGATGTATTGTGGAAATTGACTTACATGATTGTGGAGGCCTAGATGGACCACTGTCTACCATCTTTAAGCTGGAGAACCTGGAAAGCTGATGATATAATTCAGTTCAAATCCAAAAGCCTAGAACCAGGGGAGTCAATGATGTAATTCCAAGTTTAAGTTAGAAGGTCTAAGAACTGGCAGGGGTGGGTGTGGGAGTTGGGCTGTTTGGTTTAAGTCCTGAAACCTGAAGCCTGGGGAAGGAGGAACTTCCATGTACAAGGGCAGGAGAAGTTGGATGTAACAGCTCAAGAACAGAGAGACTGAATTCACTCTTTCTCCACCTTTTTGTTCTATTCAGGCCCTTGACTCATTGATGCCCATTGACGAGGGCTGATCTTTAGTCAGTCTGTTGATTCAAACATTAATCTCTTCTGGAAACACCCACAGAAACCCAGAAATAAGAAATAAGTTTTTGCTAGCTCTTCTGACACACCTTAGCCTGGTAAATTTGATACATAAAATTAACTATCACAAGGGCTGAAGCTAAAGAAGGAGTCACTCACTATTCTCAAAGGAGTGTGAATGACTGGTGTACTACAGAACTTAATTTTAGGCTTTGGCCGTCCTGAACTTTTCTCAGAAGGAGTGGATCCATTAGAAACAAGGAGTAAATGCTCTCTCTGGGCTTCCATTCATGAACAATGCTCACCTTGGTGACTCCGGAACATTGTTCTCTTGGAGAATAGAATAATTTGTGGAAGACAATAACTTTATGTTTGAGGGTTAGGGATTGGCTGAGACCATTGTGGGGCTAGAGGAAGTTTCATGGATATATAATCCTAACACTATTAGGTTAAAGATATAGCGCAAGTGTGAGCCTGCACACTTGTGGGTAGGGTTATAACTAGGGTGGAAATCATTTTTAAAATATATACATTCTCAAACCCCACTATGACCCACTAAATCAGAATCTATCAGGACAAGATCAGGAAATCTCTGCTTTTATGGCATTCCAAAGATATCTAGAACAAAAATTCAAATTTGAAAAGCACTAAGCTAAAATCTGGAGGCAGCACTAAGGGCTATCAACTGAAACCAACAGACTGCTAGGAAAGGATAACAACAATAACAGGGATAACAACAATAACAGTAATAACAGCAATGAGCATATGAGCATAACCAAAGCTCAATTAAGAGAACAGAGATAAAAGGCTAAGACCCAGGCAGAACCTGGACTGATAAGGGAAAGAACTCTAACTAATTTTGGCCTGGAAGTGTGAAAGGTGCTTACAGGGAAAAAAAGTGCAGTTGCCTAAAAAACACTGAGTAATCATTAAATGTTTAGTTAGAGACTGGGCTGTTTTGATTGATTCAGTTATGAATCATTAGCACCTATCATTCCTTCACTGAATATCTAGAATTACTTAATGACTTATACTAAAATAGACTAGATAGGATGAAGGAATAGAACCTCAAGAATCCCAGAATATTTCTCATTGCAGGATGTTCATTTTCCTCCCTCAAACTTTAATCCAGTTCTGGCCACAGAAGGAGTAGCAGAAATGTGAGTAAATGAGCCATATGCTGGCACTGTTCCATTTGTCATGGGCTATAAGATCATAATCACCATTCTGCAGCCTCCTCCATTGATTGGTTAACTGTCCACAACTCTGACTCCTACAATTAACCACACCGCTTGTTAAGCTGAACCCACCATTAGATATACTTTCAAGTAGCAGCTTAAATACTAACTCAAGCAATATTCCAATTACGTGATATATATCTATTATATTTCATATTCCTTGCTGGAGCCTTGTACATTGTGAAAACAGTAAATGTTGATTGAATTTTGAGCATCCAAGAAAAATGTCATTTGAATGCATTAAAATGTGAGCATCATTGATTTATTTCCTTGATCATTTGGGAGTTAAAGATCAAGATGTTGAAAGAAAAATAAGGGTTAGTGGAATTTACACAGGGGTGGGACCACGTTTGTATAATTGAACAAAAACATTGTCTTAATTATTCAAATCTACAATCCACATTCACACAGTTTGATTTAAATAAGAACAAGAAATGTGACAATTGGATAAACAGGGCCAGGGCATGAGATTTATTATTATTATTACTCTTGATGGCAGATAGGGAGTCAATATTTAAAAAGTATTTTCAGTAATAATTGAAGGGAACTTAAATTTCCTAAACTGGGAATGTAGAGAGATGGCACCACTCAGAACAAGCTGAAAGTACTTAGTTACGTTAGTTGTAGAAAGCACCATGACCTAGCACTTCCACTCCTGGGAGTTATAAACAAAAGACAATTTCAAACAGGTTAACAAGTACATTCCTTAGAGAGAATTTGTGGTGGCAAGTTTTTAAACATAGTCTGGGTGAAGAGGTAAAAAGCAGTAGACACACAGTGCAGAGCCTCCCCGTCTTAGGTAGGGCTCTTAGATGTGAAATCTCTTGCAATGATTTATTGACTGACCGCTCTCAGGAAAAGTGAGAGAAGCTCAATGTGGCAGGGGAAGAAATGTGTTTTGAAAGGTCAAGCCCTAGCCTCATCCTATGGACAGCTCTGGAGTATAAGTGGTCTCACCATTTGTCTTACCCAGACATAAGGGACTGGGCTGTTAACACCTCCATTTTGGTCAGTCGATGGCTGCCCTTGGTGAAAAGCAAGCTACAGCCAGATCTACTTATCTTCATTTGGGTGGTATTCATTTACTTCCACAGTTAATCTTGGGGGTCCCACTGACACCCAATCTGCATTGCCCATTGTGGTAGACACCAGCTTTTTGCCTTGGTGCAGTACCACAGAGGCCTTTTGTGCCGTGCTGATGGTGGCTTGTCAAGTCTGTGAAGACATGGTAAAGCAGATTAGGTCTGAAATAATCCACTTCCTTTGCACTGAGTTCCTCAGTTATTTATTCTTAGTTTGGTAACAGGTTTTGTTATTGGTTCCCGTTTGTTCGGCATTCTTGGTGGAATTAACCCATTTCTCTTCATTCTGTTTTGCAGCCTTTTGTTCTGTGTCATGCTATCTGGAAATGCTGTTTCTCATAAGAAAAGACATATAGGAAGGAAACTAACCATAGACTCTGTAAGCCTCTTGTTTGAGCTGCCCTCACAGACCTGTGGGTTTACAGTCCTCACCTGAGAAACGGTTGTCTACTTGGACAAACTTTGCTGTAAGTCACCAATAAAACTAAATGATATTTCCTTTCACTCTTGATTTTGCATGCTGTGGGTTTGGCATTGATCCAGAAAGAAGATTTTCTCTTGTTTTCCACTTGCCGGGGTGAGCAGATTGTCAGGTCTGGCTTTGGAGGCAGACACTCATTAGGTTGGGGTACCAAGACACAAGGTCCACAAGCATTGCTGCCTACCAACTATGACCAGCACTCACCAGGTCATTCAAGTCTTCTCCTCTACAGGAAATATTCCTGCTTCTTGTAGGTACTCCCTTCACAATTCTAATGCTTGCACCTATCTTTCTAAGTTGCGTAATTTTACCAAGGATGATTTGGTAATTCAGTGGCCACTCTGGGAAATATTTGATTTGAGGACAATTGTTTATTTGAGAGGTACCTTAGGAAATATAGGGAATAAGATTTCACAAGCCCAATAGGCAGCATTTTTTTTATTGGTATGCAGAAATCTCCAAAAACAAAAACAAAAAAGCTGTGAATCAGTAATTACTTCACTGAAAGATTATTTGGCCAAAGTTAATGAGCAAGTTGACAATCTTAAGTAGGAAAAAACTAGGCTCCTTTCCTTAGTAAATCCCCCTCCTTTCCCTCCAGTTGTCTCTCTATTTTCAGCCCTCCTTCTTCTTTCTTATGTGATTTCTCCCCTTCCATACCCTCTCTCTCCTCTTCTTGTCCAGATCCTCTTCCTTTTCCTATCACCTCTCCTAAAACCCTAAAATTCCAGTTGCTTTTAAGAATCTCTTCCTCCCATGAAACAAATATGCAAACAACTGTGGAATTTAAACCTTACATCTGAATTTAATTGAAGTGTTATACTTAAAGATTTCTCTAACCGCCCTCCTACCAAAAAAAAGAACAGTGGATATATTCGTAGGAGAATTTAGAATTCCTGTGTGTATATAAAATCCAGACCTAACTGACCTATATCAGCCTGAACACAGTGCTGATCTGAGCCTTGGATGCTAAATCCTTGAGAGAAAAAGCTGACAGAACTGACCTGAAAAGGGACTTATGGGATCTTTCTTTCCAGAATACACCCAAGGGTTGAAAAAAAATGCCAGAAAAGTATATTAAAGTTTCTTAAAAGCCATACCTGAAATATTTCCCATAAAAATTGATTGGCCCATAATTCAATTATGCAAACCAAAAGGATGAAATTGTAGGAGATTTATGGAATGGACTAGAAACATGTCCAACAATTTTTGGGAGTGAAAAAAGGTACTGATGGAACAGCAGAACTTTCATTTCACTTTAATCAATGTAGTCAAAACTGAAACAGAAGCCCTAATTCAAAAATAAAAATCAGAATGAAAACTGGCCCCTTTAGTGGAACTACAACACCT
Organism: Papio anubis; assembly: GCF_008728515.1. Taxonomy (NCBI): domain Eukaryota; kingdom Metazoa; phylum Chordata; class Mammalia; order Primates; family Cercopithecidae; genus Papio; species Papio anubis. The sequence goes on from NC_044979.1 coordinate 118,743,979, forward strand.
GACAAAACATTTTAAAAGGACTCTAGAACAAAAACAAGACTCAAAGGGAACCCATGGCCCAGCCCATCAAACAGCTATGTGGCCCACTCACCAACCAATCCCCTGCTAACCAAGACACTTGTAGATACTGTAAACAGAAGGGACAGAAGGGAAAAGAAAATTGTCTCATCATACAAAAGAAAAACAAGACAAAAATTTTCTTAATTCAGATCAATGAGAGTGCTTTCAGGAAAGAAAACATGCCCAATATCATACTGTATCCTTAAACATTCAAGGTGTTTAACCACAAACATAGGTGGGCATTCTTATCAATTCCTGGTGGATATGGATATTACTCTTACTGTATCAAATCCAGACACGTTTATTCAACTTGTTCCTTGGAGTAAACATACCACATAGGTGTGTTTCCCTGTGTGTGTAACCCACAGATTTTGCCTATTTCCCAGCCCTTAATCATAACCTTTGGGCTCTTGACTGAAAAACATTTCTTCCTGCTCTGTGATATTACTCCTGCAAATTTAATAGAGAGATGTACTTTGCAAATGAAATCATGATACTAAATGGACAGCAGAGGGATAATTTCTTCAGGTCCCAGAGGATGTTCTTATTCATATCAAGTTATGTCTGCTCTGAATATACTTGCTCAATTATATTTGATAAAGAGCCCGGATAAAACCCTTAATAGTGTGCCTAATGCTCTGTGAGCTAAAATTCTACTGACATAGGCAACAGAGAAGAGAAAAACATAAAAACGTTCGGATAGATTCTACCACACCATTATCTATACATTCCGAATATCCATTGAAGCCAGAAGCAAGAGGGAATCACACCTGTGCAGTGGACCCTTGAACAATGAGGGGGTTGGGGGCACCAACTCCAGCACAATTGAAAACCTGCATATAACTTTTGACTCCCCAGAAACTTAACTAGTAATAGCTAGCTTTTGTCCAAGAAGCCTTACCCATGGCATAAACAGTTGATTAACATGTACTTTGTATGCCATATGCATTATATATTATATTCTTACAATAAAGCAAACTAGCAAAAAGGAAATGTTATTATGAAATCACAAGGAAGATAAAAGATATTCACTATTTATTAAATGGAATTGGATTATCATCAAGGACTTCATCTTTGTCTTTTTCATACTGAGTAGGCTGAGGAAGAGGAAAAAGAAGAGAGGCTGGTCCCTCTGTCTCAGCTGTTGCAGAGACAGAAGAAAATGTACGTCTACGTGGACCCATGAAGTTCAAATTCGTGTTGCTCAAAGGGCTACTGTGGTGGAAAGCCTTATATCCAAAGGTCTTCTAATACCCGGCACCAGCCCTGTCACCACTCCTATCCTACCAGTAAAGAACCCAAACCAAATGGGCAAAAGCATTAATTTGCTCAAGAGCTCAGGGCCATCAATAAAATTGGTATTCCTTACTTCTCCAACCCAAATACCATAATGCCATCAGTTCCTAGTAATACCACTTGCATCATTGTAGTGGACCTTTCCTCTGCCTTTTCCAGTGTGCCCCTAGACCAGGAGAGTTAACACCTTTTTACCTTCACCTGGAGGCAGATGATAACGGTATACTTGAACAGTCGTGCTCCAAGTGGTCACTGAAGGCTCCTTCTACTTCTCCCAGGTCCAAGATCTACATAAAGGCCATGGCTAGAGGGACATGGGATCAAAAACTTGAGATATTTTCTCTCTCTCCACTGATGTGCTGCTATAGCTCCTCTGTACCTCCTCCAAAACAATCATTTTCTTAATCTAATGACTTGATTCCTTTTTTTCTAGTAATTATTTTTCTACTGTATTTTCCTCTGTCAACTTCTCTCTCCTGTTTCATCTTCTTTTACTCTTTTTTTCTACTAATCTCTGCTTTCCTTTTCAATGAATTAGGACAGTGGATTTTATTAAAAGAGAAAGGAACACATTTCTAAGAATGAGCAAAAATATTCATACTCAATTATACTTTTTCCCACTGTGGATCAAAAACTTCCTGTAGCAAAGAGCTTCTGTCCCCTGGCTATAGCAAAAATGTATACTTCTATGATCTGATATTAGGAAGCAGTTTATAGAGTTCAATATATTGTCTTGTTGAGATATCCAACCAGGGTGAAAATGTTACCTTCCTCTAACAGATATTATAAGCTTAATAATAATATCCAACTCTGATTAGATTTGAGAACACTAGTGTGTCCTGGCATAAATGGATATCAATTGATCAGAATGTAGTAAGGACTACATAATTATTGATTATTCATTTTCAACTATTTATTTTAAGAAAAATAATCTAAAAAATGTTTTGAACATAAATATGTTAATTTAACTGGTATTTATAATAGTAATATAAGTGTAGAGAGCAGGCCAAAATAACAAAAGTGGAATGATTTATCTGTTGCACTAAGTTTGACATTTAGCATAGCTTATTACACAGAGTAAATGCTAAATTTAAAAGACACTAATTGAATAAAACATAATTAATCTATTGAATAAAGTTAGTAGAAAAATAATTTGCTGCATGAAACATGTTTACAAAACATGCTAGGTTATTAACTTCAACAAAAATATGCGTATTAGCTATAATTGCAACTATGAAAATATTAAGTGCATGTGAATAAAAATATTCTATTTTTAGGGTGGAAGGATTATAGAAAAGCTTTTTTAAAAAATTTACTTTCTACATATCAAAGCCTTGTATTTAAAACTTGAAATAATGAGAAACTAAGAGAATATTTATCTTCATGTAAGTCATAAGTGTAAGAAATCTCTGAATTGTGATTTTAGTTATTTGAAAATAAGCTTTTATAGCTATTAAATATTTCTAAAGTTAAGATTATTTTTGTATAACTTTTGATTTGGTCTGTAAAGTAAAAAATGAATGACTACAGTTGACATGTACTTGATCCACATACATATTGGCACATTCTTCAAGGCTCTGTTTCTTCTTTAAAGTTCCCTGAAATAAAACTGTTACTGACAGTGATGGATTCCATGTTATTTTTTCGTTAAATCCAAACTCAACTGATGCTAGTTTTGCCAAATTGCTGTCATTTCTTTATTGCTGAGGATTTTATTGTGAAATGAAAGTTTCCAGGGCATTAATTGCTCCCTTGAAATGTTGCATTCTCATTTGTCTCTAGGTCTTCTTTTCATGGCATTTTTACCTCCTCATAATTGCTGAAATTAATGACTAATATATTCAGACTTGAATGCATTCCTGCAACCCATAATAGTGTTAATTAGTGCCTTGATTGGACAGGGTATAACAAAAAAATGTGCATATTGTTTTCTATAAATAATGACATGCATGGAATTAGAAAATTCATGACATTTACTCACTTCATAAAACATACAGTAACATGGTATGGAAGGCATTACCATATTTAGGTTAACAAGGATCAGAAGTCATTTTGAAGGTGGCTTAATGCCTTTCTCAGATATTTTCTGACAGTTCATTTGTTTGTAATTTTTACTGGCATCAGAAAGGCCTTTCATCCTTAGCAGTGAAGTGCTAGTAATATATACTAACAAATAAGACCAAGTCTAGTCTACTTGGCAGACACTTAGGCAAATTTGATTAGTCTTATGATGACCTGCTTGACCAGAAATGCCTAGAGTATCTCTAGTCCAACTCAAAAAGAAACTTACTAAATCAACCATTCATTAAAGAGAAATATGTTTTATTCTGTCATGATTATCCTTTATAACCTCCCTGGTTGGAGAAGTAAGCTTGTCCTGAGGTGTTACTTAGATTCTTCTAAGAAGTTTGCTTCTCTGGAGTCCTTTTGTCTTCTCTTTCTATGTTTTTGGATCCCGACATTTTCAGCTACTGAAAACTCAGAGTCTTCTTCTTAACTATATCTGTGGATTAGAAAAGTATACCCATTATTCATCACATACACACCACGATATTATGATAGATGTATTTTAATTTTCATCCATTATACTTCTGGCTCTCGGCTCCTGTGAGCCTTGTTACTTCCTAAGTGACTAGAGAAATAAGAATAACTTTTGTTCAAGTATTTCGGCTTTGTCCTTGGTTCCTGAAGAAGATCTTGAACAATAAAAGTTAAAGGCAGCCTTTTGTTATTTACAACAAGCCCTTTCAAAGAAATTTATGTTAAAAAGGTCATTTTAGGAAAGCCTTGGAAACCACTGAATGTCCAGGAGAATCAGCCAAGTGCCCAGAAGGATTAAATTTTCAGGGGAGGGCAGAGGGGATAAAGGTCAAGTTGATCACTGAAGGCCAATGGTTAATCAACCATGCCTACATAATGAAGCCTCCATAAAAACCCAACAGGACAGGGTCCAGGACGCTTCTGAACACATGGAGACTGACAGGAAGCTGCACAAGAGCTCGTTCACATGCCAGGAAGGTGGCACTCCCCAGCTACACAGGGACAGACGTTCCTGCACTCAGAACCTTCCAGATCTCACTCTATGTATCTCTTCATCTAGCTCTTTATTTGTATCTTCCAAATATCCCTTGTAATACACTGGTAAATATAAATGCCTGAGTTCTGTGAACCGCTCTAGCAAATTAATCGAACCAGAGAAGGAGGTTGTGGGAATCCTGATTTATAACTGGTAAAGTAACATGGGGGCTTTAGATCGGCATCAGAAGTGGGGAAGGAGGGAAGTCTTGCAAACTGAGCCCTCTACCTGTGGGATCTGTTACTGTCTCCAGATAGATGGTGTCAGAATTGAATTGGAGGATACTCAGCTGGTGTCTGCTACAGAAATTATTGCTCACTTGTTGATGGGGAGAAATTCCCACATATTTGTTCAGAGAACTCTTCTGTGTAGATGCTTATTATTGTTGTGGTGTGAGAGCAAAGAAAAAAAATCAGTTTGAGTTGTTTTTCTGTTCTCAGACATATATATTAGAGGATGGTGTAAAGATTTCTATGACCCTAGATAGATATTCTGAACCATTGTTTTGATCACTGACCCCTGTTAATGAAGATGTATTTAGTACAACGTATTTTTGATGTTAACCAATCCATTTATGCACACCTTCATTTGTTATGTTTATATAATCTTGCCTTTTCCAAACTGCATTCACTCTTCTCACTTTCAGTTATAATGGAACAATTCTATGGCGATGTTATGAAGCTTCCAATGAAGCATTATGTTGTCCTCCATCCCGGTCAAACCCTCATGGGGCTCACTTACTGGGTTAGTATCTACTGTCAACTTTCCAATCATAAAATGATCAGGAAAACACATAAACTAGAGGACATCTTGTTCTACTCAACACTGCTGGAGAGCTAGATATAAACCACAAAAGAGTTCTGAAACAAGACACGTGGGAGAACATGAATATTTGTTTATTTGTCGTCTCTCAAAGAGTGTTGAATAGGGAGCAGCAGGCTTAGAGGCTGTGTCTTTCTCTAGCTTCCAATCCCCTTTGCTGAAGAGTGAGTATAAGGAAAATTTCTGAAATGATGGATTGGATTCCTGAATCTCCTCTGGAGGTGAGAAGCTTGAAATGTCATCTGAAGAGCGGGCGCCAAAGCATTGGCCAGCAGGTGTGCCTGGAAACTGCTGCCCACCTGTCCCCTGCACCTGCAAGGTGGGGAGCACAACATAATCTGAAGCCACACTCAGACATCAGTGGTCACGATGTCAGACTGACTCAAATGATGGCCAGGGAACCTCTCTAGTCCCTCATTTGTTTGTGGCTGTCACTGCAGTCTGGTCACCTAGTAAAGACCACAGCAGTCAAATATGCAAACTGTGCTGCTGCTCCGGGTCTCATTTTGTGACAGTCACTTTATTCCCCACAAGACCTGGAAACACCACAATGTGGAAGCATCTCTAAAAGAGGTAAAAGAGGAAACCCTTGAGAAGGGGAAGAAATCAGTGAGAAGTAGGTTGTGAATTGGACAGTGATTGAGATAATACTTGAATTTAAATTAAGAATTACAGAACTAGACAAAGTGTACCAGATTAGACTAAATTAAGTTTTCCACCATTAGCAAAATCGATGCTCTGGAGCTAGCATAATCTTGCTTTTATAATTTTTTAAAATTCCTAGATTTGTGGAATGCAGCACTAGTGAAACTTCGTATTCTTTAGATATGTGAATATTCACACAATCCTGATGAAGTGGGCAGATAAATTATCATTATTATCATTTAGAAATGACTAATTTGAGCTTCAAAGGAACTGGGTTTGCCTTGAAAACCATAGTCTACTCATTTCAAGACCAGTGTTTATCCTATTCCTCCGATAAGCCTTCTAAATGTTCACCAAGTACACTATGCTTAATTATGCAGAGAATATATTTGTCACACTTCTTTAGGATTGGGAAAACTTTTCATAACATTACTATTTAATTGCATTTATAATAAACTTTGCAAATCAAATTTTGGTTATGTAGTATCCCAGTCAGAGGTCTTACTCTCAAAAAGAATATAGGTTGATAAGGTAAAGGAGATGTTGGTGTCTTAAGTAACTAAAAGACTTGAAGAAAATTCAGAGGGGTAATACATTTATAAGGATTTTCTGAGAAGGCATTAAACCCTTTTCAATGCAACAGGACACAGAGTTACCACACTGACTTACCCAGCCCCATCCTTTCTCTCAGGAGGAAGCAGGAGGGCGTGAGCATGAGTGACTGCCAAGAGCAAGACCCTGGGCCAGAGCTGCAGAACTGAGGCAGGGGCAAGGTGTCCTGGGCAAGGCAGGACACTCACAGAAAAATACAAATCCGACTAAGGTTTTGCCTTTAGTGAAATGTTTAACACAGCTTCTAATGACTTTATTTAGGCTATCATGTTGACAATATCCCTTTATTTTTTGGTTCAAGATAATTTGGAAAAATAGTAAGAGTAACAGAATATTTTTTAAGTTTTTACTTAAAATGGATGAGATTGAAACATTAAAAAATAAATCTTCCAAAACACACTCACATGAAAAATCACCTTTGCTTTAGCATATAATTTCCTCAGTTTATATGGTAAGGAAAAATGCACTGGAAACTCTGGAAAGCATCTATATCATTAGCTTATTATACCTCACAATTACAAATATTTACTGAATTCTCACTGTGTACAATTCATGTGGTTAGAAGTTTGTGTATTTGCAAAAAATTAACATAACATGTGTTTTGTTCTCAAAGGATTTGTAAAACAGTGGAGGTGATAGCTAATTCAGCAAGGATATCAAACTAAAAACAGGTAGAAAAAAGATGGCTAAAGTGTTTAACACTGAATGCGATAATGTAGGCCTGCTTTATTGAAGCAGTATCATTTAGGTCATTTTGGTATGTATGTCAATCATCCATGTTTTGCCTTTCAGCTCTAAATCCTTCTTTGCCCTGCTGTGGGACAGTTGGAGCTGGACCCTGTAAACAAGTCTCCTTTGACAGTTGGCACAATGCTAAACATTGTCAGTAGAGGGTGCTGGAGAGACACTGTCCCAGGAAGATGCTGTCTTCTGGGTTCTGGTGCGCTTCCCCCAGCCTGCTCCTGTGGTGCTTGGCTGATAGCTCCCTGCATTGCACCCAGTGGCAACAGTCCTCACCCAGGTAGAGGCTTCACAGCAAGTTTCACTTTTCAGTGGCACAAAAGTGGATGGCTTCCCAGAGTCTTGCTGGCCACCCAGTGCCTGGTTTTCTGCTTGCCATTTTAGCCTGAGCTACTTCTGTGAAACCCTCTACCATCCAGCTGATCATAGCCACACTCTCTTCAACCTGACCTGCATGACACCCTGAGAAGGTGGGAACTCTTATCCAAGTTTGTTCCTCCTTTGGGGTTCACTCAAAATCCCTGCCAATTCATTTCCCTTGGTGTGAGGAATTCTGATTTATGTCTATTCACAGCCATCATTACTTTTCTGATATCTATCCTATTCATTTTATTCTGAAAACCCCAAACAATCCCAGAATGTTTTATAACTAAGAAGCAACCAGCTCAACATCGCTGTTGAGACAGAGGTGTGCCAATTCAAGCCATCCCTCCCAGGATCAGATGGCTTGTCCTAATGACCCATTGACACTATTGGGGTGTTGACTACACATTTTCTCCTGTGTATATCTATTTATTTCTAACTGCACTACTGTATGTAGTACTATAAACTGTGCAAAGATGCTTTCAGGGAAAAGGGAACACGGAGGAGGATGCAGCAGGAATATTGGAGCCAGTTAACCTGCATTTGAGCTCTGGGCCCGAGCTTTACTGATTATGTTTTTGATCAACTTAATTTTTCTAAAGATTAGTTTTATGAAATATGTAACCACACTACCTTATTCGCCGTATCTCTGTCTTTCCAAGCTCCCCTAAATGACTTAATTTTATCTCTCCTTTAAAACTATAGGTTGGTACAAAAGTAATTGCCATTTTTGCCGTTACTTTCAACAGCAAAAACTGTGACTACTTTTGCACCAACCTAATAATTATAATCAAAGCTCTAAGCTAATTTTGATCAGGCAGAAATGGATGAGTTAATTCTACCTATTGATGATTTACAGCATTCTTTACATATGTTTCATTGTGTACTTAGGAGAATCCTAAGTACCCATTTACCCTCCTTTAACTCTCAGGAGTATTTTAAAAGAATATTTATTTATTATAAACATTTTAAAACCCATATAAAATTAGAGACAAGGGTATAATTGAAGCCCTGTTAACTCATAGCCTACAACTTATAGTTGTTAAAATTTTAGCATATTTCTTTTATCCTTTTGGGTTTGTTGTTATTGCTAAAAATTTTTAAGGTAGACTACATGTATTATAATATTTCACTCATAAATAATTCAACATTCATCTACAAAAATGAGGACTTTTTCTAACACAACCATAGTGCCATTATCACAACTGACAAAACTGCAATTAATCTTTAATAATGTCTAATACCCAGCCAGTTTTCAAATTTCACATCAAAATGAGTATCTTTATTCGAAATAAGAAGGTATATAAGCCTGCCCCAGTGCATTTTTCTGTTAAATTTGTTTTTTAAACAGGAATCTATTCCTTCTGTGCATTTATATGTACTTTCTCATGATGTAAACTTGAAGAAGGCAGTTTTAATCCATTTTTCTCATAGTGACATTTATCATGTTCCTCTATCTTTTTAATTTTAGATACAGTGTAAATGAGCTCTAAATGCTTTTTAAGATAAATTTGATTTTTTTTTTTTTTTGCAAGAATATGGTTTAGAGAGTGTTGGGAATGTCAGTTAGCCATGAACTTTTTATTACAGCAAACATCAATTGATTTCTTGAAGATTGGCCTTTGAAGGAAGTTCAATGAAACAGTATATGACTTCTAAATTAAAATAAAAATAAAAGTCAGTTATCTCAATCATACTCTTAAAAGGGGCATGTGATTTTTCCCATTAAAACAAAGCTTTCACTTTAAATGGGGTACCATATGTTTACTCTAAGTAAAGCAAAAATATAATGTTAAGTAAATGTAATTTTACACATGAACAGTAGCTGTCTTGTGTTGATTAGAAAATAAATTCCTTAGCTCCTTGGTTCTTAGGTTCTAAAAGTTCACATAGTTTCTTCAGAAATCATAGTTCTTGACACCATTTTGAATTAACATATTGGGAAATAGAATAAGAAATGTAAAAACCACGAGTGGAACACCCTGCTAAATGGAATTATGAAAGTTATGACTAAATGATCCTAAAATGTAATAGAAATCTAAAAATGTACCTTGAAAATGTAGAAATAAATATTTCTTGGTAAATTTCTTGTGAATACATGTAAAGTTTTAAAAGTATAACTGTGTATCTACCAGATATACAAGTCTGTGCCAAAGATGTGACTGCCATGAGTAGAAATAGAAATTTACATAGAGCAAAACCATGAGCAATTCAATTTCTTCTTTTCTCTAAGAAAACAATGCTGGCAATACACTCAATCACATCTAATCTTATGGTGACAGAAACATATGCTTTGCTTTAACTTTACAGCTCGTGTAAAACCAAAATCCTAACACATATTTCTAAATGCTTAAATGATTTTCAAATTATTTAGACGTCTTATGGCATTCACAATTATAGTAATGAAAGTATATATGTTTTACATTCCTATTTCTTGCAGGTAACTTGATAGCTCATTTATTTTGTCTTCAATTACATTGCCAAAATTTTTATAATTTTAATGCCCATAACAAGATTTCCTGCTACGATATTCAACAAATAAATAATAACACCCAATATCAGGTTAACTAATGGACAGGTTGATTTCCACATCCTAATTGGTGCACACACATCTCTCAGAGAAATCTCTATCAGACTTTATTTGTGTCATTCTTTTGGTCAAAAATGTCTTATTCTTTCAAATATCTTAGTAGACATCACAGTCAAACTATAAATAATTATTTCCAAGAATTTCTATTATCTAAACTACACTTGCTTTTTTGGTCTCAAAACTCCCTTTTATCTCTTTTGTATACTTCATACTCTAGAATTTCAATTAATCCTGATTATGTTCTGCACCACGTGTGTAATTTAATAACCTTTTGAAACTGGACTGTTTTTCCCATAGCATCATTTGTAAAACTCCTACTCATTTTCAGAGTTTTTGTTTTATTTTGTTTTTTAATGTCAGGATCTTGATTTTTCTGAACTATGGATGTTTGGATTTGTACTTCTCTCATTGGAACACCTCACTGTGACCTGCTCTAGAGGGTAGAATGGTGGCCTCAAGCACACATCCACGTCTCAATCACCAGAATCTGCACATCTTACCTCACATGGCAGATGGTGTGATTAAATAAAGGAGTTCGAGAGAGGAAGAGATTATTCTGGATAATTATCTTGCTTATTATCCTGTGTTAGGTTGGCCCTAAATGCAATTCCATATATTCTTCTAAGAGGAAGACAGAATTAGATTCAGCTTTCTACCCAAGAGAAGGCAATATGAAGATGTGAAGATATAGTAGACAGAGAGATGCGACCACAACCCAGGAATGCTGATGGCCACCAGAAGCAGGAAGAGGCACGGAAGATGTTTTCCTCCAACCTCTTGAGGGAGCACAGACCTGCCCACATGTTCATTTCAGAATTTTATCATCAAAACTGCGGAAGAATAGGTTTCATTATTTTAAGCCTCCAAGCTAGGGGAAATTTGTTGCTTTTGTTTTATTTGCTGTGTTTGAGTGTTGATTTGCCAATTTCGTTGTAAGTTACTTCAAAGGTTGTGAGTGGACCTTATTTACATTTTCTCAATCATTTAGATTAGCATCCAACACACAAAATTAACACTATCCTGAGTGCCAGATACAATGTTGAACAATGTAAAAAGCCCCCTGCCTCTATTCACTTTTAATGGGAGATACAGGCAAGTATATTGGTTTGTATGGCACCGGGTGTTTATCTTACGGGAGATACTGTGCTATGAAGCAAATTGCAGTGATCTTGACCCAAATTTGGAACATTTGAGAAAGATATTTTTGCAGAATGCGATCTCTGCTGAACCTGGAAGTTGAATATAGTTTAAGCAGGTATGGTGATGGGGATGAAAGTTTGGGGAAAAAAAATTTTAAAACATAGCAGGATCAATTGTCTGAAGGAAAGGCAAACCATGGGCCATTTAGGCAATGTAAGATGATTTCAGTTGTTTGAAATTGTGCAGACTGGATGTGAGGGTGTAGGATGCAGTGGGGCCTCGTGGAGAAATTACATATGATACTCAAAAAGTAAGAAAGAAACAGATCACAGACATTTTCAAGTGGCATAGTAATTAGTTTTGATGGAATTCCAAGTACAGATATTTCTGTGTTTTACACAAAGCACTGAATCTTCTGGACAGGAAACAGCATAAGTGGAAGAGAGAGTAAAGAAAGGGACACTGGCTATGAGGTAGCTGGGACAACCTAAACCAGAAAAAAAATGACATCCTTAATCAGATTATTGTCCATGTATATGGTGAATCATGAAAGGTTATAGAAATATTCATCAACAGCAACTACAGAACTCAAACCAAATTAGGAGGACACAGAAATTAAAATATAATAGTCGTGTTCACAGCTCTCTTGAGGTAAACAGCTGTAAAACTCTACAAACTACATGACATAAATGCTTATCTTATTGGATAGTCAGCAAAATTGTGATCCAAAAGGGAAGGGAAACAAGGGAGGTAAGCCACTGAGTATATCTAACATTTGCTCTTTGTGCATCACAGCAGCAGGTTGGGGGTGGGGCATAGCATGCTGGTCCTATAGAACTGAGGAGGGAGAGAAGAGAGTTCAGAACTAATGTACTACTGCAGTTTGGAATCTGGGGGCACATTCAGAGGGAAGGGAGCTAAGTGGAGAAAACCTCCAGAAATTTGCATGGGGCTCTTTTTGAGCATTTGGTAAAATACTAAATTGTGCATTTGTAGGATGGAAGACTATTTGGCTAGAACAACTGTTAGTGAAAAAAAATATATTCTGAGGAGTTATGATACAAGAAATACCTGGAGTTCCCAAAGGACTGTGAGTTTCTGAACTCCAACCAGCCAGAGTGATTAAGCACCAAATCATAAGAAAGATACTCCAGTAATAAAACATCTATGGATAACGCTAATGCAGCTCAAAAGTAGGGACTACTCAGCTCATCTTGCAAAAGGTTACAAGCAATATTCAAAAGGAACAAGCTCACATGAAAATCTGCAACTACCTGCCTGAAGAAACAAAACAAAATCTAGACAGTCTGTAAGATAACATCTATAATGCTTAGTATAAAATTAAAATATGAATAAATATGAAGATGCAGGAAAAATTAACTCACAATCAGAAAAACAAATTTGTCAGTAGAAATATATCAAAAATGTAGAAATAAAATATTAACTTAAAGTAGCTATTAAAATATATTGAGGTTCTTAAAGGAAATATCAACTTTGTAAGAAAAAAATGGGGATCTTAATAGTAAACTTGAAACTGTACCAAGAACCAAATGAAAATTATAGAAATGAAGAATAAAATATTTTAGATGAAGCACTCACTCTTCGAGGTTAATAGCATACGTTATCAGTGAAATTGAGGAAAAATCATTTGAATATATTTAAATTAAAATACGGAAAAATATCTTAAAAATTAAATAGAGTCTGAGTAACCTGTGGGACAGTGCCAAGGCTCCTAACATATGAGAGAAGAGAAGAGAGAAATTAAGTAGAATACATGTTAACTAATATTGGTCACAATTTTTTAAAACTTGATGAAAAATATTAATCCTAGTATCTAAAATGCTAGTGAATCCCAGGCAGAATAAATACAGAGCAGCAAACCAATGCATGTCCATAATCAAATGGCTGAAAACCAAAATAATGAAAAAATTTCAAAGAAGTTGAAGGGGAAAACAAGACATAATGCATTAGATACTGTACTGGGGGATGGGAAGGGTAGAATGTCAGTGAACTTAACATCAGAAGCAAAGGAACATGGAAGACTATGAAACAACATATTTAAGGTGCAAAGGGAAAAAGAAATCTAGAAAACAAAAACACCAGCAATCTAAAATCTATTTGGGAGACTTCAACATTCCACTGACAGTATTAGACAAATCAGCAAGGCAGAAAATTAACAAAGATATTCAGGACTTGAACTCAACATTGGACCAAATGGATCTGATAGACCTCTACTGAACTCTCCACCCCAAAACAACAGAATATACATTCTTCTCAATGCCACATGGCACATATCCTAATATTGACCTCATAATTGGACATAAAACAATCCTCAGCAACAACAAAAGATCCAAAATCATATCAAACACACTTTTAGACCACAATGCCAATACAAGTAGAAGACAAGACTAAGAACATTGCTCAAAGCCATGCAATTACATGGAAATTAAACAACATGCTCTTGAATGATGTTTGAGTAAATAATGAAATTACAGAAATCAAGAAGATCTTTGAAACTAATGAAAACAATGATGCAACATAGTGGAACCTCTGGGACACAGTTAAGGCAGTGTTGAGAGGGAAATTCATAGCACTAAATGCCTACGTCAAAAAGTTAGAAAGATCTTAAATTAACAACTCGACATCACAACTGAAAGAATTAAAGTAGCAAAAATAAATCAACCCAAAGCTAGCAGAAGACAAGAAATAACTGAAATCAGAGCTGAACAAATAGGAAAAGAGGAAGCCAAGCTATTTCTGTTTGTAGGTGACATTATTTTATATCTGGAAAACCTCGTAGTCTCTACCCAAAAACTCCTTCAGCTGATAAACAAATTCAGCAAAGTTTCAGAATACAAAATCAATGTGCACATTTCATTAGCATTTCTATACAACAAGAACAGCCAAGCCAAGAGCCAAATCAGGAAGGCAGTCCCGTTTACAACTGCCACAAAAGGAATAAAATACATAGGAATATAGCTAACCAGGGAGATGAAAGATCTCTACAATGAGAATTACAAAACACTGCTTAAATAAATTAGAGAAGCTAGAAACAAATGGTAAAACATCCCATGCTCATGGATAGGAAGACTCAATATTGTAAAAATGACCATGCTGCCCAAAGCAATTTACAGATTCAATGCTATTCCTATCAAACTAACAATGACAATTTTCACAGACCTAGGAAAAACTATTTTAACATATATATGGAATCACAAAACAGTCCAAATAGTCAAGGCAATTCTAAGCAAACAAAACAAAACAAAACAAAACAAAAAAACAAAGCTGAAGGCATCACGTTACCTGACATCCAACAATACTACAGGGCTACAGTAACCAAAACAGCATGATGCTGGTTAAAAAATATATAGGCATATAGACCAATGGAACAGAACAGAGAGCACAGAAGTAAGGCTAGACACCTACAATCACCAGACACTTAACAAAACTGACAAAGCAAGCAATGGGGAAAAGACTCCCTATTCAATAAATGGTGTTGGATAGCTGGTGACCCATGTGCAAAAGGTGGAAGCTGCATCCCCTTCTTACACCACATACAAAAATCAACTCAAGACGGATTAAAAACTTAAGTGTAAAACCCACAACTATGAAAATCCTGGAAGACAACCAAGGTAACACCATTCTTCATGTAGGTACAAAGAAAGATTTCATGACAAAGACACCAAAAATCTCGTTACTGAGTATATACCCAGAAGAATATAAATCATTTACTGCAAAGACACATGCAGGCAAATGTTAACTGCAGCAGTATTCACAATAGTGAAGACAGGAATCAACCTAAATGCCCATCAATGACCAATTGGATAAAGAAAATGTGACACATATACACTATGGAATACTATGTAGCCATAAAAAGAATGAGATCATGTCTTTTGCAGGAACATGGATGGAGCTGGAGGCTATTATCCTCAGCAAACTAACACAGGGACAGAAAAACAAATACCACATGTTCTCACTTTTAAGGCAGAGCCAAATGATGATAACTTTTGAACACAAAGAACGAAACAACAGGCATTTGGTGTCTTGAGAATTGAGAGTGGAAGGAGGAAGAGGAGCAGAAACAGTAACTATTGGGTACTGGGCTTAATTCCTGGGTGATGAAATAATCTGCAAAACAAACCCCATGACATGAGTTTACCTATGTAACAAACCTTCGCATGTACACTTGAACCTAAGGTAAAAGTTAAAAACTAAACACATCTTTCAAAAATCAAAGTAAAATTTGAAGAAAAACAGAATTTGTCAGCAGAATCATACTATAAGAAAGACTAGTTTTTGGCAGGCTAAAATCTTGGCTCTATAGAAAGCAATGAGGAACATCAAAACAATAAATATGTTTAAAAATGAAAGCGTACCACTTTGTTTTTAACAATATATAAATGCTAACTGATGACCTAAAGCATCAATTGGCATTTGAATATATTAAGTTAAAACAGTATGGTGGTTCCTCAAAGAGCTAAAAGCAGAACTATCCCTTGACCCAGCACTCCTATTACTGGGTACATACCCAGAGGAATAGAAATCATTCAATGTCATTCTATGGTAATGCTGTAAAGATAGAAGCTTGTGTTTCAGGATAGTTGAGGGCATATATGTGTGTGTGTGTGTGTGTGCGCGCGCGCACGTGTTTCAGGATAGTTAAGAGCATATATATATGGGGGGAGGGTAGTTCTGCTTTTAGCTCTTTGAGGAATCACCATAATATATCAATAACATCATGTATTTTGTGCTTTATAACATATTTAGAAGTAAAATGTAAAATAACAATAGCTGAGAGCACAACAGTGAAAACAATGAGAAAACACAATCAAAATTGACACAGACAATTAGAAAACCTGACTATGCCTACATCTATTATAGAAATTAAATTTGTAATTTAAAAATTCCCACAAAGAAAAATGTGAGATCAGACAACTCCAAAAATAAATTCCATGAAATAATTAAAGATGAATTAACACCAATTTTAACTAAACCTTTTCATAAAATAGCAAGACATGGGTTTATGTATAAAAAATAGCAAAGAATAGTTTGAAATGAAATAAAAAAGGTTATCACAACAGCATTAAATCTATAAAATACATAGGAATCAATCTACTGAAATATATGTAAAACCTAGCCCTTGAAAAGTATTAAAAAATGCTGGAATACATAATTAATGATCTAAAAATAGAAAAATAAATACATTATGATCATGGATTAGCAGACACAAAGTTGTTAATATGTCAATATTCCCAAATTGGTGTATACATTCAGTGCAGTCCCATGCAAAATCCTTGTAGCTTGGTTGTGACAAATGGCATTCTGATTTTACCATGAATATGGAAATGTAAATGACCTAGAAGAACACAGGCAATCTTTAGAAGGAATAACAGAATTGGAGAATTTACACTACATGATTTCAAGAATTACTACAAAGATACAGCACTCAAGATAGCCAAACAGATGAATGGAACAGAATAGGGTCCAGAGATATACCCATACTTGTATAGTAAGTTGGTTTTTAACTATAGTGCCACAGCAATTCCACCAGCAAAGATATCTATTCAGCAAGCCAAGTAAAAGCCATATATATGTCCAAATAAAAACTGGAGGTAGCTTTTTATGTAGCTTTTTATAATCTTGGCAGAGTAAAAACTGGATATCTATATGGGATTGAAATAGACAAAATGAACTGCATTAATAACATTTATTCATCAATGAGCTAAATGAATATAAATAGGCAACTCATAAACTGGAGGAAAATATTCTCAATCACACATTTTATAAAATACTTATATCCAAAATATGTCAAGAAATTCTACAACTCGTTAGGGAAAAATATTAAACAACTTAGTTAATAAATGGGCACATGTACTTCAGCACAGCTCTCTCAGGCAGCATTTAGAGTACCGTAATTCTATAGTAGTTCTGCAAAGATGGAAGCTTGTGTTTTAGGGTAGTCAAAGGCGTGCGCACGTGTATGTGTGTGTGTGCGTGTGTGTATTGTAAACCAAAAAGTATCTGAAACAGGTCTCAATCGATTTAGAAAGTTTATTTTGCCAAGGTTAAGGACTCACCCGTGATACATCTCAAGACCTCCTGACACATGCCCAAGGTGGTGGGGGTACAGCTTGGTTTTACACATTTTAGGGAGACATGAGGTGGGGGAATCAATATATGTAAGATGTACATTGGTTCAGTCCAGAAAGACAAGACAACTTGAAGTGGGGAGTAGGCTTCCAGGTCATAGGTAGATAAGAGACAAATGATTACATTCTTTTGAGTTTCTGATTAGCCATTCTCTGAATGCACAATGTACAGGAATAGTCACTTATGCCTTAGTCTGGCTTAGTGCAAAGCAAGCCATCACATATGCATTTGTCTCATGTGAGCAGAGGGATGACTTTGAGTTCTGCCTGTCCTTTGTCCACAAGAAATTTGTGGGAGGCAGGTTTGCTCAACGTAGTTCCCAGCCTGACATTTTCCTTCGGCTTAGTGATTCGGGGGTCCCGAGGTTTATTTCGCCTCACAGTATTCGTATATTTTAATCAAAAGGGATCATAAAGGTGACAGAGTAGAGACCCTGTACTGAAAGAAGCTGCACATTCATTCAGCCCCATATTCACCCTGACAGTTAGGACAAGTCAGAACTTGCTGTGACAGGTAGATGACTGAGCAGGCAGTGCCCAGCTTCTGAGCCAAGAGTCTGCATGCGCTCTGGTCAGGGCATGTGGAGGCTTAGGGACGATAGAAGGACTGGAGGAGGCCTAGTTCAAGAGGAAGAGTGTGAAGTGTGTGTGTACTTTGTGAGTGAAGGAACATGGTTATGGCTGTGTCCTCACATCTACTTCTTTCCTCCTCCTAGAGGCCACCTGACAGCCTCTATGTGTGTTCCTTGCATTATCATGTTGCTGTTGTTCTGTGCCTTTTCCGTTCTTAGAACGGCCTCACTATATATTCTGAGGTTTCAATCCCGTCTGTCTCTTAAAGTTCGTTTGTAATGATATCTCTTCCATAAATGCTTCAGGCTGGGGCTATTCTATCTTGGTATTTAATCTTTTCAGCATTTTAACTGCAGACTAAAAGGTTTGCTAATCTTTTAAGTGCTGTTCACCTTTACTAGCATATAAGCAGATGTCTTACATACAACATCCTTCAAGAATTGATCTAAACACACTGCCTAGCAAAAAACAAAACAAAACAAAAAAAAGTACTCAAAGCACATTATTGCAGATTCAGTGGAATTATGACAAAAAAAATGTACTTGTTTGACATCAACAGTTTGCTTACTTTTTATATTCCTGTTAGTCTATTAGGGCGTGGGAAACAATGTAAAATTCCTGACCTCTTCCTTTAGACAAATCAGGATCTAGTGGAATAGGGAAACATAGAAATGAACAAATGTTTAATAAAACAAAATACTGTGATACAACTGGGTCTTTGGGTCAACAGAAGGTTCCACAGACAGATAAAGGTAGAAAGCCCACTTCAGGAAATGAATAAATATTTACAAAGTCACAGAAGCAAAAAGTTACAAGTGCAAGAAAAAAGTGCCTAACTTTTATTTGTCAGATTTAAGTGTCATGATGGCCTTAGACTGAACTGGAAACAAAGGTTTAGACCAGACTTTTAAAAATCATTAAATATTAATATTAAAAATAAGAAGTTGTTGAAGATCCAGAGGAAAATAAAAGTGAGATGATTAGGTCTGTGTTGTAGAAGCATCTCCAAGAAGCAGTGGATTCGGAGTGGGGAGCAGGAGGAGGAAAACAAGTTAGAAATCAAGGAGCACAGCGCAACTGATGGCTGCTTCCATGCTGGCTTCCCAGTGGGATGTATAGAGTAGAAAAAGGAGTCAGTTAAAAGCTTTGTAAAAAAAATTTCTAGGCTTAAGATCGAGCTCTTGAATTTTCTTTAGGATAGAAGCCATAAAATTACATTGACATTTGGAAATTCTTTACGGCTTTCCTTGTTTCTTTATGAAAAATCCATTACTGCCTATCATTTTCTGAATTTATGAGCATTTCATCTGTGGTATTCATATTTACTATTCCAATTTGACTTGTTTATTATGTTACAGAGTATGTTTGGCTACTTTAGAAGTTTAGGAAGCTAACCCATCACAACGGGTTGGCAAAACGCAAATTCAAAGGTTATTTTCTAAAGGAGAAATGGATAACTAAATAGGGAAATTTTATTGACAAGAATACCTTTTGAAGAAAACATAATAAATAAAGAAATATTTTGATACGCTGTTTATAATGAGGTCTGAGGCTCCAAAGTGCATGTGCAGATAAGAAACGGTTCTGAAGGTGTCTTTGGAAGACCTTCTAAGGAATTAGATCCCCTTCATTGGGTGGCTACCACTATAATTTAGGGCCAGAATCAGGCTTCCTGTTAATTATGCTGCAAAATAGAGGCTCTCAAAGGTAATAGCTGCAATCATAGGAGAAGGAGAAAAGAGATGCTGGGAAGCTGTTTAAGCAAAAATAAGAAAAATGTATGAAACTGTAGAATATGGATTTTAATGTTGAGCTGTGGGTGATGAACATCTTGTTCTCTGACTCTTGAAATGATTAAAAAAGACTGTTGTGTTCAATTCTGGGTTTATATGAATGGACTCTTCAAGAGGAATTTGAAGAAGTGACAAATGTTATCTTCACAGTAGTGAGAAAAGGAGAGTGGCAACTAAAATCATTTTAAATTACATGCTACTTAGGTGATAAAATGATTTGTGCCTAATAATTACAGCTTTTTGCTTAAAGGATTTAAGTGTATGTATATATATTAATTAATAATAGCTATTATATATTTATACATATTACATATTAATATTTATTATATATTTAAGAGTTTATAAAATTAATAATAAATTATATATATATATACACACACACATACACACACACACACATACACCCACACACACACATACACCCACACACACACACCACACTCTTAAATCCTTTAGGGAAAAAGCTGTACTCATATAGGCATATATATCATTTTATCACCTAAGTAGCATGTAATTTAAAATGATTTTAAATGATATTTTACAATATATAGAATAAATTATGTATATTTATTTCTACAGAAAAATATACTGAAAGCTCAAACCAACTAAGAACAACAGCTGGTTGGGACGATAAGTTTTGGATCCACAGCCCAGAGGCAGGTTCCAGCATACTCAGAGATCAGGCGTGGGGTTCACAGATGCCACACTAGAGGGGCTACATGCAGAGTCATAGCATGAATGCAGCCTTTGCTATCAGAGCCATCAAGACTCACATCTCAGCTCTAGCTTTTCCTGCATAAACTTGGTTGCTACTTGATCTCTTTGAGCATTAGTTTCTTTATTTTTAGAGAGAAGGATAAAGACAGTTTATAGGACTTATGTATGCATACTTTCTGCAAATATAAGATTAATGGTGATGATGCATGTGGCTCAGCTGTAGTAGCAACTCAATAAACATGCTCTTCTGTCTTCTTGAATGAGCCACCAGCATTTGGGAAGTTCAGATCCTTAAGTGTTCAAGGCTGAAATGATTGGAAATCACACTGGATATCACAATAATAAAAAGAATGTGGGCTTTTTTCCCCTTATACTCTTTGCAAAATAACTTACTCTTTTTTAGCTCACTTATTTTTCACATAACTTTTTGAGGTCAGGGTTATTTATGTTCTTGATTTTCTCTAAGAGAAAAGTAAGATATAATTTTCTTGGTAAGTTGTGACCACTAATAAGAACTGGTACAATTAAGATTCAAACTCCAAATTATGTCTTGGAATTCACAATAAAATACAATTAGTTAATTTCCCCAGAAAATAAATTTGTCACTAGTGTCAATTGCTTAATCTTAGCCAAAGCAATGGAATATAAACACTTTACTAAAGCCTATAACTTTTGTTTTCCTCTCTTTTGCCTATTTTTTTTATTATTCATCAAGAAATGCCACTCCCCCACAGTAAATGCCAAAGCATTCAAGATAAAATTTACTTCTTTTTGTCAGATATGGAAGATATTTGAAATAAATATTCAATAGAACAGTAGTTCTTGGATTTAAAACTATCCCCTATTTTTCACCCTATAAATGAATACCAAAGGTCTATCCATGGAAAGTGGAGTATTAATTTCAATTTCATGTATATTGCATCATACTGCAAGTATTATTTATAATTGGACTTTTATTTGTGTTACTAGAGGTGTGATTCATTCAAGTAGTAAATCATTGGCAAAGACTTGGTAGTTAACTAGATAGGTTGCCCTAATCATTAAGCATTTTTATTTGTTAATAAATCAACTCTACTGACTTCTTTAGGGCTCTGTTCCCTTTTTTATTCATCTTAACATTCCTGATTTGTTCATTAAGATAAATAGTAGGACTCTGCCAGCCAGGTGGCCCAAGCCATATACATACTTCTGAAAATAAATCTCAATTTTAATTTTATTTATATGGCTTCGATCTGGTACAAAACAGAGTGTACTAGGATTATGCATTTCCTGCCAGGATCTAGATCACCCAGCCTGCAACATATGAGTTACTTGGTAAAACTAACTGTGAGGGAGGAAGTTGTTGACTGTAATGGAAGAGACCCTGGACCCAAAGTGAGGGAGAGAGCACAGTCCTGTTCAGGTTAACAGAGCTCACACTTGCTCTGCTTTTGACTCACAATCTGCCTGATCTTTTTTGCAAGTCACTTAACCCTCTGCTCTTCTGTTTCCTCAGCAGTAAAATCTACTGTAAAATCTTTCCTCAGAAGTAAAAATCTACTAATGCCGTGGTAAGACTGCATAAAGTTTATATGCAAATCAGTAAAACACAGTAGGGATGCAATGTGGAGTAGCTTTAATATTATCATTGGAAAAAACACTTGAGAGCCAAAACACTTTCCCTGGCACTTTTTAGCTGTGAAATATTAAGTTGGCATCAGGCCTCCAAACTTTTCACCTACAGGTATCCTCCAGCAGCCATTTTAAGTACACATTACAGTGTGACTACACATGCCTCCACCTTCTTGCTTCTCATTTTTCTCTTGTTTGGCAACATGGATCTTTGTCTGTGCTGTGCTCTGCTCCCTCCCCACTCTCACCAGCACAGACACTTGAGAAGCACCGCCATTACTTGGGCCTATAGGGCTCACTTCCTAAAGTCTTCCCTGATGCCCTTAGAATTCATATATCTCTTTCTTTGGAACTTGCAATGCACAATAGTTACACATTGCTTTTCGTATTTGCATCTGGTTCCCTATTACAATTATCTATATATGTTTTCTGTGTTTTCTTTTTGCACCTGTTAATCTGTGATGACCTTAAGCATAAGGGTTGATTTCATTTCAGTTTGAATAATAATAGACATTCCTCCAATACTGGGCTTTTTTCTACTTCATGACCACATGCAGGCAAATAAAAAGCCAGAGAGCACATTTTCCTGTGTTAGAAAGCAATTGACAAGGATTAGGATTTTAAATAATAGCTATAGTCATCTCGTGGATGGCAGAGGGGCCTGGGGGGAGAGAAATGCACAGGGCAAACTCTGACAGTGTTTATGGACACGGAGGGATTATATAACATGATGAAATGAGAAGAGGCAGAGCCATGGGGGACATTCATGCTTTCCTGGCTGAACGCTCAGCCACACAAGGAGCGTGCTCCAAGCAACAGCGAGCCTGGCAGGAATCCCGGATGCAAAGGACAAAGGTAGACTCTGCCGCCAGGGATCCAAACCGAACACAATGGCGCTCAGTTGGTCAAGGACTGCATACCACCCTCTCACCTGGCTGATGGCTGCTAAAAGTGTTCTACTCATGAAACGCCTCTGTTTAACCAATTTTCTGCTGTCTACTGCTTGAACTATTTGTAATATTTTCAGAGAAAAAACAATATATGTACTTGTCATCTAATTTATTCCATGCAAATGCATTCTACATTATTGTGTGTGCCTCCGTGTGTGTGTATGTGTGTTCACATTTTAAAAAATGGGAAATTAAAGCACTGATTTAGAAAATAAATTCTCAAAGAAATTAAGCCATGTGGTTAGGGTACCACAGAAAATTAGAGGAATCAAGATTTGAATGAAGGCTTTTTTCTCCCTAGTTTCCAAAACCATTGTTCTTTTTAATCTAGTAGTTTCCTTTGACATTGCCTGTAAAGTCATCTTCAAAAGCAAATGAAATTGGAACTATTCAACTCCTGGAAAACTCAAATGGCTCTCCAAAGCTCTCAAGAGAAGTCCAAACTACTTGATTTGATAAACGACACTTTGCATGGTTAAGGTGTGGCTTACTGAACAGTCCTAACTTCTTGTCACCAAAACTGGCCCTTCTCCAATTTTCTATGTGCTGTTTATTGTTCTGAAAAAATATTTCCCCATCAGCATCTTTGCATATGCCTTAGAAAGCTCTCCCACTCTAGAACATGAAAGAATGTAGCTCACTTTATCACAGATGGCGAAGACACATACCTTTACACTGCCCTAGACCTCTAAGAGTCATTCTCCCTTGAGCAACTCTCATTGCATTTTGTCCTGGTTAATTGTTTGTGTATATATGTGTATATATATCTCAGATATTATATATACATATACATATATATATATAGTGTGTGTGTGTGTGTGTGTATATATATATATTCCTGGCTAGAATGGGGATAATATGATGAAAAGAAAAGTTGCTTATCCTTCTTGTGTTAAATGTTATGATCCCAGATGCACAGTAGATTACAACCTATGTCTATTGACTAATCAGTGTTTTTTATTTCTCCCCTTATTTTGGTGAAACGTAAATCAGTTTATTGGTTACACGTATCATGTTTGTTTATCTTTATAAGAATGAGTATGGAAATGTCTGAAACCACCCTCATAGAATTAAATAAAACTAAATTGCTAGTTTTTCACCAAAAGCATAAGTATTAAATAGAAGCATAGCTAAGCATTCAGCAGTTGCCTACAGCCCACTTCCTTATAGCTGCTAACTGCTTAGAAGTCATGTAGCACCTGTCACAAGGTCCTAGCATCTATAGATAACGGCTTTTGCATTAAGAAGCCTCAAGTCTTCCATTTGAGATATTTTCCAGATTCTGCATTTCAGTGGGTGACTGATGTCAGGCAATCTGAAGACCCCTCTGAGGAACCGACCAAGTGCAGAAATGTGGTTTTTTCATCTCTTTCTGATGACTTCACCTTTCACTTCACCAGCTCCTCAGCCCCCCTACCTGCCAAAATTTCCTTAAAAAGCTCAGTCCAAAACTCCTCAGGGAGTAGATTTAACATTCCCTCAAACCTCTTCATTTGGCTGCCAACCAGTTATTAAACTCTCTCTGCTGAAACTCCTACTATTTTGATGCTTTTCTCTGCTCCCAGGCAATGGGCACAAACCTCATGGTCCTATAACAAGTTTACTTCCTCCTTTAAAATACATGCACAATATTAGGTTCACAGATGCCAACTAGAAGTGAAAGAATTCTGGAACTCACATAAGGAACAAGACAAATCAAAGACAGTCACGTGGAAGCCTCACTGCCCTCTCAGCCTGGCCTCAGGAATTCATTTGAAAGTATATTTAATTCTCTCCTTCTCTACTTTATTTACATGCCCCTCCCATTGAGGAGTGCTGCCTGGGGAAGAAGAAAAAAATGCCTCTCAATCATATAGAAAACACAAAGTCAGAAGAAAAAAATAATGTATTCCTTGGGGATCTTAAAGAAACATTTTAATTCTCATTGATTTTTTTAGGTGTGGTGGTAGTAGAAAATAGTTCGAGGTTGTCAGAGAAGGAGAACAATAAAATCTAGTTTGTAAAATATTCCCAAAGCATTTTCTCTTGTCTTACGGTCTTCTTTCAACATTTCCCTTACTCATGGCTAGAGCTCAGAGGCCCTGTTCTTATTTCACCACTTCAATTTAATTTGACTTGATTTTTAGTGTTTCTTCAGATTTCATTCTGCATGCTTACCATTCATGACTCACCTTTACTTCCTTATCAGTACGGAAAGTTAAATGTTAAACACATGCGAACAACTTCTGATGAACTCTGACAATTTTTACAAGTTTTCTACCCATATTACCTAGAAGCTGCATAATGATTTTGCTTTATATCCACAGAATTATAATTTTAGAGTCAGAAGATATCCAACTCAGAGAATATTTAGGTCAAACACCTAATTTCACAGGTGAGGAAGCTAAAAACCTGGTTGTTACATGTGTAGCTCAAGGTTACAAAACTAATTAAGAAAACCCTGAGGACTAAAACACTAATCTCCCAATTCCCAAAGTTTGCTCTCAGACTATTTTGGCTTTTCATGCTAGTTCACATAGTCATTTGATTGAACCTGGCTCATGTTCTAAGCTGTAGAGGTTTCACCCTTGGGCTAGGCCTGATGAGACTTCAGGGTGTAATGAAACCGGATTCAGTACCAGAAACTGTCGTGTCTACAGCTCCACTCTTCCATATGTGAACAATGGCTTGCCAATTTAGCTCATCTTCTTCAAACACAAGTTCACTATCTATAGAATGGATATTGTGATTCTTACACCACAGGGTAGTAGTGAGACAAAAATGAAAGAATAAATATAAATTATTTAGTTCAGTTTTCAAGAAAAAGAATATAATCAGGAAATAGCCTCTTCCTCATCATTCCTCTCCAGATTAAGGATATTTCAATCCACATATCCAAATACATATCATCCCAAATTTATATGATAATCTCTAGCTTACTCTGTTCAATTTTGTCCTAAAAAGCTAAGCCATATGGCTTTGTTTGTTTTTTTTCATGGTTTACCAAGAAATGCCTTCATTTATCAAAGTACTTTAACTACACAGAAATGTTTAAACATTTTTAAAATTCCTCCATAAATCAGCCTGCTCTCTTTAGGAAAAACATTAACCATTTGAGATAAAATCTGGCAACATTATAAAATCTGGGAACATATGTTTCTGTACTTGTTCCTGTATCTGTATTTCCCTGTCTCTCTTTTTCTTTCTCTCTCTCTTCTCTCTGTCTCTTCCTGTGAGTGTATGTGTGTGGGTTTATATATGGCTATTTCTCCATAGTGAAAATGCACCATGTAATAAAAAACACTTGACTTGTTCTATTTAACAATAAATTACAGACATTTTATTAGGTTGCTTTTTTTCTGTAAAACAGAATCTTAGACAAAGACTTATGCGTGTTACTTAGTTAGGAAATGTAATCTCAGAGAGCAAGAGAGAGGGATGGGAAAACAAAACAGGCTGTGAGAAGGAATTCATGAAATTAAGAGTTATTGTTGATTGTCATAAGAGGAACTGATGGCTTTAATCCCTTTGCATTATCTGAAAAGGCTATGATATGCATCTCACGACTATTTGTCTCCAAAGAGGATAAATGGCTTGTGTACTGTCTCCCATCTCCACCTCATAACTGCCCCACATTTCGGGTTCATGCATACACAGACTCAGAGAGAATTTCCATAGCTTCCCATGCCTTGGTGTCAATCAAGAAGCCCTAGATCATGGGGCAGAATCCACGTGACACAGGCAGAGGTCGGGATGAAGCTGACTGATGCCCACACAGAGCAGCAGTGGTGGGAATAAAGGCAAGTCAGACTGGGACTCTCAAATGGTGCAGAAGGGTTATCTGACACAGTCCACACCTTGGCCATTCAGATCTGCTCCTGCCCTCCATTTGAGCTGTTTTATTCACAATACTTCTGACACCAAATGTGTGATTTTTTTCCCTTATACTCACCAGTTTTCAAACTCTCTGGACACCAAATGTGTGTCCTATAAATTCATTCAATTCTGACATAAACTATCCAAAGTTGGTGTCAGGCTCCACAGGTTTAGGCTCTCAGTCCCACAAGACTGACCTCGCTTCAGATGCCAGTGGCAGGTATAGAGTCCCCAGATAACCCATTCTTCTGTCTAACTTGGCTACAGTGTTGGAGGATTCCCTCCATACTCTTTCAAGTTTGATAATTTGATAGAATGGCTTAAAAACTCCAGAAAAGTTTACTTAATATTAATTTTTATAGTAAAAGATATAACTCAGGAGCAGCCAAATAGAAAAGATGCATAGAGCAAGGTATTGGAGTAGGGTTGCAAAGACCGAACATATTTGTAATCATTCCACAGCTTGTATCCAACTCCCATACTAATTTATTGGGCCTCAGTTGTGATAACAAGATGCTCTTACTCTTCTGAGATACAAGTGCAATCCACTGCAGAGTCCAGTTTGAGCTGATAGCCACAATCTCTGCAAATTTTCAATGCAAACAGGTAAATGACACAAGCTACAGTCCCTGCTGCTAAACCTGTTCTAGCACCCTAAATGGCATTTATTGTATCCTTCCTAAAATACCCATTTTATATTTCACTCAACCTTGGCTAGTAATTTAGTCAACTTGGCTTATCTTGATATACAGTGTTAATTGGATTCCTGGGGGAGCTTTTTGTTTTGACCCTGTTCTAATATATGAGGTTGGTGCAAAAGTAATTGCAGTGTTTGCCATTAAAAGCGATAGCAAAACCGCAGTTACTTTTGCACCAACCTAATAACCCAACCTAATACCATTCACTGTTATAACTCAGGAGAAAATACAAGGAGACACCCCAGGAGGTGCACAGCTTCCTGACAATCTTTCCTGGACATTAATCAGCATAACTTACCCTCACTAAATACCAGAGGGCACCTTATGGATACCTCTAGCACTATCAGATATGATAAGCTACATATGATAGTTATGTATCATTCATTATATATATGATATATGATAAACTATATATATGCTGTATATCATATAGATATATAATAGCTTAGATGTGATCATAGCTTGGCAAGCAGCTTGGATCAGGGTCTGACTTTGGTGCAAAATTATCTCTTGCTCTGGGTCTCACTCAAAAGTGAAAGCCTGGTGAGTCATCTAGGAAAGGTTTCAGAGATTTATTCTCAAGTATCATATATTCTGCCTCAAAACACAAAGATGCCTAGTGCTGTGCCTCTTTCTTAATAAGGAGTATAAGGTGGCATGCCACAGAATATTGCATGTTTAAAAACTTCTCACCAATGACTGGTCAGTAAACGTGTTTGGTGTGCGTATGTTTTTTCTCCCTCACATTGTAGGATGCATGTGTCCCACTAGGTTATCAATGGTACTCACCACCTCCTGCTAACCATTTCTCATTAGTGTAATGCTATTAGTACAGTGCACAAGCATGAAGCTTTACACAACATCAGGAAAACAAGGTTCTTAAAGATCATATTTTATCAGAGTTCTGACAGTTAATACAGCCTCGAAGTAAGACATTGAAAATATACTACTGGGTCACTCATGCAAAGGCAAACTGCTTTTGATCAGCCCTACTAATATGGACCAATAACTACACATTCACAGATCAGTGGTTACGGAGTGAATGCCAGCGGCTATATGGATCATCTTCAGTAAAGAACTATATTGGCACAATAGCTATAATTGGAAATACCAACACAATCTGGTTATATTAAAAATAATCCACCTTCTTCTGATACAATTCCCCCAGTTTTAGCAGAAGCCACAGAGGTAAAATGGAGTGAGATATTATGCTAGGCGCCGATACTACATCCTTTAAGTCAGGTTGGCAAACTTTCCTGCAGACGACCAGATAATAACCGTAGGCTATATAGGTCATAAGGTCTCCGTCACGACTTCTCAACTCTGCAGCTATAAATAATGTATAGGCTAATGACTGTGGCCATATTCCAATAAAATTTTGTTTCCAAAAAGAAGCAGTGGACCAGACTTGGCATATGGGACATTGTTTGCCAAATCCTGTTTTAGGTCTTCAATCATGGCACTAACTTCTACAATCACTCTTGAAATACAATATAGCTACTGATTTTCTCTGTGCTGGATGAATGTGAGTAGCTTCAGGTACTTCCATTTAGCTTTTTTGTACTGGGTTGACAGCCTCCTTCCAAAATTCATGTCCACTGAATTTCAGAATGTGACCTTACATGGAAATATTCTCTGCAGATGTCATTACTAAAGTTAAGATGAGGTTATACTGGATTAAGGTGAGCCCTAATCTAAGATTGGTATCCCTATAAGAATAAAAATGGAGACAGAGACACACACACGGGAGACCATGTGATGATGAAGGCAGAGTTGGAGTGATATATCTACAAGGATTGTTAGCAGCTACCAGAAGCCAGGAGAGAGGCATAGGATAGATTTTTCTTCAGAGCCTCCAGGGAAAACCAACCCAAATTTCAGACTTTTGGTCTCAACAACTGTGAGAGAATAAATTTCTGTTGTTTAAAGCCACCCAGTTTGTGTAATTTGCTGCAACCACCCCAGGAAACTAACATGTATTTCCATTTTTATAGCTCTGATTAGAGGGGTCAGGGTCACAATTTGAAGATACTCTCTACTGTAAAGTGTATTTATCTTAATTATACACCCAGGGACAAGATATTGATCATCTGGTGGGTCTGCATTTATTTCATCTATCACTTTATCGCATGGCCTCCATGATTTCCTACCCTAGCCATATGACCATGAAGGTTTCGTTGCATTAATGTTAGCTCAAACCCCATACCCACCAGTCCTTAAAAAGTCTAATCAGCTTGCTTTATTCAGGTATTGTTTGCTCAGAAAGAGTCATGATCCTTTTTAGAAGGACAGGGATAATATTTATTTTAAATATTTGCAATGATTTTGTAGGATCTTTTGACAAAGAAACATAGATGTCCTTTTACTTATGGACTCTGGCTCTGACTTACACCTGAAAACTGATAGAAAGGAAATGATTTCCTATTGTAAAGGGTAATATAAGCTTTCTGATCACAATATTTTGATTGTTTCATCCACATTCTGCAAAAAACCTATTTTTCATCTATATTGCCTCATCAAGCTCCATAATTTCTTAGCCATTGACATTTCCCTGCATATCAAGTACACCATTACAGTACATCCTATTACAGTAACCAGATCAGTTTTGCCTCCTAATATTGGTTTATTCCTTTTTGTTGCTGATCAGAACTTTTTAGAATGATTCAATGAGAAGTTGACAAAAACATTTTTCTGTGGAACATATTTGGGTTGTATCTGTTACTTTTTATTGGTACAAATCAGGCAGTTATGAACTTTCATATAAATCTTTTGTGTAGAAACATGCTTTCATTTTCTTTTGGTCAGAGGGATGACCTGAGATGGTGATAGGTGAATTATATGGTAGTTATCTCTTTGACATTTTTTTAAACTAGCAAAGTATTTTATGAAGAGGTTTTATCATTTTACAATCACAGTAGTGGTATATGCGGCTTCTTGAGCCTCCACATCACCGCCAAAAATAACTATGAACAATGTTTTTAAATTTCAGCTGTTCTAATAGGTCTTTAGTGGAATCTCATTTCATTTTCATTTTGAATTTTTCTAATGACTACTGATGTTGAGAATTTTTTCATATACATTTTTTGCTATCCGTTTATCTTCTTTGGCAAATTGATAAAATCTTTTGCCAATATTTATTGGATTATTTACTTTCTTTTTTTGAATTTAGAGAATTTTTATATATCCAGGATAAAAATTCCTTCTTAGAATATGGTTTGTAGAGGATTTTTTTTTTCAATCTGTGGCTTGACTTAATTATCTTATTAGTGTTTTCCACAAAAAAATAAGTTTTCATAAAGTCTACTTTATCAACTATTTTATAAAAATTATAGATTATGTTTTTCCTAACTTGAGGTTATAAAGATTTTCTTCTATTTTTTCATTTTTAAATTTTTGAGATGGAGCCTTGCTCTGTCACCCAGGCTGGAGTACAGTGGTGTAATCTCAACTTGCTTCAAACTCCATCTCCCAAGTTCAAATGATTTTCCTGCCTCAGCTTCCCAAGTAGCTGGGACTACAGTCACATGCCATCACGCCTGGCTAATTTTTGTGTTTTTGGTAGAAATGGCATTTCACTATGTTGGCCAGGCTGGTTTCGAACTCCTAACGTCAGGTGATCCACTGGCCTCGGTTTCCCAAAGCCCTGGAATTACAGGTGTGAGTCACTGTGCCCAGCCTCTTCTATTTTTTCTTCTAGTAATTTTATATTTCCAAATTTTATACATTGTTTTTGATTAATTGTATATTAACTTTTGAACATAATCTGAGTCATGTATTGAAATTGGGTTTTTCATTTCAACATATAGACTTTTTTATATGTCGATAAGACTATTTTTTCCTCCTTGAATTACTCTTTCATGTAAGTCTAAAATCAGTTATGTATAAGTATTTGGTCTCTTTATTGGCTATTCTGTTCCATTGAGCTGTTTACGTGTCATTAGACTAATACCACACTCTCTTGATTACAGTGGGTCTCAAATAGGATAACATTAGTATTCCATCCTTGTTTATCTTACCAATATTTGGATATTCTAGATCAGCAGTGTTCTAACTTTTTTGGCACCGGGGACTGGTTTAGTGGAAGACAATATGTCCTTGGAACAGGAGGTTGGGGAGGATGATTTAGGCACGAAACTGTTCTACCTCAGATCATCAGGCATTAGATTCTCGGAAGGAGTACGCAACCTAGATGCCTTGCATGTGCAGTTCACAGTAGGGTTTGTGCTCCTATGAGAATCTAATATTGCTGCTGATCTGTCGGGAGAGAGAGCTCAGGTGGGAATGCTTGCTCACCTGCCACTCACCTCCTTCTGTGAGGCTCAGTTTCTAACAGGCCACCGACTGGCTGGCAATCCTTTTTCTAGAAAACTTACATTTTCATATGAGTTTTAAAATTTGTTTGTCAATATGTATAAAAACGTTTGCTGAAATTTTCATTGGGTGTCTGTTGAATCTGTAGGACAAATTAGGGAAACACAATTTAATTCTAGCAATACTGAGCATGCTATATCTGTTTTTTAAAATTTCCCTTTAGTAATTCCTCTCAGAAATGCTTTGTATTTTTAACTATATTCATCATATTCTGTGTCAGATGTATTTTTAAGTAATTATTTCAATGATATTGTGTATAATATTATTTTACTTTTTTTCTGATTTTTTGTTGCTACTATAAAGAAATTTAATTTATTTTTGCATATTTATTTTTTATTCTGAAATTATCTGAAGTCACTTACTTGATATAAGACTTCAGTCACTTGTTGTGTGGTCTTTTACAAAAGCTGCTTGAATATCCTTGTAATATGGTAGCTGGCTTCCCCAAAGAGTGAGTGATTCAAGAGAGAAAAAGAACTCACCCAAGATAGAAATCATGGTCTTCCTGCAGATAAATGTCAGCAATGATGCCCCATACTATCTGGTGTATTCTACTCGCTAGAAATCTATTACTAAATACTTAAGGTGAAGAATACTTAGCTCCGTCTTTTGAGTTAAGAAATACTATAAAATGTGTGGGTATATATTTTTTAAATAACCAGATATATTAATGAAAAACTTTTTTTTTTCTGGTTTATTTGTTATTCAGCACTGTTTATTTGTACACTTTGCTACATTAAAACTTGCTATTTCTTCCTGGAACCAAATGATTATTTCTTATCATGTCTGGTTTGTATGCCGTATAAAGAATGACCTTACTGAATATTCTATTTTGCCATTTCTATTTGTGATATTGCTTTATTATTTTAAACATAAAATATTCAATTATTTTGTTAATCTTGAAATCAGCATGACCCATCAGTTCTTCTGGTTATAAAATATTAGTGGATAAGTATTGGTACAATCATGTTATAAATGCATTAGATAAAATTATGTGAAGGAATAATGAGATAACTTTAAGATGTATATAATGCAATTATTATTAATTTAGTACAGGGCAGAAAATAGAAAATGTAAAAGTTACATTTAGATACACCTATGTTAATAAGAAAAACTTTATTAAGGGCAGCTGAAGACTAGAAAAATATATACACATATAATCTCGCTCTCTCCATATGTATAGATACCCACACACATATCCACATATATACAAGTGCATATTCATGCACCTAAATAGAGATTATCATAAAGTGAAACTTGCAAAAATTTACCACAATATGGTAATGCAATGACCATCTCTACTTAGTAAACTTATAAATAATAGGTGACTGTTTTTCTTTATAAATGTGTTTATTTTTATACATTTTTAAATGTCCATGCATGATTTGTGAATTGAAAAACTTTGGAGACGAAAGAGAAATGTTTTGTTTCAAATAGTTGGGCAACTAGAAGAAAATGAAGAGGACAGAAAGCTCAGCCCTACCTCTTTCCTCCACACTGATCTTTAGTGTGTTTTAAATCTGTGAAGGAGGTCAAAGCGCATCCTTTGGGGGCAAGTGAAGGAGGTAAAGGGAATGCTGGGGATGAAGGCACTTCATACAGTCCCTAGAATTTATCAGGGCCTCAACAATTGTTGGTTGTATTAGAATTTGAGCTGCAGGGTTAAAACTTTAAACACTCTATTCCTCCCACCTACATTGTAAATTGATCACCAAGGACATTCTGTTTTGTTTATCTTCTTTATTTTATTATTATTTTTAAGCAGGCATTTCCACAATTTAACTATTTTGCCTCATTTTCAGTACTTGTATGCTAACCCAGACCCCCATCCATATGCTCAGTGATGATTAGTAAAATGCAGTATGGGACAGCATGAATTGAGATAATGTATCTAATCCCTTTGGCCCCTGGTGGAAGATTGGGAAAGTTGCTTTCTCTCCTGGGCTTCTGTTTTCTCCGGGAGGAAGGTCATTAGTCATTTCTCAGATTATTTCACATGAATGCACACATTTTTACAGCTGAGCCTTCATGCTGCTGTCAGGATAATGTCTGGACAACTGTCACTTTCTCTCTTTTGGAAGTTGAAACCCTATGTTTCTTTAAGGACTACTGTATGTTTTCTCCCCTGGAAAGATCTTATATTACTCCAATACAAAATGTTCACATTTCTCCTGGCGATATTCAGCATTTACAATACAATGTACCAGACTGTCTCACTGGGTAAGAGGGCTAAAAAACACAAAACATTGAAAAAGAAACAAATAAGTCTCCTAGGATAGAGTACAGCATAAGCAGGGCAGCATTTCCCCATCCATGACTGTTATTGTGGCAGATAATGTACTGACATATTTGTATTGTATTGTATTGTATTGTATTTATTTATTTATTTTTAGAGACAGGGTCTTGCTCTGAAGTCCAGGTTGGAGTGCAATAGCCTCATCTTGGCTCATTGCAGCCTTGAACTCCTGTGTTCAAGCAATCCTCCTACTTCAGTCTCCAGAGTAGCCAGTACTACAGGTACACACCACCATGCCTGGCTAATTTTTTATTTATTTTTTTGCAGAGAAAGGGGTCTCATTTTGTTGCCCAAAATAATCTCAAACTCCTGGTTTCAAGTGATCCTCCCACCTCAGTCTCCCAAAGTGCTGGGATTACAGGTGTGAGCCACTGAGCCTGGCCTTATTTTCATTTTTACTGTTACTGTTTTTTAATCCCTTTCTCTATACTCCAGTTCAAGCAGGGAGACTCTGTGCCATTTATTTCCCTAAACAGAATATGTTACATCAGGAAAGCATAGAAAAGAAGTTTCTAGACACAGAAGAACTTGGAAAATAAAAAATACATTTAATAGAAGCACATAGTGAATAAGGCTAATGCTTTGCACATCCTAAATTGCATGTGAATCCTTATGGCTTTTGATCTCTGAGAAAGACAGAGCTTCCAGTGAGAGGACTAGGACAGCAATACAGCCATCAGAAGAAGTCTGTGTCCTCACACTCAATAATAGACCAGAGAGTTGATAAAACTCCAGAATAGAAAGGGTGGCTGTAAAGTGTGTTTACGCAGGTGGACCTGACATAGCCTCCCAATTTTCCGCAATCCAAGAACAGTAGGACGATGTTTTCTATCCCATTATGACAATGCAGTAAATGATCAGAAACATTAGACAGAAGCCTTAAGGGTTAGAATGTGTGTAATGCGATGACTTGTGTGCACCAACAAGTGAGAAACAGATGGAATTTTGCAAATCTCAGCATCAGTGGAGTAGAAAAATGATCCAGAAGATCCTCTTCCCCGGTGTGCTGGTACCATGCTAGTCACTTTGAACTCAGATGCAACCAAGAGGGCCAGTGGGTGGCAGGAATTTTTATCATACAAAGGAATGGGGAATTGAAATAGAAATTCAGTTGAACTCGAGATAACCAGAGAAAGTTAAACTTTTCCAAATGAGTCTGTGGGCTGAGATTTCTACTGCTATAAAATATAAGGTGCTTGTTTAATTTGATAAGGTAAGGAGAAAGCACTTAAGGTTTATCTGGGCTTAAGGAAAATTAATGTGGTAACAATCAAGGAATCACTAGATGGGAATTACTAAAACTCTCAACCATGGCTGGGCTGTAACGAGTGAGATGCAATAAATTCACCCTGAGGAAGGAGAGTCAAGCAAGATTACTCATCTGAGAGTTTTGACTCTGATATAAGCAACTTTTTGACCACATGTTGTTACTTGATCTGCAGATTTTTCACATGTAAAATTAATTTAAACAAAAACTAATCATTTCTAAGGACCTATCAATATCTTGGAATACAGACCTGTGATTTTCAAAGCAGTACCAGCAGCATCAGCTGGCAACTTGTAAAAATGCAAATCCTATCTACCGAATCAGAAACTCAGAATGGGGCCCTACACTTAGCCATTTAATAAGCCCTGCAGGTGATTCTGATACACAATAATGTTAACAACTATTGGTCTAGATAATGAAAGCTAAATTCTAGCAGTTGCTGTGAATGAAATGTTATGATAAAGGAATATTATACTTTTACAGCATAAAGAAAATTGACTATGATATAATTACATGCAGACATGGATACTAAAAAATTTTCAGTAACTGGGGAAGAGGCAGAGCAAGAGAACAGAAGAGAAAGCTCCACCAACTGTACACCACTCCTCTCAGCTGGAAGGAAACCAACTTAACAATTATCTGCATAAAAAGTACTTTCATAAGGACCAAAAATCAGGTGAACACTCATAGTACCCGGTTTCAACTTCTTATTGCTGAAAGAGGCACTGAAGAGAGAGAAAAAAACAGTCCTAAGTTGCCAAGGCCACACTTCCCTGACCCTGGCAGCAGCAGCTTGGTGCTGACCACTGGGGAGGGAGAACACACCAACTGTGAAGTGTTGAGCTCAGTGCTGTTCTGTTAGAGCAGAAAGGAAAACCAAACCAAACTCAACTGATGCTTGCCCATACTGGGAGCATTTAAACCAGCCCTAAAGAGAGGGGAATCACTGATCCCAGCAGTCCACAGTTGAGTCCCTCAAACCTCACTACCACTAAGGGCTATAGCTCTCTGTGTCTGCAAGTAAACTTGAAAGACAGTCTAGGTCATAAGGACTGCAACTCTTAAGCAAGTCCTAGTGCTGAACTAGGCCCAGTGACAGTGGACTGGGGGTGCACATGATATATTGAGACACAAGCTGCAGTGGCCAAGTGAGTCCTGGCTCACCCCTTCCCTAACCACAGGCTGCACAGCTCATGGCTCCTAAGCAGACCTCTTCCCTCTGCTTGAGTAGAGGAGAAGGAAGAATGTGGAGAATTTTATCTTGCATCTAGGATACCAGCTCAGCCACACCAAGATAGGGCACTGCTCAGTCATGAGGCCCCCGTTCCAGGCCCTGGCTGCCAGATGACATTTCTAGACACACCCTGGGCCAGAAGGGAACCCGTTGCCTTGAAGGACAGGACCCAGTCCTGGCAGCATTCATCATCTGCTAAATGAAGAGCTGTTGGGCCCTGAATAACCAGAAATGTTACCCAGGTCAAAGACCTTGGTGATCCTTTGAAATTTGCTGGCTTCAGGCGAGACTCAGCACATTACCAGCTGTGGTGGCTCTGGGCCAAAAGCCTTCTGCTTGAGAAAAGTAGAAGGAGAGATTTTGTCTTGCAGCTTAGGTACCAGCATCGCCACAGGCAGGTAGAACACCAAGCTTGACCAAGTAGGTCTGGAAACGTCATCTAGGACCTCACTCTTAGATAGCATTTCTGGACCTGCCCTTGGCCAGAGGGAAGTCCACTGCCCTGAAATGTGAGTCCCAGGACAGGCAGCATTCATGACAATGTGAAATCAGAGACCTTGGATTTTAAGGGAACATCAGTGGTAGTATGGTTGTACCCCTCATGGCCTGGGGTGGGTTTGGTGGTGGCTACAAGGTAAGGATCCTATGCCTTTGGAAAGGGAAAGGAAGGACAGTGTCTTGTGGTTTGAGTGCCAGCTCAGCCACAATACAATAGAACACCAATTAGATTTCTAAGGTTTTTGACTCTAGTCCCTAACTCCCTACCCACCCAGAGACTGGGGGACCTTGCCACCCTGAAGGGAAAGACACAGGCTTGGCTGGCTTTGCCACTTGCTTATTCTGGAGCCCCAGGGCCTTGAGTGAACACAGGCAGTAACCAAGGAGTGATTATAACAGACTTTGGGTGACAGCAAGTCTTGTATTGGTTTCAGGGCTGTGACCCAGGTCTGTGCTGGCTTCATAGTAGTGGTGGCCCCAGGAATGCTTGTGTCACTCTATCCCTAGCTCCAGGTGGCTCAGAAGAGAGATTGAGAGCGACTATATATGTTTGGAGGAAAATAAGAGAATTCTGTGGATTGCTTAGCAATCCTGGAATATGTCCAAGATTATCAAGGTGGTACCTCTATGAGTCTACAAGAATCACAGCATTACTAGTCATAGGGTGCCCCTAAAGCAGATACAGCTAGATCACATAGATTACTTTTGCACCAACCTATAGCTGTGCTGAGAAATTCAAAGATACTCAAGATAACACAGAGAAGGAATTCAGAATTCTATCAGATAAATTTAACAAAGATATTGACATAATTAAAAAGAATTAAGCAGACACTTCAGAGCTAAAAGATGCAGTTGGCATACTGAAGAATGCATCAGAGTCCTTTAATAGGAAAACTGATCAAGCAGAAGAAAAATTAGTGAGCTTAAAGACAGTCTATTTGAAAATGCACATTCAGAGGAGACAAAAGGAATAAGAATAAAAACAATGAAATATGCTCACAAGGTCTACCAAATTGCCTCCAAAGGACAAATCTAAGAGTTATCGGACTTAAAGAGGAGGTAGAGAAAGAGAAAGGGGTAGAAATTTTATTCAAAAGAACAATAACAAGGAACTTCTCAAACCTAGAGAAATATATCAATATCCAAGTACAAGAAGGTTACACTACACCAAGTAAATGTAACCCAAATAAGATTGCCTCAAGGTACTTAATACTCAAAGTACCAAAGATCTAGAATAAAGAAAGGATCCTAAAAGCAACTAGAGAAAGAGAAAAAAAAAACTCACACACAACAAATAACACACAATATGTCTGGCAGTAGACTTTTCTGTGCAAACCTTAAGGGCCAGAAGATACTGGCAAGACAAATTTAAGTGCTGAAGGGAAAAAACAAAAATAAAACAACAACAACAAAAAAGTTTTGCTATAGAATAGTATATCTAGCAAAAACATTCTTCAACCATGCAGGAGAAATAAAGACCTTCCCAGACAAACAGAAGCTGAGGGATTCCATCAATACTAGATCTGTCCTACAAGAAATGTTAAGAGGAGTACATTTATAGTAAAGGACCTTAATGAGCAATAAATGATCACCTGAAGGTACAAAACTCATTGATAATAATAAGTAGACAGAAAAACACAGAATATCATAACACTGTAACTGTGGTGTGTAAACTACTGTTATCTTAAGTAGAAAGACTAAATGATGAACCAATCAGAAATAATAACTACAACTTTTCTAGAAATAATCAGAACAATAAGATATAAATAGAAACAACAAAAAGTTAAAAACTAGGGGACAAAGTTAAAGTGTAGAGTTCATATTCATTTTATTTTTGCTTGTTTGTTTATGCAAATAGCTGTAAGTGGTTACTGGGTTTAAATAATAGTTTATAAGAGAGTAGTTGAAAAAATAGTTTATAAGAGTATTTGCAAGCCTCCTGGTAACCTCAAGCCAGAAAAACATACAGCGGATACACAAAAAATAAAAAGCAAGAATTTAAATCATATCATCAGAGGAAATCACCATTACCAGAGAAAGACAGGAATGAACGAAAGAATGGAGAGAAGATCGTAAAGTAACCAGAAAACAAATAAGAAAATGGTATGAGTAAGCACCTATCAATAATAGCATTAAATGTAAATTGACTTAACTCTCCAATCGAAAGATATAGACTGTCTGAATAAATGAAAAAAAAAAAAAAATACCCATTCATCTGTTGCCTACAAGAAACATACTTCACCTATAAGGACACACATTAACTGAAAATAAAAGGATGGAAAAAGATATTCCATGCCAAGGAAAGCCAAAAATTAAAAAAAAAAAAAAAAAAAAAAAAAAACCAGCAGGAATAGCTATACTTACAGAAGACAAAATAGATTTCAAGACAAAAACTATTAGAAGAGACAAAGTCAATTAATATGTAATGATAAAGGGGTCAATTTAGCAAGAAGATGTAACAACTGTAAATATATACACACTCAATGCTGGAGCAGTACCGGTATGCAAAAGAAATATTGTCAGAGCTAAAGAGAGATAGAGCCCCCGATGCAATACTAGCTGGAGACTTCAACATCCCCTTTCAGAATTGGACTGATCTTCTAGACAGAAAGTCAACAAAGAGACATTGGACTTAATCTGTAATATAGAAGAAATGGATCTGATAGATATTTAAAGAACATTTCATCCAATGTTTGCACAATAAACACTCTTCTCCTCAGTACATGAATCATTCTATAGGGTAGGCTATAAGTTACATCCCAAAGCAAGTCTTAAAAGATTCAAAAAATTAAAATAATGTCAAGCATCTTCTCTCACCACAATGGGAATAAAATTCAAAATTAATAACAAGAGGAATTTTGGAAACTGTTCAAATACATAGAAATTCAAGAAAATGCTCCTGAATGACCAGTGGGTCAATGACAAAATTAAGAAGAAACAGAAATGTCTTGAAACAAAAGCAAGTTTCCAGGGCATTAGTAGTAATATAGGGCGAGTGGATGATAAAGTGGTAGAGAGAAGATGACAAACTGATTATTCAGTTATCTAAGTTATAAAGGAAATGAGATAGAAGTCAATTGGTAAAGAATATGGGGTCCTTATAAAGCTCTTTTATTGTGTATTTGTCATACATGTGTTCAAAGAGAAAAGAGTTAGCAGAAGGAGTGAGATTGAAGACATTGATGATAATAAATGAATGCAGAGTTAGATGCAACTCTAGTTGAGGGACTGATGCATAAAAATTTTTACATGGCATTGGATATGTATATATGCTGTAGATATGAATATAAATGCAAATCTATCCCTCTCTAAGTAAAAAATCAGATAGCAGAAATTCTCAGATAATGAGATAAATGACAAGTACTTCAGAAGTATAATTGGATCAGATATATAAGAAGCTTAAAGAGGCTTTGAAAAATAATAGAGCAATTGGAAAGTGCTTCCTAGGATACTTAATCAAGTAATTAATGATTAAAATGTAAATCTCAGATTGCCTCTGGCTTAGACAGAATATAGATTGAAAGATCTTTACCCTTAAAAAGTAATTTCAGAAAGTATCAGCGTTCAAAAAGAATAACGGAGTGCTTAAATTGTAATATAACCAAACTATCTGCTGGAAAATATATAACTATTCATACACACCCAGGAGTTGATTCCAAAAGTTCTTCTGTAAACAGGCTCTTCGGAAAGCAGATACACCTTTCCGATTTAAATGTATCTATAGA
Source organism: Papio anubis (assembly GCF_008728515.1). Classification (NCBI taxonomy): domain Eukaryota; kingdom Metazoa; phylum Chordata; class Mammalia; order Primates; family Cercopithecidae; genus Papio; species Papio anubis. The sequence continues at coordinate 118,785,061 of NC_044979.1, forward strand.
TATACATGTGTGATGAATTAGTAAATGAAAAATGTAAATTATACATGTAAATATAAATTCAGGGAAAAAATAACACCTGAATATAACTGGGGTGCAAAATGTTAGGGTTTGAGCTGTAGCAAGCAAGTTATATTTTTATAGGCACATATAATGGATATTCCAGGAACAGATTCTGACTCAGGAATAGGAAGTCCCAAGATTTTCCAGATATACATTAGCCATACTTAATAGTTGAAACCAATTATGGCCTGTCCTGATATCAGCACAACTCTGTTCATAACTGGAGAGCTGTTATCTAAGATTTTGATGGAAAGGTGGGTTTCTGGGTCTTCATCACCAATATGATGGAAAATAAAAAGAAGGGAAGAACTGCAACAAGTTCAAATAAGGAACACACTGGAGACAATGATTACATTCGGCTCAACCTAATAATCTAGGATTATCCCCCCTTCAAGACTCTTAACTTAATCATATGAGCAAAGTTTATTTTATAAAGCAAGATAAAATATTCCCAGGCTTGGGCATTAACATTTTACCATCTTTGGCGGAGCCTTCATTATTCTGTCTACCACAGTTCTTTACTTATATTATCATTATTCAGAAGGACTATAATTCATGATCAGGAAAAAAAGTTATATATTCTATATGCAAAATTTATAATTCACAGAGAAAGAACCTGAGCCTTAGTCCATCTCCAATCCCAAGTCTTTCTATTAAACTATAGTATCCCTATTCACAGTTTTTAGGAGTATTTAGTGCTATCATCAAATAGATCTAACCACTAAAAGGAAAAAAAAATACATGCAATAAGGCACCCTTCCAGCCAGAAGAGAAGTTTGAATTGGCCAAACTAGAAGGAAAAAAATGTCAGCCAATTAATCAATACAAAGAATAAGATTAGTTTTTCTAAACAGATAATGAGCCAAGAAAGCACGTACATGATTTTCACGAAAAGGAGTAAAATAAGTAAGTAAAATAAGTAAGTAAAATAAATTCTTTAGTTCAAATTGGTTCACATACATTTCTAAAGGTAGATAATACCAGTCTTAAACTATAAAGTTCTCTAGTGCCATTTTTCACTTTATAAACGGAATCTATCTGAGATTATTTTATTTTCAGGGTGGTTTCCCATAGCTTTGTACTTTTTGAAATTCCTGAGCACAAACAGTTCATGTGTTAAAACTTATTTTCCTCAGTGAAATTGGTCTGAATCTCATTATAGAGGCACGGCTGCAGTAAGAACAGTTTCCATAGTCATGGATAACCTGTGCACCTTGGAGCTGCCCAGACCAAATTGGCTGCAAACAAGTGCAGAAAACTTTCTCGCACTGTGTTTCTTCATTTGAAAATCTGCCAAAAGCTTTCCATTTGGATTATATATAATACAATCAAAAGCAAATGCTACCTGGTAACAATATGAGTAAAACAAGAAGCTTTTAGAAGAGAACGCACATGCTTTCAAATAATTTGTAAATTAAAAAAAATTAATCATATTCTTTTATCTGTATAAATGCCTTTTTCTCTACCCTTTCATAGTACTTATACCTTTTTCCTCCCCCAAACACCTCAAACTGGCCTGTGTACTCAGTCCTGTGCCACCCTGTTTGATATTCACGTTTCAGCTAATAAAACAAAATGATGAGACACCTCTTTCTTTTAACTTGTTAAGAAATATAATTCTCATTTTGATATTATACTAATTATTAAATTACATTTATATGAAATTCTAGAATACATAAAACAAACATGATAAAACTAATCAGATAGTGTCAGTGTCCAGGATATGTCAGGATGAGGGTAACTGCAAAAGACTAGGGGGAAGCTTTTGGGGAGTTGGAATTGCTCTACATCCTGGATGTGACGGTGGTTGCATTGTTCTATGCATTTATCCAACCTATTGCATTTTATTTATTTATTTGTTTATTTATTTAGATGGAGTCTTGTTCCTGTTGCCCAGGCTGGAGTGCAATGGCGCAATCTCGGCTCACTGCAACCTCTACCTCCTGGGTTCAAGTGATTCTCCTGCCCTCAGCCTCCAAAGTAGCTGGGATTACAGGCACCTGCCACAATGCCCAGCTAAATTTTTGTATTTTTAGTAGAGACGGAGTTTCACTGTGTTGGTCAGGCTGGTCTCGAACTCCTTATCTGAGGTGATCTGCCCCTCCTTAGCCTCCCAAAGTGCTGGGATTACAGGCGTGAGCCACCACACCTGGCCACATTTTAAATTGGAAAATTTTGTTTTATGTAACTAGCAAAAAAAAAAGCAAAGGGTGACAATAAGCACCTCAACAGTCTGTAAGTTTTAGAATGTCCTCAGTTGCTGGCTAGACCAGGGAGACTGATCTGGCCTCCCATGGAGGAGCTCGAAAGGGTTTCAGTTTTCAGCCAAACAGGCTGTCTTTAGTCAGAACATGAATTCAAGTGAATTGTCTTAATGCCAAAAGTGGAAAATGAAACTAGAGTATAAGTGGATCAAAGTGGCTGAGGGTAAGGAAAGAAAATAATTCATAAAGAGCATTGGCATCTAAGCCACATGTGAGGGACCGTAAATACCATACTTTGCTTCAGTACACCCTAAATCCAAATGGACCCAGATTCTGGGATTAGGATTGCTGTTGTATCCTTTATCTAGAACCAAAATTCGTCCACATTTGGGACACGCCTAGGTCTTCAGGCAAGCTGAGGAACATCAGTACTGAGGAACTGGTCAGAGTTCACTTTTGTGACATGTCTTAGTCCATGCCTACTTGTGACCCAAGTAGCTCCCGACATTCCATTTTGCCCCGGGTTGATTGTGAGTCACATAAAAGATGTGAGGTGCAGAGGAATTTGAGAAGGTGTAAACCTACTGTCCTTGGCTACACTCCTTCTACCTTGCCATTCAGAGCAAGGTCTCTGAAAATATAAGCTTCTCTTTGAGAGTTTCCTCTCTCTTCTGACAATTAGTGATGTTGGTAATGATACTCTTTGGATGGGTCTCATTAGAGTAAAAAATAATAGAGGACAATGATGGAGGCGGTGATTGAGGGGTAATGAAGGAAGGACCCTTCAGCTGGGGAGTTCAGAGGGTCTTTTTTGTGTAAGTAACTATTGTCTTTATTATTGAATTATGAGGAATCAGCCCCAAGAAGCTCTGGTAAGGGAACATTTTACGCACAAGAGACAGAAGGAGTGCACAGGGATTGAAACAGAGACCAACATGAAAAGGTTGATGGACAGGATTATTTTCCAATACTATTGGAACACATTGAGCCGAAGGAACAGTTCAGAAAAAGAGCTCATGGAGCGAAGGTGGATCAGCCCAGGCAGCCCTGGGGTCCACAGCAAAGAACTTGGATTTTATTACATTTATGACAGGGGTGCATTAATATATTTTAAACAGGTGAGTAAAATTAATTGTTTTACATTTTAAAAAGTAACTTTGGTTATTTTAGAAATAAACCACAAGTGGGCTAGATTAGAAGCGTGTGGATCAATTAGAGGGCCATGTGAATGATCCAGTGAAAGGCTAATGTGTGGGCATGAGGGAGAGAGCAATGGATTCCAAAAAGACACACAAATCCCAGATGCATTTGATCTTGTTGTGCGCCCAGTCTGTAGGGCTGCCATGACTCCTTAGATGATAAGAAGCTGTAAACACAGAGCTGTGTGTCCTCTACAAAGAATGTTTGTTGTTTTGTTTTGTTTTCTGCTTCCAGCTCTCAAAAGCTCTACTCACTCTTTCAAGGAGCATCTCAGGTACCTCTCTTTGGAGCAGGAGCGTCTCACTTTCTGGGCAGAATCTTTCAGTCCTCCTTTCGTGCTACTGCATCACTCTTTTTGCCTCTGTAATGGGGCCTGTTTTACTTTATTTGTATACATATTTATACTTTCTACAAGAACAAAAACGTTCTCATTCACTACTTAAAAACTTCCATTTCTTCATGTTAGGGTCTTCTGCCAATTCTATGTATGTGGTGTGGCATTTGGGGCTCTCAGTGGGCACGCAGGCAATTAAATACCAAACCACATTATAATTAAAGCTTTCAAAAATTTCCCCAAACACTTATTTAATACATATTTATTATACAACTATTATTTGCCAGGCAATGTATCAGACCTTACTTGTAATTAATTTTCTGGCAGTTATAATGGAGAAAATACTGGCTGGAATCCTAAGTTCTTCACAGTTGACTTCCCTGAGTATACAAAGGAGCTCACCAGAGGATTGTGGAAAACATTAAATATGTTAATATAAGCAAAATACCTATTGAATTCTAAAGTCACATAAATGTCAAGGATTATTGTAGATAATCAAAAGTTGAATTCAAAAGAAGACATACAAATGGTCAAAAAGCATATGGAAACAATGCTCAACATCATTAATGTCAAAGAAATGCAAATTAATACTTCAATGAGATACCATCTTCTACCAGTCAGAATGGCTATTATTAAAAGGTTAAAAAATAGCAGGTGTTGGTGAGGACGTAGAAAAAAGGTGATGCTTAAACACTGTTTGTTGGGATGTAGATTAGTATAACCTCTATGGAAAACAGTATGAAGATTTTTCGAATACCTAAAAATAAAACTGCCATTCAATCCAACAATCCCACTACTAGGTATCTATCCAAAGGAAAAGAAAGCATTATATCAAAAAGATACCTCCACTCATGTGTATTGTAGCACTTATTCACAATAGCAAAGATACAGAATCAAGCTATATTCTCATCAATGGATAATTGGATAAAGAAAATTTGGTATGTATATATATCATGGAATACTACTCAGCCATTAAAAAATAAAATCACGTCTTGTGCAACATAGGTGGAACTGGAGGCCATCCATGAGTTATTAAGTAAAATAACTCAGAAAGTCAAATACTGTACGTGTTTTATTATTGGAAGCTAAATAATATGCACACATGGACATAGAGTTTGGAAAATCGACATCGGAGACTAGGAAGAGTAGGAGAGGAATGAGGAATGATAAATAACCTAACAGATACAGTGTACACTATTGGGATGATGGTTACACTGAAAGATCAGACTTCACCACTATGAAATATATATATCATGTTACAAAACTGCACTTGTGCCCTCTAAATTTACACAAATAAAAAATGTTTTGTTGAAGTGCAATTGTGCCCATACAACCCTCTCACCAAAATCTGTATCTGGCATTTATGCTTATTCCTGCTCTGATGCTACTTGTGTGGCCTCAGGACCTAAGTTCTCTAATTTTTCTATACCTTTTCTCTCCTGATCTCTAAGTTGGGTATTTATTAGCCATATTTTAATGCATTATAAAAATCAAGAGTTAATAAATATAAACAGCTTGAATAATGCATGGCATAGTTTACCACATTATGTATTTGTGATATTATTCACATTATTATAATTAGATAATATACTCAGGGCAGAAATACTTTACTTGAAGGACTCAAGAAACAAGAAAGAATGAATTGAAGACTCCAAATCATCCTTTTCTTTGAGTTTATAATTCAAGGAAAGTTTATTCTGAACTTTGCAGAAAGTTTATTCTGAACACATAAAGAACTACATAATTGGTTTCAGGGCAATTCTAAGGCAAAATTTAAAGATTTGAAACATGAAACTTGAAGGGACATTAAAAGTGAATCATATCCACTTGCACATATATATATATATATATATTTATTTATTTATTAATTATTTTTATCCTTTAGAAATGTAGATTCTTTTGCCTGAGAAAATTCACTATATTAGTAGTTTAAAATGACACTGGGTCAAGCTGTATTTGAGACCTTGAGCTTAAGAAATTTGCCTTCCCAGGTTGAAAATTCAAATTATTCAGTTGTCGTTAGAAGACTTTTATGGGAACTGACTTTTTCATGAAAATTTCTGTAATTACTGAATCCATTCATTGGACTATTACTTGCAATTAAAATTGTTTAGTGTTCTTTGGGGCTTCAACACTGACACTTCCAGATGTGCCACTTCCACCGTTTATTGAATGTGTAAAACAACAGCTTATCAAAAGAAAAGTGAACCTGAAAACTTGCAATATTTCACAGTCTCCAAAATAATTGCAGTGCTTTTCTGTGCAGATAGGCGATTGACCTCATGAATTTTTAACAACATGAAAATTACAGATATTTTAAGATCCTCTCCAACAAGTATCTTCAAATGAGTGTAGATTACTCAGATTGTTATTCATCAGTTTGTTTCACTGCATAATATTTTACCATTAAATGCAACGGTATTCATTTCTTTTTTATTAGAAAAAAGAAGAAAACAATAGAATTGTTTGTGCATGTGCCCTGCGAATTAGACACAGACAGATAATGAGGGCGATGGCTGCTGTAATATTCTTCAACATGAAAATGATGTGTAGAGAAAGTGCACTCCTGAAGTAAAACTATCTTAGCCTTCTGGTTCCCAGGAGTCATGACTCTGGAATTTCCTTTCCTCTAGCATGGAGGTCTCAGTATAAACATTCTATGGGGAGAAGGGTATCCTTACTATATACCACAGTAATGCTTAATAGTTTTTCATGTGGGTGGGGTCACTAAACAGAAACATTTCAGGTCATTGGTTTTACACGCAGACAGCTCAGAGATTAAAATACTGATTTTTGTGACTACATTTATGACTTCCAGCCAATTTCTTAAACTTTTTTGAATTTATTCTAGTCAACTGCAAAATGAAAAACAAAAAATCTTACATGCTTCATAGAATGACGGTGATGATTAAATTGTAGAAAGTCCTGGCTCAGTACTGAGCACATAACAATAATAAGTGAATAATTGCTAACGTTCACTGAGGAAATATGTACCAGAAGCCATTGTAATCCTTTATATATGTTATGTGGTTTAGACTTTTCAACAACTGTATCTAGTAAGTACTGTTTGCTCCTCCAGCATGTATTTCTCCCCTTTTCCACTTCCAAAACTATCTGAATTTGTTCCAGTTCTTCTTCTGTGTCAGAAGAATATGATCACTTCCCAGCTCCAGGAATAGAGGATGGTTCATGAAGCAAATTGTGGAAGCCCTACTATCTTGCTAAGGATGCATTTAGGCAAGAGGCTGTGATTAAACTCCAACCACTGGCGATTCATTTCTCCAGTGATGGGTAGGCATCTATATGTGCCTTCTGAGAAACAATTTCTCACTGTTCATGAGTTGCAGGATGGCGTGGTCTATTTCCTTCCTCTGGATTCTGACAGGTCTGGATGTAGTATCACCAGATGGCTGCCTTCCTGAGTCAGAGGAGGAAGATTACACAGAGGAGGGCAGAGACGAGAAAATATAACACTGGAGCCAGGCTTGATTACCATGCCGGGAACTTGCCTTTCCCTAGGCTCTGTGTGATGAGAGAAACCATTTTATTATTGATTGAGACAATCTCAGCAGTAAAAATATTCCACTGAAAATCTTTCTATATGAAAAGACTAAGTTCTGGGTAAATTAAATATTTTTATTAAGTTCACACACCAGCATAAGAATCCTGAGAGTCTGCTTTCACGCCCGTGTGCTTAACTACTATGGTCTATTGACTGCCAGTGATTGAGTTTGGTTAACGTAAAAGGTAATTTTTATTTCATTCTCCACCATCGTCAGCATCTTCCTCAGTTAATTCTTTGTAATATTTCTTTCTTTTCCAGTACTTGCTTCATTTTCCCCATTTACGGCTGTATCGCTTTCACCATAGCAGGCACCACTGACTCACTTTCCATGTCCTAGAATGAGCAAATGCTTTGGTCTCCAGCAGTATTGGGTGAAAAACCTAGGTGTAGTATTCATTGCCTATAAGGCATTTATTTAGTATTTATTAGCCTTCGTTTTCTTATCTTCAAGTTTGAAATGGTTATAACTACTAAGTAAGTGCTGGAAGGATGACCACAAGAGAAAGTATGTAAATCACTCAGCACAGTTACTAAGCAGTTTCCCCTGTCCTGATTCCTTAATGTTGGTAGTTGTACTCCTTATGTTTCCCCGTATCATAGCCCTGCCTTTTATCCACTCTGTTCTGACAAGAGAATCCCTATATTTTGTTCTTCAGCTTAAACATCCTCTCTAATTCCTTGCTCCTTTAATTAATTTTCTGCCTTGGTCATAGCTAGAATTTTTGTTGTTGTTGTTTTCACTTCCCTTTTCTTTTCATCAGTTTCTAAAAGGCTTAAACCTATTTTTGCTGAAACCAACATATGGAAAAACCTGAATGTTGAGAAATCTCCAGGTCTGTCAACTTTCTTACTTGGATTTCAGATTAATGCATGCTTTTGTATTCATTATTATACCTCAGGCCTTTCTTGCTGGATATTTTAATTTCACTACAGTCCCTTGTATAATGTAGAATGTGGAATACATAAATATTTATAAAGATATTTATTAAAATGGCCAGCAGTGTTGAGGAGAATAGGAGGTTATGATCCCCTCACACTGTTTATGCATCTGTATTTAGAGGTACCATATAGCCAGTTGTTAAACGTCCACCACTATAATCACTCCAACAAGATTCTATAATGTTATCACTACCTCCAATGTATTGTATACTCAGTTTGGCTGAAATAAAAAATCATTTTTTTTCTGAATTTTGAAGCTTTTTAATTAGTCTCTATCATTTATTTTCTGTTGTCTCTTTGTAAAAATGAATTCCACCTTTTTCCCTTTTTTCTTTTTAATTGATGCCTATTTTGGGGGCACATGTGATAATTCAGGGCATTAGTATGATGTGCAAAGATCAAATCAGAATAATGGAAAGTCTCTCACCTTAAATGTTTTTATTTTCTTTATGCTAGGAACATTTGACTTATTCTCATCTAGCTATTTTGAAATGCATGATAGGTTATTGTTAAAGATAGTTACCTACCAATCTATCAAACACAAGGTCTCATTTCTTTTGCTACCTGTATATTTGTACACATTAGTCAGCCTGTCTTTAACCTCTACTTCTCCCTACCTTTTGTAGCCTCTGGTAACTACCAATCTATTCTTTGTTTTCATGAGATCCACTTTTTAGCTCCCACATATGAGTGAGAACATGTGATATTTGTCTTTCTACGCTTGGTTTATTTCACTTAAAATAACAACTTCTAGTTTCATCCATATTGTTTTAAATGACAAGTTTTCACTCGTTTTATGACTAATATTCCATTTTATACATATACCTTTTTTAAACCCATTCATCCATTGATAGGCTCTTAGCTTGATTTCACATGTTGGCTATTGTGAACAGTGTTGCAATCAACATGAGACTGCAGCAGCTATCTCTTTGATATATTGATTTTTTTTTCTTTTGTGTATATATCAAGCAGTGATACTGTTAAATCATATAGTATTTCTATTTGTTGTTTTTTGAGAAATCTCCATACAGCTTTCCATACTGTCTGTACTAATTTACATTTTTACCAACATTGTCCTAGGGTTTACCTTTCTTCTTATTCGTGGCAGCATTTGCTATTCCCTGTCTTTTTGAAAAAAGCCATTTTAACTGGAGTGAGATGACATCTCATTGTAGCTTTGAATTGCAACTCTGATGATTATTGATGTTGAGCATTTTTTATATACCTGTTGGCAATTTGCATGTCTTCTGTTGAGAAATGTCTATTCATATCTTTTGCCTATTTTAAAATCAGTTAATTTATCTTTTTGCTACTAAGTTGTTTGTGGTCATTATACATTCTGGCTGTTAATCCTTTGTCAGATAGATAGTTTGCAAGATTTTATCCTATTTTATGAGTTGTCTCTTCATTTTGTTGAGTGTTTCCATTGCTGTGAAAAGGTTTTTTAGGTTGTTGTAATCCCTTTTGTCTGCTTTTGCTTTTGTTGCCCATGCTTTTGAGGTCTTACACAAAAAAAGATTTGCCCAACTCAATGTCCTGAAACATTTCCCCAGTATTTTTTTCTAGTAGTTACATAGTTTCAGGTCTTGTATTTTAGTCATTAATCTATTTGAATTTGAGTTTTGTATACGATGAGAGATAGATGTCTACTTTCCCCGTTGTATAGTATGGGCGACTTGGTCAAAGATGAGTTGCCTGTAAATGTGTGGATTTATTTCTGGGTTCTCTATTCTGTTCCATCAGTCTTTTTGCCTGGTTTTCTCTCAATACCATGCTGATTTGTTTATGATAGCTTTGTAGCATATTTTGAAGTCCTGTAGAGTTATCTCTCCAACTTTGTTCTTTTTGCTCAGGACTACTGTGACTACTCTGGGTCGTTTCTAGTTGCATGTAAATTTTTGGATTTTTTTTTTTTATTCCTGTAAAAAAAGTCATTGGTACTTTGATGGTGATTGCATTGAATCTGTAAATTGCTTTAGGTAGACTTGTCATTTTAACAATGTTAAGTCTTCCAATCCATGAGCATATAATATCTTTCTATTTCTTGTGTCCTTTTCAATTTTTTTCATCAGTATTTTGTAGTTTTCCTCATATATAACTTTCACTTATTTGGTTAAATTGATTCTTATGTATTTTATATCCTTTGTAGCTGTCATAATGGGATTGCTTTCCAGATTCTCAGATTGTTTGCTGTTGGCATATGCAAAGGCTATTGATTTTTGTATGTTGATTTTGTATCTTACAACTTTCCTGAATTTTAATCAGTTCTAATAGTTTTTGGTGGAGTCTTTAGGTTTTTCTAAGTATAAGATCATTTCATTTTTGAACAAGGCTAATTGACTTCTTTTCTAATTTGAATGCCCTTTATTTATTTTTCTTGCTTAATTGCTCTGGTCAAGACTTCCAGTATTATGTTGAATGGAAGTGGTAAAAGTGGACATCTTTTTCTCATTTCACATTATAGAGAAAACAGTTTCAGGTTTTTCCCATTTAGTATAATGTTAGCTGTGGGTTTGTCATATGTGAATGTTATTATTTTAAGGTGTATTCCTTCTACATTCAGTTTGTTGAGGGCTTTCATTGTAAAAAGGTGTTGAATTGTATTGAATGGTTTTTCTGCATCTATTGAAATGATTATATAATTTTTTTCCTGGTTCTATCAACATGATGTATCATGTTGGTTGATTTGCATATGTTGAATCATTTTTGTATCCTGGGATGAATCCCACTTGATCATGGTGACTGATCTTTTTAATGTGTTGTTGAATTTGGTTGATTAGTATTTTGCTGAAGACTTTTGCATCTATATTCATTGATGATATTGGCCTATGATTTTATTTTTTATTTTGTTCTTCCCTGGTTTTGGAAACAGGGTAATGCTGGCCTTATGAAATGAGTTTAGAAGTATTCTCTTCTGTTCAAATTTTCTTGAAGAATTTGAATAAAATTGCCATTAATATTTTAAATGTCTTATAGAATATAGCAGTGAAGCCGTCAGATCCTAGCCTTTTCTTTCATGAGAAGACATTTTATTACAATTTCGATCTCATTACTCATTATTGATCTGTTCTGTTTTTCTATTTCTTCATGATTCAATGTTGGTGGTATGCATGTGTCTAGGAATGTATCCATGTCTTATAGGTTTTTTGTTTCTTGGTGTATAGTTCTTCATATCCTCTAATGATTCTTTGTATTTCTGTGATCATAGTTATGTTTTCTTTTTCATTTCTGATTTTATTTATTTGAGCCGGAACTCTTTCCTTGTAGTTAATCTAGTGTCAGTTAGGTCTATGAGGTCTAGTATGTAGTTTAATTCTGGTACTTCTTTGTTGATATTTGTCTGAATAATCCGTTCATTACTAAGAGTACAGTGATGAAGTCCCCCAACTATTATTATTTTGCAGTATATCTCCCATTTTATCTATTAATATTTGCTTTATATACATGGATGCTCCAGTGTTGGGTGCACAGATATTTATAAATGTTATATCTTCTTGCTGAATTGACCCATTAATCATCATATAGTGGCCTTCTTTGTCTCTTTTTACAGTCTATGACTTAGATTTCATTTTATCTAATATGAGAATTGCTACTCTTGCTCCTTTTTGGTTTCCACTTGCATGAAATACCTTTTTATACTCCTTCATTTTCAATCTGTATGTGTCTTTATATGTGAAGTGGATAACTTTTAGGCAGCATATAGTGGAGACTTTTTTTTTTTTTTTCCATTGAGCCCCTCTAGGTCTTCTAATTAAAGAATTAAGTAAATTTACCTTGTGTTATTATTGATAAGTAAGGACTTACTACTGACTTTTGCTGCTTTTTTTCCGGTCATTTTGTAACTCCCCCAATCCTTTATTTTCTCACTATCTTCCTTTGTGATCAAATGATTTTCTCTGGTAGTACATTTTCATTCATTGCTTTTTATTTTTAGTGAATGTATGATAAGTTTTTGAATGGCAGTTTTTGCTTGCGGCACTTTGAAAATATAATTTCAGGCTGGGCACAGTGGCTCATGCCTGTAATCCCAGCACTTTGGGAGGCTGAGAAAGGTGGATCATGAGGTCAGGAGTTCAAGAACAGCCTGGCCAAGATGATGAAACCCCATCTCTACTAAAAATAGAAAAATTTGCCAGGCATGGTGGTGGGCGCCTGTAATCCCAGCTACTCGGGAGGTTGAGGCAAAGAGTTGCTTGAACCCAGGAGGTGGAGGTTGCAGTGAGCCGAGATCATACCACTGTACTCAAGCCTGGCAACACAGTAAGACTACATCTCAAAAAAAAAAAAAAAAAATCTATCTATCTATACATATAAATATCTCTCTTTCTCTCTCTGTGTGTGTGTGTGTGTGTGTGTGTGTGTGTGTGTGTGTATATATATATATATATATAAAATTTCACTCCCACCTGGCATTTGGGAACTGAGTCCAGGTAGTTACCATGCTTTCTGTTGAGAAGTTTGTTGCCAGATAAATTGGAGCTCCTTTATATATTATTTGCTTCTTTGCTCTTGCTCCTTTTAGAATCTTCTCTTTTACCTTAACCTTTGAGAGTTTGATTTTTATATTACTTGGAATAATCTCTTTTTCTTCAATTTAGCAAATATATTTCTCAATTCCAAGATTTTTGTTTGTTATTATTTCAATATTTGCTAAATTTCTCTGACTTTTGTTTTCATTTATTTGTTTTTTGTTTTGTTTTGTTTTGTTTTTAAGATGTTTTTAAGATACAGTCTTGTTCTTGTTGCCCAGGCTGAAGTGCTATGGCACCATCTCAGCTCACTGCAACCTCTGCCTCCCAGGTTCAAACGCTTCTCCTGCCTCACTTTCTGGAATAGCTGGATTACAGGTGCCTGCCACCACACTGGCTAATTTTTTGTATTTTTAGTAGAGATGGGGTTTCACCATGTTTGCCAGGCTGATCTTGAACTCCTGACCTCAGGTGATTCACCCGCCTCAGACACACTTCTGAACTGGCTTCTTATTTTATCTTGGAGAGCACATAGATTTTTTATTAACTGCTATTTTGATTTCTCAGTCATAGAGCTTACATATTGCCATCTCAGGGTCAGTCAGTGGTGCCTTCCTTTTTATTTTTGGAGAGTTCATGGTTCCCTGTTTGCTGTTGTCTCTTGTGGTTTTGTGTTTATACCTTTGCATTGGAGGATTAGTTATTTATTCTAGTCTCTCTGGTTTGTTTTGGTTTTTACTGAGTATATTTGCTTAGAGTGTCTTTTTAATTTACCTATTAGATTTTTTTCTTTTTGTTTTCCATTAAGTTGCTGACTTTTTTGTGGCACTGGATGGTGGCTTAAGCCCAGGTTTGCTTCCGCTTTGGTAAACAATTGTAGCAGGGCTCCTCCAAAATAAGGGAGGTCCCAAAGAGGGTATCCTAACAATAGGAAGGATGGCTAGGGGTGTGTGCCTAGGGAACCTGTGAAACATGCCTCCTACAGTGCAGCACTGCTGAATAGCCACTCTGATTTGGCATCTCCTTTGGCCAAGTTACGGAGCACAGTTTCCTGGGCTAAGGATTGTAGTTCTACTTCCCCTCTTTGTCTCTAGTTGTCTTTAGAGAGATATCTCACTGTGTACTTTTGATGTTTTTTGTGGGTTAAGGCAGAGATAAACCTTCCATGGAATCCAAAATGATGAAGGAGCTAGTAGTTCACCTCAGTCTCACCTTTTTCATTGTTATAAACCATTAATCTCAGGGAAATTAAATGTGCATTTGGTGCTAGGCAGAAGGATGGGAGGGTGTCATGGATTTGAAAGTCCAGTTCTCTTACCATCGGTTCAGATTCTGTTCACTTCTCTGTGGCTCCAGGAACTGTCTTAATCGCATACTTTGAGTTCTGGGGTATTGTGGTAATCTCAGTGGCTTATGTTTTATTTTTGTTTTCTGTGTGGGGAAGTTAGGCCAACTTGCTGCTATGCTGCCATTTCATAACTAGAAACGTCTTCAAAATCTAGTTTAATCTTCTCTGCAATTAACTGAGGCCAGTTAGTTAATTATGGTTAGTTAATTAAGTTTGCGACATAGTATACTTGTCTTTACAATGCATATAATCAAAGTTATCTCCTTCAGATGAGGATAGAATAATAAGATGGAATTTGACACTGAGGAACTACTTATTAAATAATAACTACTTATTAAATAAAACTTATTAAATAATAACTAATTATAAAATAAAAACTACTTATTAAATAATAACTGTTGTTTTGCTAGAGTTCTCCAGAGAAATAAAACAATAGGATAGATAGACTAGATAGGCATATATATAGGTGTGTGTATATTTATAGGTATATATAGGTATACATGTATTATATAGGTATATAAGTATATATAAACCTATATATAATATATATTTATATATTTACATATAAACCTATATGTGTGTATGTATAAACCTATATATCTATATAATATATACCTTTATATACCTATACATATATACCTATATATACCTATATAATACATATATACACACACACCTATATATATGAGAGAGAGAGATGAATGGATAGATGAGAGATGATTTATTAGAGAAATTGGCTCACACAATTACAGGAGTTGAGAAGTCACAAGATTTACTGGCCGAAGGACTGAGAACCAGGACAGCTGATAGTGTAAGTTTTAGTCTGAATCTGCAAGCAGGAGAAGACCCATGTCTCAACTTAAAGAAGACTATCATTCAAAGAGAATGAGTCTCCTTTATTCCTCCTTTTGCTCTATTCAGGCCCGCAAGGGATTGCATAATGTTCACCCACATTAGGGAGGACAATCTGGCTTGCTCAGTGTACTGATTCAAATGTTAATCTCATCCACAAACACCCTCAGAGACACATTCAGAAATAATGTTTAACCACATATCTGGGGGCCTGATTATCCAGTGAAGTTGACAACTAAAATTAACCATCACAATGTTATTATTTTGTTGTTGTTATTTTAACATCCATTATTTTATGATGGGTATTAAAATAACTCTCATAAAGTTTCAGATGTCTAGCAATAAAAACTGACCTGGAAAATTTTCTTACCTCTCAGTTTCATTGCTTAAGTCACTTGATACAAACATGATGTCAAATAAGTAAAGCCTCCAGTGCCTGTTATTTTGTCACAAGTGCTTCCAATGTTAAGACCCAGCCCTTCCTTTTACCCAGTTTCCTGGTAGAAGAAAAGACTTCAATATCAATTTAGCAGACTTGACATTTCCTTTCTGGATTTTAAGGGCTCCTAAAGTGCCAATTTTCACAAATAGTTCACTACTTCCCTAGCATTTTTTACAGTTATTTTAACTTTGGAGTCCTAGGATTTATTTGTTTTATATTTGATACTTAATTCCTTTTTCTCAATGCAAGATATTTTGGATTTGCCTAGGGATAAGCTACAACAGACAAAGGAGACACAAGTTAGTGAATATACATGCATCATTTCAAAATTCAGTAAGATATCTGTGTATATAGGATATTTAGTGTGGGTACAGAACTTCAAAAAATAAATTAAGGCAAACAAAATGCCAAGCTCTTGTATACTTAAATTTTAGAAATAGGCAGTTTATGACAGTAAATGACTGATACTCTCTATAGTCCAAGAATACATTATTTGTGTCTCTTTCATGGTACTTTTTACTTTTTATTCTGGTTGTTTCTCTCTCCCCTAGCCTGAATATTCTAAATGAGGATGCAGTCTTGGTATTTGTGTCTGCCCTACTATCTCATGTAATGCTTTGCATACTCAATAATATGTGTACAGGCAATGATACATCTATTAAATCTCAGATCATCTCCTTATTACATTGTTTTCTAGGATTCTAGCAATGTATTTCACAACATATTTTAGTTGTCTTTACATATTATGATATAACTGAGAAAACTCCTGACACTTGGAATTAGAATATGCAAATTTATTGCTGGGTGCTGTCCCTTATTAAATGTATGCATCATGTGCCTACAGGCTTAAACCTTTAGACATGCATTACATTTTTAAAAATACATTAACATTTTACATAGCACTTATCTTCAACTGAGTACCATCTTTGAATTCTAGGTTTTAGTATAGGAGAATGCGCAAATAAACAGTTTTCCTAATGCCTTTGATTTCACAGTCCTTTGGAAGAGGAAAACATATATTAAATAGTATCAGGTGATCTGTAGGAAGCCAGGAGGGTGTGTGAGAAAGGAGCTGACCTTGACTTGGTAATGGATTCCGTGACAACACCATGGATAAACTACTTTTCAAATAATTCCTCTTTGCAACACATAATTTACCACTATAGAATTATTTTATGAATCTAGGAGAAAAATTCAGGAAATAATTTATTTTATAATGTGCTTTGATTTGACCCCGATATCTGATATAAGGAAATAAAGTGGAGATGATCAAGTGACGAATTGCCCTGTACTAACCATATCCAAGTAATGTGCACCATCTGAAGCAGAACTACAATTGCTTGTATATTTCAATGGTATCAGTTCTAAGCAGATATTTAATTCACGTACACAATAGTCCATACTCTTCCCTTGGGTATTGGCTGATACCTAGCTATCTGGGTTGAGAAAACATCTCTGCCAGAAAAAAAATGGGAACATCTTTATGGCCTGAGCATCTGCAATAAGATTATTTCAGTGAAAAATATCCCCTTTATATGTGGTTAAAAATAGGATAGGGATGGTAAAATTGCCGAGAATATATTCAGTCCATTGATTTGTCCAATGCCTCATGTGCCAAGCGCTTTCTGGAGCTGGAGAACAAGCCCTCGCAACAAGTAGCAGTCTTTCCTTCCTCGCACTGGGACCTCCCCAGGAGATGGAAAGGGAGACTGCAGCATATGGGAAATGGAGAATTGTAAAGCCCAGAGGAAGGGGCTTTTCCTAGGCTAAAGGTCCAAGGTATTGGCCATCTGTTGGAGCCTGCAGATTATTCAATCCACCTAGTTTAGAATCCATTTCTCCAAGACATGAAAGAGTCAGATATTTACTCATGTGAATACTCAGCAATACTTATTAATATTATTAACACAAAGAAATAAAAAAGAAACAAAACCTAACACATATTACAAATATCTAGGTAATTCTGTTGGTACATTTTGAACAATGAATAGAAAACAGAAGAATAAATTATACAGAAAAGCACAAAGTGAAAAGGAAAAGTTCCCCTCTGTTCTGCCCTTCCTATTATAAAGTTGATTAGTTTGACTCTTAAATTCCTTCCTTAAAAAGCAATAAAAGTTATATTATATAATGCTATATTTATATTTTTAGTATACACACACAACACACACTTCCTCCTTTACCCCAATCCCCGATTGCCTATTTATTGATAGTATCAAATGATATATAATTTCAAAACCTTGCTTTTAAATCTTTATATATATATATTTATGTATATCCATATCATCACATAGAAAATTATTTAGCCATTGTTAATTTCATTGGATAAATGCAATGTAATTGTATAACCAATTTCCACCTGATGAACATTTTGCTTTTTTTTTTTTTTGCTGATATGTATTTTGGGAACATAACCATAAGCAAACTCCTAAAGGAAACATTTTTTGGACAATGTATATACTTAAAAAAAAAGAAAAGACAGACTGTAAAACTGTCTACATTTTACTGATAGTATATAAAAGTTTCAATTTGTTTACATTCTTTTGAGTACTTTGTGTTATCAATTTTGTAAAAAATGAGCCAATGTGATGGGGACAGTATATTCTGTCAATTTAGATTACAGTTCACTATAGTAAGCTTGCTGAAAGGTTTACTAAGAAAAATCTAGCATGAAAGCACATGCTGACAGCAAATAGCTTATGCCATCCAATTTCCAGTTTTCTTCATTATTTGAATTTCTCTGTCAAAAGAAAACAAACAAAAACTTACTATAAAAACCCTGGAAGCTGAAAATCTTTCTAGAATAAAAAATCTTCAGAAGCACAGAGTGAACTAGATCTCAGGATTATTCCTTCGCCTCTAGCTGAGCAAAAAAATAGAAGTTTGTAGTAGTCTATGTTTAAAGAGAGGTGTTTTATACTACCCTAGTAACACAAGTTATCAGACCTGAACAAGAAACTTCTACATCCTTTAATTGTCATCTGTGGATATTAAATCGAAAATGGGAACCAGAAAACTGCAATTCTAATTGTATTTTAATTGTATTTATTGGTTTACATATATATTATTTGTGTCTTCATATTGAAAATTTTTACTAACACTTTGAAGTACGGCTGCATTAAAGAAAGTATGCCTAACATAGAAGATTAAAACAAAGAGGGGCATATTGAAACATTGTTCTACAGGTTACTGCTAAGTTAGGTGATGTACTGGGTTTTGTCTTTCCTAGTGTGCAAAATAATAACAGAAACACACACTTCACAACAAAAGGAATAATGTTTTCCTGGATGGCAGAGAGATGGTCAAGTCTATAGACCATAGAAGAATGGAATTTTTGCAGTCCTATTCCCAACTGAAGACTGCTTTTACAATAAATAGATTATAATCAAATACTACAGGTTCCATCCTTAGAAGACCTCTAGGAGACAGGCAGAACACGTGTTACTTAGGAGCTTTGTTCAAGTATCTTCCACACCTCATCACCATGGGCCTCCTTTTGGCAAGAGCAGATTCTCAAAGTTCTTTTATTCACCCAGTATTCATAAGGGACTGGAGGACCGATGTTGGCTTCCTGAAACTGTAAATAATAGACTTATTCCTTTCATTGGGTAGATTCTGGGGGACGCTGGACATGTTCTATTCCAAGTGGCTGGGTTTCCTCTGAAAAAATTCTTGCCGAGTTTTAGAGCCAGAAGTAATAGCTTCATGAATATCTAATAGCTTCATGAATATCACGTGTTTCATGAATATCTAGGCTTTGTGGGTACCCAGAGTGTTTTTCAATATCTGAGAGTTTATAGCATGTTCAACAAAATATCAAGTTAAAATTAACTTTAGATTCTTTAATATAAAACTAAATACATGACCTACAAGCTCCTGTTTCTGTGTATACATTTACACTGTTTCTAGTGTTCCTATAATATAGGACCAGAGATGCAGGGATGATCCAATCTGCTAGTTTTATGACATTACACCTAATTGTTCTATCCAAACTGGTTGGACCAGCAGTCCATGATAGTTCCAGCTCATCCTATTCCTCTCCAACATTTGGCATTTTTCAGCTTTTTCGCATTTGAGAAATCTGATGTATGTGAAATGGAACCTCACTGTGGCTTTCATTTGCATATCTTCATTGCTAATGAAGCTTAGCATATTTGATATATTTCTTAACCATTTTTGTTTCTTTTCTGTGAATTCCTGCTTTGTCTACTTTTTCATTAAGATTTTTATAGTATCTTTACAAATTATAGATACTAGCCTTGTATTAGTAATATACATAGGAAAATCTTCCTCACGAGCTTTGTCTTTTAAATCTTTTGTCTTATTTTTGTGAAACAAAGGTTTTGATCTTTAGTGTAGTGAAATATTTTTTGTTATGACTTTTGCTTTGTGTGCTTTTAAAAGATGCACTTACTACACAGAAGTTAGAAAAATGTTTCATAATTTTAATGTTTTGCCTTTATGTATACCTCAGTTGGCACATTTGTAAGATGAGGATGATGATTGTATAATAGTTATAATAATAGTTTGAATATTACGTTAATAAATACGTGTAAAGCACTTGGAATGGTGAATGAAACATAGTAGGTATAAACACACATTTTAAAAATCTTAAATTCTTTTTAATCAATGGTATGTTAGGAGTCCCACTTAATTTTCTCTTTCAAATGAACACCTGGTTATCCTAGCAGCATTTGTTATGTATTCCACTATTTCCCTACTGCGCCATAATGCTGCTTCTGTGATATATTACATCCCCATTTGTGTGCGCCTCTGTTTTATGCTTCTCTACATGGTTTGATATGATTTGCATGTTTGTTTCCTCCAACTCTCATGTTGAAATGTGATTCCCAGTTTAGAAGGTAGGGCCTGATGGGTGGTGACTGTATCATGGGCACAGGTCCCTCATGATGGCTTAGCACCATCCCTTAATGAAGAGTAAGTTCTCACTCAGTTAGTTCACATGAGAGCTGGTTGTTGAAAAAGAGCCTGGCACCACCCCCACTCTCTTGCACTTATCTCACCAAGTTATATGCTGGCTCCCACTTTGCCTGCCAACATGATTAGAAGCTCCCTATGGCCTCATCAGAATCCAAACAGATGCTGGCACCATGTTTACTCTATAACCTGCAGGATCATGAGCCCATTAAACCTCTTTTTATCATAAATAACCCAGCCTCAGGTATTTCTTTATAGTGATGCCAAAACAGACTAAGACATGGTTCCATGTATGTGTGTGTACTCCTATATCGATATCATACTCTGAAATAATAAGATTCTATGATAAATCCTGAGATACTGTAAGGCAAGATTCCAAGGTTTTTGTTTTGTTTTGTTTTGTTTTGTTTTCCTAAATACTGGTTCTTTTATTATTTGTTCTTCCATGTAAATATTAGAACTAGCTCCATATATTCCACGAGAACATCTTTTGATACACTAACACATAGTTTAATTTAAAGAGGAAAAAAATGGAAACTGAGATCTACTAGAGGGTAGAGGATGGGAGCAGGGAGAGGAGCAGAAAAAAATAATTATTGCATATTAGGCTTAGCATCTGGATGATGAAATAACGTGTACAACAAATTCACGTGGCATGAGTTTACCTACACAACAAACCTGCACATATACCCCCTAACCTAAAATAAAAGTTAAAAAAAATTATAGATATTTATACAAGTGTGGTTGCTATTTGAATAAAATATTGCTACTACATTTAATATTGTATACTATTGGTTTATTTTTGCATATCCATTCTATTTCTATTGACTTTGCTCAATTTTAAATTATTTCTAATAGGATTTCTTTAAACTCTATTGTAGTTCCTATATGTACAGTTTTATAATCCGACAATAAGGACCATTTGGTGCTTTCGTTTCAGTAGTTCATAGATATGTACTTCCTTTTCTTGTCTTATTGAATTGGCTATGTTCCTCCCTGTGTTGGATAGATGTGGTGATAATGGCCTCCTTTGTATTATTTCTGATGGCAACAGAAATTCCTCAGAATTATCAGCCCTAATTCACTGTTGGATGCCAGTAACAATCTGTAGATCCTGCATCCAACAGGCTCTCCATGGCAAAATTCCTGTTAAGATTTTTGCTTTTCTGTGTTCTATCTGGCCCCTGGCATTTACGTTCTAGGATTTGAACCTAGTTATATCATTTTAGTTATTATTTTTTTAAACTATTTTATCTGCTACGGAGTTCTGAAGAACAAACTTTTTGTGCTAATATTACTAGAAATTTTAACTAAAGTTTTAACCTATTAAAAACGTATTTTGGCAATATAAGTGTTCTCACCATAAATAAATGATGAGTATGTGAGGTGGTGTCTATGTTAAATAGCTTACTTTAGTCATTTGACATGTATACATAGTTTAAAACATTAATATTTTACACTACACAATTTCTGTTCAGTGTCAAAAATGTAAACACATAAAAATATGACTATTGTTATATCGGTATTGTCTTTTAAAAATAAAACAAACACATATGGAGACACATTTATACATTTATACATGTGTGTTAAGTATACATGTACATACACATACGTATATTTACACACACACAAAGATAGGCATTTTTAAAAAATCTTATCTAGGCAATTTTCCTTCGCCTATCAGAGTTAATATTCAGCCAGTATATCCATGTTGGTTATTAAGACCTTGAAATACTTCCATGACAGATGATAAAATAAAATTCCCTAAGTTCTGCACCCTTCTCCCAACCAGTTATCAGACTAGTTTCTTGTCATCTAACTCTCTCTTCTGACCTCCTGGAACTCCCAAGTAAACTATAGTTAAAAGGATAAATTACATCCAGAAATGAGTCTTAAAAAACATGGTCTATGCATTGGCAGCATCTGTTCTCATTGGTTAGTGTCCCCGGTGTGCCAGATGTCAAATATTTCAATCATTCTGAGAATCGATTTTCTGGTGATATTATCTGTCTGTGTACTTTTTGTACTTATATTACATTTGTATAAATAAAATACATACTTTATGCACTTAAATTATTTTGTAAAATTTAAAATATTTATATAGTTGGACTCTTGAATAACATGTTAGGTCCATCTATACTCAGATTTTTTTTCAATAAAATTCACTCCAATGTTCCTGCCTATCCTGATTTCCCTTCCATCTCCTCCACCTCTTTTGGTCCGCTATCCCTAAGACAGTGAGACCAACAACCCTTTCTCTTCTTTCTCCTCAGCCTGCTCTATATGTGAGGATGATGAGGGTGAAGATGTTTATGATGATTCATTTCCAATTAAAGATCAGTAAATATATTTATAATTTATATAATTATAAACTATATATATATATTAAATCCTTATTGTTTTTCATAACATTTTTCTCTACCTTACTTTGTTCTAAGAATACATAATATATATAGCACACAAAACATAAAAAATACATGCTAATTGATTATGTTATTAGTAAAACTTAAGGTCAACAGTAGACTATTAATAGTTATGTTTTGGGGGATTTAAAAGTTATATGAAGATACTCAACTGTGTGTGGGTCATCATAATCCTGATGTTCCAGGGTCCAATGTATTATTATGCCATTGCATTTCTAATAGAGATGTATCCATTGAATGTGTGTAGATCTAAGTTATTTAAGTTCTATACAGACTTTTATTGCACTAGTATTCAATGGTTCAATTATCCATTCTCCTCCTAATAAAAATGTATTTCTAGTATTTCACTACTATACTCATTAGAGTAAGCATAGTTATTTATGCTTCCTCACTCACTTAGTATCTCTGTAGCATGTTCCCAGAAGTGAAATGTTAATACATAGGAAAACAACAAACTCAATTTAATCAGAAATCCAAAGATTCTATCCTACTAATTGGTGGAGTCTAAAAGTCTAAATTGGCTAAAATTCATAATGGGATAATTTGAGGTTATTTAAATGACTAGAGTAAGCCTGGTCAGCTGGATAGCAGAGAATTCTAAGGGATGCGCTGTTTAATTTCAGTACAACCCTTAAGCAGTTCTGTTTTGCCCTCACATAGTAGTAATTGCCTCTGTCTTAGATATTGATGAGACAATTTTAAGTCCTTCTAGCACATCTATAATGGGTTCAGTTAATCTCCTTGTTAGTTGATGCATTTTTTTTTTTCTCTAACCAGTGAGACTGAGCTGGGAGAATACTGAGACTTGAAGACACAAAGTCTGTCTCTAGGTTTCCCAAAGAAGAAATACTGCTTCCTTGTCCTCCCTTTTACTTTCCTAGTTCCATGTTTAATGCCACCATTACCACCACCCTGAAGATAAGAATCTAAGTCCAGATCAATTTGATTTGGGGGTTGTGCAAATCATGTTTTTAGTTACTGTAAGCTTGATACTTTAACATCTGACCTCCATGCATGTGCTGGACACACATTGTTCTGGACAACTTGATGATGTGCCTGAGTCACCTTGCCTTGATGCCCTGTCTGCCTCATTATTCCTTTCCATTGCCATGGTGGAAGTCGACCTTCCAGAATTGTGTTTTTGAAAGACAAACCAACAAACCCAGAGTCAACACCGCAAGCTCCTCATCTATGGGGCTCTCACACTCTGGGCCACTGTTCAACTGCCCTGATTACCCAGGGCCAGGTATCCCAAAATTAGGGACAGCCCCTATGCCCCAGAGTCCCTTGTGTTTTGTTTTCATTCATTTTAAAGAATATTATCAGCTCCTTTAGGAGTTTTCTCCCCATTGGTTATAGAAATATATTGTTTAATTTCCACACGTTTGGGAATTTCCCAAATTTCTTTCTAGTGTTGATTTCTAAATTAATTGCATTGTGGCTGGAGAATATACATTGCGTGCTTTCAGTTTTATACAAATCTATTGAGAATTGTTTGGGCCAAATAACTGTTAAACCAAATCCTTCAAAAAAAAATTATACAGAAAATGTAAAGGAACAAAACTAAACACCCACAAACACTATCTACAACAACAACAAAAAGAATATTACAATGTATCTCTATGAAGTCAAGTTATAAGCAAATTTAGACACAACCCCAACAGCCACAAGATTCGCATGACATCAAACTGTTTGAGAGGAAACAGAGAGTCAAATGGACATGTGACAGTCCCCAAAAAAAGGAACTAAAAATCACCAACAGAGACTCTTGGAAAAGGTCCAGGGGTCCTTCAGGCAACAACATTTGATACTTAGTAACTGAATTTCAGGGGACTTGAGGAATGTCTGATGGTTAGTGGAATATATAGTATCTACATTATGGTGAATAAATATTTATATTCAAAATTATGCTTATATTTGCATAAATAGCTTTGGCTTTATTTTGGGATATGACTGTTTGCATTGAGTACCTTGACTATCAAGCAGATCGTTGTCTTGCTAGCAGTAACAGATAAGATAGATAAACATGAAGACAACAGTCAAAACGCAACAATTACTTTATGGATCTCTAAAAAGTATCCAATTGGGGGCTAATATTCACCAAAAATTATCTGCAACACTCACTGTGTTATGGTTAATATTATTTCCTCATATAATTATCTGGTCTCCATTTCTGCTTGCTCATAAAGCTCATATTTAACATGGTGTTGTCTAGGTATTGACCATTTTCAATTGAGTAGAAATAATTAATCGAATTGTTTTGCTGTTGTTGAGTGGCTTTGCTCCTTTCTAGGAAATAATTCACTTCTTGAATATGCATCTTCCCAATTGCTTGAAAGATATGACAAATTGAAAACTCTCTGAGGTGTGATAATACATTTCACTGTCTGGTTATATTACATTTTAATGTGGGACCTTATGAAAGATTACTTAGATTTTGTTCTGGCTTTATAGAGGTGTAAGCCGCACTCAATAACCCCTGTCAAATAAAGATAAGAAGACTAATTAAGCAATAAATCCATACACATTGTTACAGGAAAGTAATGATTTTCCTGCATTTTTTATAATAGCAATACTATATCTAAAAAACATTAGCTAGTGTGTCAAGCTAGAGCTGAGTGTGAAGAATAAAAAGGGATCTTTTGCTCATTGGGATGTATATCATACCTGCTCAGTTTGGTTTAGAATAACTGAGACTCGTCTAAATAATTTCAGATGCATTAAGCTTTTTTTGTAATGTAATTTAGAAATTAGGTTCTACATTTATTATTACTAGATATAGTTTTAATAAGAAGTAAATTTGTGATTGTGGAAAATAAATTTGAGTTAGGATAAAATGATCAGAAACTAAGAGGTATTCGACACATACTTATTAAACAGCAGCTATTGAAATGTTTTGTGTATATCAGTAGGTATGGAATTAAGCAAACTATAAGAAGGACAAGACCAGGGTAATGCTCTCTACTAAGTTATGAGTTAGTAAATTTGCTAATTATCTTCCTGTTTAATCACTAGAAGTTAATGCAATTAGATAACTAGGCTGTGTTTCTTAGTTCATCGCTGCAGAACTCATGATAGAACTGCAGACTCTGAAGGCTTAAAGGTACCATAAACAACCTATAAGTAAGAACAAGTGAAAGTGACTTTATAGTCATATAAATAAAAACAAATTAAGTAGTCCTTTAAAAATATATAATCATGTAAGGCACAAATACCATAAAGCTTATTGAAAGTCGTAAATTTATCCTGAATAAATTTTGCTGACTATAACCAAATAAATTTGGGCTTACAAACAGATTTTATTTTAACATGTAAAGGATATGTCAAAGATCAAAGAATGCCAGCATTTAAAAAGTCACGATGGGTGAGGTAATCTCATCACCCAATGCTTGAAATAACTCCACCCTCAAACATCTACAAAACAGTGCTTTGTGTATACATTTTCTATAGTTATTACAATAAATATTATGGGTTTTGCATTAGTCATAGGAAAGAACAAATGGTATAAGAAAATGATATTCAAATGTCCAAGAATATCTTGGACTCTAAATATATATTTAAAAGGCATTTTAAAAAATGTATTGATTAGTTGATCATACTCATTTTCTTAAAAGCAGTCAGAGATAGCTAAATGAAAATTAAAATACTAAGAATATTTCAATAAGTGGGAATGAAAAAATGCATATATTAAACAGTACAAAGAAAAACATCATAATTAAGCACACTCTCCAATCAAAGAAAAATTTATAAATCTTCCATTGTCTAATTCAATAAATTGGATTTTCTCAGAATAAAGTGATGATTCCTTGATTTTAAATTCCGGGAACTTTTTTTAGTAATATCATTTAGATGTATAGTTTTCTGGGTAAGAATAGAATATCTAGCAATATCTGGAATACAGCTTAAAGAAACATGCCAGATAAATTATTAGAATATCTGATCCTTTGACCCTATTCAAAAGTCAGTATTCTTAGCTTGAATTTTTACTGGTGTTTCACAGAAGAATAATCAAAATTGAAATAATTGACTAGTACCTGAA
This sequence comes from Papio anubis, assembly GCF_008728515.1. NCBI lineage: Eukaryota > Metazoa > Chordata > Mammalia > Primates > Cercopithecidae > Papio > Papio anubis. The sequence continues at coordinate 118,811,874 of NC_044979.1, forward strand.
CTGTGGGTTTCATCTTATAGTTTTAAAATTATATGTGTATATATATGTATATATCATTTTATATATGTCAGTGTGCGTGTGTGTGTGTGTGTGTGTATATATATATATATATAATGTAGATATTGGCAAATAAGGCATCTTTTCAATAAAAGTCAAGTCCTGTTTCACTTGTTTTATTAATATCTACCAAAATGTGGAAAGTAATCAGAGCAGACATCTGCCAAGATACTCTGTGGATATTAAAAGGCTCAAAGGGATAGTAAAAGAAAAATGAGAATACTAAGGATTAGAAAAGTTATAGTGGATAACAGAAATAAATTATATTTTTACAAAGAAGTATGGGGAGAGAAATACGTGATAAAATTACAGTCCTTTCAACAAATGAAAAGGTGGGAAAAGAGGTGAGAGTAACAAAAGGAAGTGATAAAGCCAAGAGACAGCACCCTACTGGGCCTGTGGTCCGTCCTTCTTATCTGATGCTCTAGAGCTCAGCACCATCAACCAAGTAATCAAAGATGCTGCCTTTTCACATCTAACAGTAAGTAATGCTAAATCTCTATGCCTACTATAAAAATTCAATGTGATTTATTTGAAAAATTTAAGCAGGATTATATAACAGTTATTCAATAAGTAATCTTGCTACAAATCACAAGCCCTTCAAGCAAAATTATTTCACTTCTTGAATATGCTTTTTGACATTATCCATTTTGATAGTAAAAAGGATACATTGAAAGTAATCACAAATTTTAGAAAAAAAAATACATATTTAGCCGGATAATCATCATCTACTCTTTGCTGTTTCCTAGGGTAACTTGTAGCCGAGTTAGCAAAAATGTTCTCAGTGAATCATTAGTTATCTGCTCTCCTTTTTAAACATGGGAGGATGTAATTTGGTGACTATCTAAAAGACTGGATTGAGTTCCATTGTCTGTCATTTTTCACTGTACAAAATGTTCTCATCCTTATCAAGACATACGTCAGAATGTCAGAGGAGTCCATGACCAGTTACCTAGATTCACAGCCAACAGGGCACATTTCAGCCTGTTTATATGATCACTCAGAATATGACATCCAGATATAATTCTACTAATCTCAAGTGGCTTCAAAAAGTAAAATTATTGGAATCATAAGTGTGCTTATGGTATCAAATATTTGCCAAGTTAATCTCACCCTTGTTAGTCTCCTTATTTTTTCCTGTTTATTTTTGGATACATTTTGGAGGGAGGTGTTGACAGCCATGGGCAAGTCATGCTGTTTGCCTGATCTGACATGTTCATTTCACAGAGTACACAAAATACACATGGGCATGTCGTAGGGAATGATTACTCTGGTCTCTACTGGAAATGTGAATAAATCTTCTAATGGAATTTCCCAGGGGTTGATCAGCAAACATGTTACAGTATTGTTTTAGAGGGGATATGGACTTTTCCCCTCTTTCTACATTAATATATTTCTCTCTAAATTTGCACACCATAAAGGCTCTCTTATCCTAGCAATGATCTTCCTTACCCTAGGTGAAATTTAGGCAAACTTATTTCTGATCTTATTTAAAAAAAATTTTTTTTATTATACTTTAAGTTCTAAGGTACATGTGCACAACGTGTAGGTTTGTTACATATGTATACATGTGCCATGTTGGTGTGCTGCACCCATTAACTCGTCATTTACATTAGGTGTATCTCCTAATGCTATCCCTCCTGCCTCCCCCAACCCACAATAGCCCTGGTGTGTGATGTTCTCCTTCCTGTGTCCAAGTGATCTCATTGTTCAATTCCCACCTATGAGTGAGAACATGCAGTGTTTCGTTTTCTGTTCTTGTGATAGTTTGCTGAGAATAATTTTTTTTGCATTACATACAATAAGTACATTTGCTAAGAGATGCACTGAAAATGTGCGCTTTTAAAAAAGCTTCAAAACGAGGTAGTCCAGTGTTCTTTTCAAAGCATATAATGGCTTTATTAGGAGATGTTTATATATATTATTAATTTTCATCATGCTAAGGAAATACATGGATTGAGGCCTTATTGAATCTATAAGGAATTTGGTCAGTATGATATAGCTATCTCTCACGTATTTCTGAGATATCCTGCAAGTACAGTTGGCCCTTGAATGACAAGGGGGTTAGGAGTGTCAATCTCTGTGCAGTCAAAAGTCTGCATAAAAGTTTTGACTCCCCCAAAACTTAACTTCTTATAGCCCACTGTTGACTGGAAGACCTACTAATAAGTTTATCAACAAAGAGTTTGTTTATTTTATGTATTCTACATTACATTCTTACAAAAAGGAAGCTCGAGAAGAAAAATTTTATTAAGATAAGCATAAGAGAAGATGGCCGAATAGGAACAGCTCAGTCTCCAACTCTAGCCACGGAGCCACAGAAGACCAGTGATTTCCGCGTTTCAGCTGAGGTGCACACGGTTTATACTCACTGGGAGTATGACGATTGGTGCTGGTCAGCTGCTGCAGCCCTACCAGCTAGAGCTGGGCTTGGGGGCTGGGCATTGCCTCACCTGGGAAGCTTGCCTAGGAGGAATCCCTTTCCCTGCCAGAGGAACTTCAGGACACACAACACACCTGGAAAGATTGGGTAACTCCACCCCAATGCCTAGCGGCACCCCTAAACAGGCAGGCACAGCAGGGAGTATATCCACACACCTGAAACAGGGGTCCCACGCCACGGAGCCTCCTCATTGCTGACACAGCAGTCTGTGATCTACCCATGAGGCAGCAGCCGGGCTGGGGGAGGCCATTATACCCAGGAGGCTTAAGTAGGTAAACAAAGCTGCTGGGAAGCTCGAGACTGGGTGGAGCTCACGTAGCTCAAAACCCTGCCTGTCTCTATGGCCACCTCTGGGACAGGGCACAGTAAAAATACTTTGTAGCAGAACTCTGCAGGCATGGCTGACTCTGTCTGGCTTGGCACAGAGGAGCAGTGGATTATACCCAACACGGAGGTTGGAATCTGAAGGGACAGACTCCCTGCTCAAGTGGTCCACTGACCCTAGGTAAGCCTAACTGAGAGGGCATCCCCACTTTGAGGGCAGTCTGGCCTTACACCTCACAGGGTGGAGTACACCCCTGAGGAAGCTTCAACAAGAATCAGACAGAATTACACTGCAGCTGTTCAGAAATATTCTATGTACCGCAGCCTCTGCTGCTGATACCCCAGAGCAAAACAAGAGTCTGGAGTGGACCTCCAAGCAATCTCAGCAGACCTACAGCTGAGGGAGTCCTGACTGTTAGAAGGAAAACTATATCAAACAGGAAAGGACACCTACATAAAACCATCAGTATCCCACCATCATCAAGACAGAGCAGATAAAAGGCACAAGATGGGGAAAAAGCAGGGCGAAAACGGAATTCAAAATAAGAGTGCATCTCCTGACAGAAAGGGCGCCAGCTCATGCGCCAACGGATCAAAAGCTGGACTGAGAATAGCTTTGGCCAGAGGATGAGAGAAGAAGAGCTTCCAGTCATCAAATTTCTCAGAGCTAAAGGAAGAATTACGTGCAGAAGCGCAAAAGAAACTAAAATCTTGAAAAAAAAGTGGAAGAATTGATGGCTAAAGTAATTAAATGCAGAAGAGTCCTCATGAAATGAAAGAGATAAAACCATGACACGAGAAATCGTGACAAAATTACACAAACTTCAGTAACCGACTTCGATCAACTGGAAGAAAAGTATATAATGATTGAGATCAAATGAATGAAATAGGCGAGAAGAAACCAAAAAGAAAAAAGAAAAAGAAATGAACAAAAGCCTGCACAAGAAGTATAGGATTATGTAGAAAGACCAAATCACGTCTGATTAGAGGTGCCTGTAGAAAGTGAAAGGGAAAATGGAACCGTTGGAAAACCTCTTCAGGATATATCATCAGGAGAACTTCCCAGCCTAGCAGGGCAGGCCAACATTCAAATCAAAATACAGAAAACGCCACAAAAGATACTCCTCGAGAGAAACGCTCAAAGACACATAATTGCCAGGTCACAAAGTTGAAATGAAGGGCAATAAGAGAGAAGGTCAGGTTACCCTGAGGGAAGCCCATCAGACTCACAGCAGATCTCTAGAAGCAGAAACTCTCAAGCCAGAAGAGAGTAGGGGCCAATATTCAACAATTCTTAAAAAGAAAAAGAATTTTAAACCCAGAATTTCATATCAGCCAAACTAAGTTTCATAGAGTAGAAGGAGAAATAAAATCCTTTACAGATAAACAAATGCCAAATTTTATCACCACTAGGCCTGCCTTACAAAGAGACCTAGAAGGAAGCACTCAACATGGAAAGGAACAACAATTTACCAGCCATGGCAAAAACATGCCAAAATGTAAAAAGAAGACGTAGTGGAAGAAACTGCATCAACTAACGGGCGAAATAGCCAGTTAATATCATAATGGCAGAGTCAAGTTCACATAACAATCTTAACGCTAAATATAAATGGACTAAATGCTCCAATTAAAAAGACACAGACTGGCAAACTGGATAAAGAGTCAAGACCATCAGTCTGCTGTGGCTAGAGACCCATCTCACACCTGGGGCATACAGGCTCAAAATAAAGGATGGGGAAGATTACCAAACAAATGGAGAGAGGGAACAAAAAAAAGCGGGGCTTGCAATACTAGTCTCTGATAAAATAGACTTTAAACCATCAAAGATCAAAAAGAACAAAGAAGCCATTACATGGTAAAAGGATCAATTCAACAGGAAGAGCTGACTATACAAATACTATATGCACCCAATACAGGAGCATAGATTCATAAAAGCAAGTCCTTAGAAGACTTACAAAAGAGACTTAGACTCCCATGTAATAATGGGAGACTTCAGCCTCCACCTATCCAACGTCTAGACAGATCAATGAGACAGAAAGTTAACAAGGATATCCAGAAATTAGACTCATCTCTGCAGCAAGCAGACCTAATGAACATCTATGAAAACTCTCCACCCCAAATCAACTTAGACCACTTCATTTCTTCTCAGCACCACATAAATGCCTCCCAAAATTGACCCACGTAATTGGAAGTAAAAGCACTCCTCAGCAAATGTACAAAGACAGAGAGTATAACAAACTGTCTCTCAGACCACGAATTACGAAATCAAACTAGAACTCAGGACTAAAACTCAATCAAGAACCGCTCAACTTCATGGAAACTGAACAACATACAGGCTGACTGTTGGAGGTACATAGCAAGTGAGGCGGAAATAAGATCATTCTTTGATGGTGAGAACAAAGATACAACATACCAGAATCTCTAGGACACATTTAAAGCATTGTGCAGAGGAAATTTATAGCACTAAATGCCCACAAGAGAAAGCGGAAAAGATTCCTAAAATTAACCTCTAACATACCAATTTAGAAAAGAACTAGAGAAACAAGAGCAAACACATTAGAAGCTAAGAAGGCAAGAAATCACTAGATCAAGGCAGAACTGAAGGAGATAGAGACACAAAAACCCTCAAAAATCAATGAATCCAGGGTTAACTTTGGTTTTGAAAAAGATCAACTCAAAATTGGCAGACCACTAGCAAGACTAATAAAAGAAAGAAAAGAAGAGAAGAATCAAATCTGATGCAATTAAAAATGATAAAAGTGGATAGTATCACCACTGACCCCACAGAAATACAAACTACCATCAGAGAATATATAAACACCTCTATAGCAAATAAACTAGAAAATCTGAAAGAAATGGACAATTTCCTGGACATTTACACTCTTCAAGACTAAACCGGGAAGAGTTGAATCTAGAATAGACCAATAGGCTCGAGGTGAGGCTGGTGGCCAACCACCACCAACAAAAAAAGTCCAGGACAGATGGATTCACAGCTGGGTTTCACAGAGGTACAAGGAGGAGTTGGTACCATTCCTTCTGAAACTATTCCAATCAATAGAAATATACGCTCATGGCATGCAGTACCGAGCCTGGCAGAACACAACAAAAAGAGAATTTTAGACCAATATCACGATGAACGCCGGTAAAATCCTCCAATAAAATCCTGCAAACCGGATTCAGCAACATCAAAAGCATACCATGATCCAAGTAGGCTTCGGTCCCTGGGATTAAGGCTGGTTCAACATTCGCAAATCAGCCGGCATAATCAGCATATAAAACAGAACCAAGACAAGAACCACATGATTATCTCAATAGATTAAGAAAGGCTTTTTTGACAAAATTGTGGCCCTTCATGAAACACTCAATAAATTGGGGTATTGAGCGTACCTCCAAAATAATAGGCTATTTGCTGTGACAAACCCACAGCCAATATCATACTGAATGATAGGCAAAAGCCGGAAAAATTCCTTTGAAAACTGGCACAGAACCAGGGATGCCCTCTCACCCACTCCTGTCCAACATAGTGTTGGAAGTTCTGGCTTTGGCTAGGGCAATCAGGCAGAGAAAAGAAATAAAAGAGGTATTCAACTGGGAAAAGAGGAGATTCATTATGCAGTGACATGATTTGTATATTTAGAAAACCCCATTGTCTGTGCAGGCTCTCCTTAAGTGATAGCAACTTCAGCAAAGTCTCAGGATACAAAATTAGTATTGCAAAAATCACAAGCATTCTTATACATATTAACAGACAAACAAGAAAGGAAACCAAATCAGGAATGAACTTCCATTCACAGAATTTCTTCAAAAGAGAATAAAATACCCTAGGAATCCAACTTACAAAGGGAGTTGTAGACCTCTTCAAGGAAACACAAACCACTGCTCAGTGAAATAAAAGAGGACACAAACAAATGGAAGAACATGCAGCTGCTCCTTGGATAGAAGAATCAATATAAGTAAGAAAATGGCCATACTGCCCAAGGTAATTTATAGATTCAATGCCATCCCCATCAAAGCTACAATGAGTTTCTTCAAGGGTGGAAAAACTGCTTTAAAGTTCATATGGAACCCAAAGAGCCCATCTCCAAGACAATCCTAAGTCAAAGAACCAAGCTGGAGGCATCCAGCTACCTGACTTTGAAACTATACTACAAGGCTGCAATGCTTAAAAGAAACAGCATGGTACTGGTACCAAAACAGAGAGAATAGACCAATGGGAACAAGAACAGAGTCCTCCAGAAATAATACCACATCTACAGCCATCTGATCTTGACAAACCTAGGAAGAGAAACAAAAGAAATGGGAAAAGGATTCCCTATTTAATAAGTAAGTGCTGGAGAACCATTTTAGCTTCATAAGTAGAAAGCTGAATCCTGGATCCTTTTCCTTACTCCTTATACGAAATTAATTCCAAAGATGGATTCAGGAACTTAAAATGTTAGGGCTAATACCATATAAAATCTAGAAGGAAAACCTAGAGTAGTACCATTTTATTCAGGACATAGGCATGGGCAAAGACTTCATCATCCTAAAACACCAAAGAAAAATGGCAGGGCGAGAATTGACAAATGGGATCTCATTACTAAAATAAAAGAGGCACAGCAAAGAAACTACCATCAGTGAACCAGGCAACCTACAGAATGGGAAAAATTTTTTGCAATCTGCCTCATGCGACAAAGGCTAATATCCAGGAGACACCACAAGAACTCAAACAAATTTACAAAGAAAAAACAAACAACCCCATCAAAAAGGTACAGGGCAAAGGATGAACAGACATTTCTCAAAGACATTCATACAACCAACGGGCATGAAAAAATGCTCATCATCACTGTCATCAGAAATGCAAATCAAAACCACAATGAGATACCATCTCACACCAGTTAGAATGTAATCATTAAAATGTCAAGAAACAACAGATTGGAGAGGATGTGGAGAAATAGGAGGCAGCTTTACACACTGTCAGTGGGATTGTAAACTGGATTCAACCATTATGGAAAGCAGTATATGATTCCTCAAAGGATCTAGAACTAGATGTACCATATGACCCAGCCATCCATTGCAGGTATATACCCCAAGGATTATAAGTGTATGCTATAAAGGTGTTTCATGCTAATAGCAAAGACTTGGGGAATCAACCCAAAATGTCCATCAGTGACAGATTGGATTAAGAAATGTGGCACATATACACCATGGAATATATGAATACATAAAAAAGGATAAGGTTTGTGTCCTTTGGCAAGGGACATGGATGCAGCTGGAGAACCATCATTCTTAGCAAACTATCCCAGAACAGAAAACCAAACACGCGTGTTTCTCACTCATATAGGTAGAACCTGAACAATGAGATCACTTGGACTCGGAGGGGAACATCACACGGGGGCCTATCATGGGGAGGAGTGGGAGGGAGGATTACGTGGGAGTTATACCTGATGTAAATGACGGAGTTGATGGGTGCAGCACACCAACATGGCACAAGTATACATATGTAACAAACCTGCGTTGTACATGTACCCTACAACCCAAAAAGAGTATAATAATAATAAATAAGTTACAAAAAAGAAAAAAAAAGATAAGCATAAAAAGAGAAAAATATGCTTATCATTTAATGAAGTGGATCATGATACACATCGTCATCCTTATCATCTTCGCATTGAGTAGGCTGAGGAGAAAGAGGAAGAAGAAAGGTTGGTCTTGCTGTCTCAGACTGGCAGAGGCAGAAGAAAATCCTGGTATAAGTGGACCCTCCAGTTCAAACCCAGGTTGTTCAAGGGCTAACTGTAGTTATTTTTAGAAAAAAAAAAAAGTGCTATTTGTTTTAAGTACACAATTAATCTTGAGAAAAAAATAAAGACACAGATATTCATAGATGATTATCAAGCATTTTCATTTTGTTTCCAAATTCAAACGGCAGTACCAGTCTCTTTCATTCTTTTATGTTCCTGGTAGAAGGAGGTGGATTTTTGGCCTTGGTTGTAATGCCATGGAGGCACCTTCATACTTTTCTACACTGTTGTTTTGTTCTTAGTAGAATTGAACCCATCTTTGGTGGCTTAACAGGGACTTTGGCTAATGTCACACTCTTGGTAAGAAGTGTAACCTGGGACACTCTAAGGGGTTACAGGATTATTCTCAGGGACACCTGTATGCGGCCTCCCTAGCTGTGTGTCCTGTGCCTGGAGATACTTTTGATACATATGGGGCATTTCAACCTTCTTGAGTTGCGCTACCAATATACAACATTAATGGGTTGGCATTCTCTCTCGTATGTCCATCTTTTAGTCAATGAATGACCCTCAGTAGACTAGAAGCTGGGAGATCTGGTTGTTTTACTCTTTCTCAACTTATAGGTTTGCATCAGTAGATCATATTATAAATAGCACCATGTGCTCTTATGCTGTGGGTTATCTTTTACTTCACACACCTGGGTTATGTACTTATTCAGGAGCTGATTAAATCATGTGGTCTATAAAATATTTGGTAGTATATATTTATAGAACCTAGTAACTGGTTACTTTGCTTCACAGAATTTGCTGTTTAAATGTGTTAAATAAAAAAAACATTCTCACTTAAATAGATGGGATTTGCTTTCAGCATAAATTCTAAACAAAAAAGTAGATCTTTCAACTAAAAGTAGTAACTGGGTCTTCTCAGTCTGACTTATCAGGTCAGACAGCATGCATGATTCCACACAATAGAGCTCTGTCCCCATGCAAATGAAATAAAAAATTCATCACTGGGTTGCTAACTTACATTAGTAAAATTATAATTTGTTGGAGGAAATAATCCTTAGTATTATTACTGACAAACACTATGTTTAAGATCAGAACTTTTATCAAAATGGTAAAATTAAAAATCTGAGAGGATAAAGAATACATCCAAACTTCTTGATTTCATGTGTAAAATATTTAAGAGCTGCTTGAGCTGTTTCTTTCTTTTTCACATTTTAAATAAAAGATTATAAAGAATGTAAAAATATATTCGAGTTTTTAATAAAAAGGAGCATTTTCAGAAGACCATTCAAGTACATATAAATAAAATACAACTGCATCAAACCAAAAATGAAGTTTAAAGCAGTCAGCCTTGAGATAATGAGTAAAGATGTCACAGCACATGGAGTTTCTTGAGAGAGGCAGTTGAAGGCCCCAAGTGGACTTTGAACTCCTGCAGGGTGCATGTGGTTGCTATGTTACACTAAACATTTGGAGACTGCTGCCCTTTGGGCAAAGCATGTACACGCTTCACTCCCTGCAAAACTGAGTCACACTTCAATATCCACTGCCAGAACATTCCAGTTTTCTAGGTTCACCTGCCTCCAAACATTTTGCAAATATGAAGATTAGAGTTAATGCAAAGTCTCCTTGAAAGTCAATGGGGAGAGAATTGAGGAAATGAGGCTGACCCAAATCAATAAGGTTGAACTTAGAAGTCTGGCAGAAGATTCCAGCAAAACATCCAGCTAGGATTTTAAACATTTCCATATACAATATCAGTATTAAAGTATGATATCAAAGGAAAGTGTCTGCCAGCTGTACTAGGAGGCAAAATCTTAACAGGATGCATACAAAATTAGTTGTAAACTAGCTTTAATTTTTCAAGTCTAGAATGCAAATTTTCTCACATCCTCCAAATGTACACAAATATAGAAATATACTTTCTTTTGTTTCCATTTGTTTGTTGGTTTTTATATGGCAAAATTTAAAATAGTCTGTTCTAAAAATGTTAAACATTTAAGAAATATATGAATTGCAAAGTGAAAATATCCAAAACTATATTAGTTCATTCTCACACTGTTAATAAAGACATACCTGAGACTGGGTAATTTATAAAGAAAAGAGATTTAATTGACTCAGAGTTAAGCATGGCTGAGGCAGCTTTACAATCATGACAGAAAGTGAAGGAAGAGCAAAGACACATCTTACATGGTGGCAGGCAAGAGAGCATGTGCAGGGGAACTGCCCTTTATAAACCATCAGGTCTTGTGAGATTTATTCACTATCAAGAGAACAACACTGAAAAACCAGCCCCCATGATTCAATTACCTCCCACTGGCTCCGTCCCATGACACATGAGGATTACGGGAGCTACAATTAAAGATGAGATTTGGGTAGGGACACAGCCAAACCATATAATTATGTCCCTGGCCTCTCCCAAACCTCATAACCTCACATTGCAAAGCCAATCATGCCTTCCCAACTGTCCTCCATAGTCTTAGCTCATTTCAGCATTAACTCAAAAGTCCATAGTCCAAAACCTCATCTGACTGAGACAAGACAAGTACTTTCCACTTATGAGAATGTAAATCAGAAACAAGTTAACTGCTTTCTAGATACAATAGGAATATAGGCATTGGGTAAATAGCACTCACTGCAACTGGGAATAATTAGCCAAAACGAAGGTGCTACAGGCCCCCCATGCAAGTCCAAAATCCAGCAGGACAACCAAATCTTAAAGCTCCAAAATGATCTCCTTTGACTCCATATCTCATATCCAGGTCATGCTGATGCAAAAGATGGGTTCCCGTAGTCTTGGACAGCTCTGTAACTTATGAAAATTTCTGCAGCACGCTTCTGCACAGGCTTAAAGCCTGTGGCTTTACAGCCCCTCTTTTGGCTGCTTTCACAAGCTGGCATTGAATGTCTGTGGCTTTTCTAGGCTCACAGTACAAGTTATTGGTGGATCTACCATTCTGGTGTCTGAAAGATGGTGGTTCTCTTCTCACAGCTCCACTAGGCAGTGCCCCAGTGGGGATTCTGTGCAGGGACTCTCGCCCCACATTTCCCTTCTGCACTGCCTTAGCAGTGGTTCTTCATGAGGTCTCCATCCCAGCAGCACACCTCTGCCTGGATATCCAGGCATTCCCATATGTCCTCTGGAATCTTGGCCAATGGTCCCAAACCTCAATTTTTGACTTCTGTACACCGGCAGGCCCAATAACATGAGGAAGCCACAAAGACTTGTGGCATGCACCCTCTGAAGCAACAGCCCGAGCTGTATGTCAGCCTCTTTCAGCCACAGTTAGAGTGATTGGGATGAAAGGCATCAATTCCCTAGGATACACACAGCAAAGGTGCCCTGGACCTAGCCCAGGAGACAATTTTTCCCTCCTGGGCCTCTAATCCTGTGATGGGAGGGGCTATCATGAAGGTCTCAGACATGCCCTAGAGACATTTTCCCCCTTGTCTTGGTGATTAACATTTGGGTCCAAGTAACTTATGCAAATTTCTGCAACAGGCTTGAATTTTTCCCCAGAAAATGTGGTTTTCTTTTCTATCATATATTGGGCTGCAAAATTTCCAAACTTTTATGCTCTTCCTCTTGAAAGTTTGGCCACTTATAAATTTCTTCTGCTAGACACCCTAAATCATCTCTTTCAAGTTCAAAGTTCTACAGTTCTTTAGGGCAGAAGCAAAATGCCACCAGATTCTTTGCTAAAGCATAATGAGAGTCACCTTTGCTCGAGTTCCCATCAAGTTCCTCATCTCCATCTGAGACCACCTTAGCCTGGACTTTATTTTCCATATTACTATCAACATTTTGGTCAAAGCCATTCAACAAGTCTCTACAAAGTTCCAAACTTCCCCACATCTTCCTGCCTTCTAAGCCCTCCAAGTCTCTAGGAAGTTTCAAACTTTCCTACATTTTTCTGTCTTCTTATGAGCCCTCCAAACTGTTCCAACCTCTGCCTGTTGCCTAGTTCCAAAGTTGCTTCCATATTTTTGGGTATCTTTACAGCAGTGCCTTACTACCCAGTACCAATTTACCATATTAGTTCATTATCATGCTGCTAATAAAGACTTCTCCAAGACTGGGTAATTTATAAAGGAAAGAGGTTTAATTGACTCACAGTTCAGCACAGCTTGGGAGACCTCATAATCGTGGCAGAAGGTAAAGGAAGAGCAAAGGTACATCTTACATGGTGGCAGGCAAGAGAGCATGTGCAGGGAAATGCCTTTATAAAACCATCAGATCTCATGAGACTTATTCACTATCACAAGAACAACTTGGGAAATTCCACCATCTTGATTCAGTTACCTCCCACTCAGTCCCTCCCATGACATGTGGGGAATATGGGAACTACAATTCAAGATGAGATATGGGTGGGTACACAACCAAACCGTATCAACAACCATAACTATTTTTTAATTCCATCTCCAGAAATTTAAACAAATGTTAATTTAATGTGTACATTTCCACACACAGATACAGTGTGTATCTGTATACATGTATATATATAAACATTTCCAAGTGTCTGTATGATTAAATACTTACAATAACACTATAACAGCTCTGTATTAAGTTATTAAAGTGTTATTGTAATTTAACCTACCTAATTTCCAAAGTTGAGGGCTTTTTAATGTTTCATAAACATCTAATAATGTTTTTGTCTCTTGTGCATATGTAAATGTTTCTGGACAGATTATTAAAAACACAACTGTGGAGTATCAGGGAATAAGAACATGCATACTACTAATTGTGGTTAATGCTGTGAAATTTCCCTCAAAACATCAATGCCTTTGATATTTTTATTGAATTGAATAAAGAGAGTGAAGCACTGCTATTAAAAATGGCATGAATAAATTGGGCAATTCTCCTCCAGAGAAAACAAGTGAAAAATTGGACAGATTTTCAACAATAATAATAATAACAAATATTTCATAACCCAGGAAATTGGTCAAAGGAAGATAACAAGTTGGCAGGTTTGGGTAAGAAGAGAAAGAGTTTCTGGGTTTCTTGCCTGGGCATACGATCTTCTAAGTCTCTACTTGGTTTGAAAAAACTGTAGGTTTGCCAATAGGGGGTGGCAGAAATTCAAGCAGCCATGTAGGAAGAGGTGGTTCACTCCACTGGGGAGAGTGTGAGTGAAAACCCACGGATTTGCCAGCTAAAAGGAGTAGACTTTGCTTGGAAGAGATGGGGAAAAGTGATAGTTTTAGTAGCCCAAGTTTGAAAGCCTGATTCAGAACAAGCATTAGACGAGCCAGAAATTTAATGAAAAGTGAGAGAGACATAGATAGACTAAAATACTCCATGCATATGTGAAAGTCTTACGGCTAAACTATGCAAACTGGCAAACTGGAGAAGCTGGGGTGCTGAGGCAACAGAAGGAAAAAGTGAAAGACAAGTGTGACTTGAGCTGGCTACAAATTTGAATGCATTCTACAACCTACCCACAGCTTAGCTGGCAGAGAATAGCAGCCTTCCAAGATAAGGTGCCTGGCTTAGTATTAGCCTGCCATAACAAAGTACCACAGATTGGGCGGCTGTAAATTTAATCTCTCACAGTCCTGGGTGCAAGATCAAGGTATTGGCAGAGTTGGATTTCTCTGAGCCATCTCTCCTTACCTTGTAAATGGCTATCTTCTCCATGTCTTCACATGGTCATCCCTCTATGTTTGTCTGTGTTCTTATGAGAACACCAGTTAGATTAGATTGGACCCCCACTATATGACCTTTTTTTACCATATTTACTTCTTTTAAGGGTCTATTTCCAAATACCATCACATTGGGAGGCACAGGAGTTATGACTTCAACATATTAATTTTGGAAGAACACATCTGAGCCCATAACATTCTGCCCTGAAATGTATGTCCTTCTCACAGGAAAAGTGTATTTATTCTTTTTCAACAGTCCCCAGAGTGTTAACCCACTCCAATAATTTTCTATTTAGCAACTAAATATTCTCTAAATCAGGTATGGGTGAGAGGAGGTGGGATTCATCCTGAGGCGGATTCATCCTGAGGCAAATTCCCCTCCAGCTGTGAACTTGTGAAACCAGGTAAGGTATCTGCTTCCAAAACACAATGTTAGTACAGCCATTGAAGACATTTTCATTCCTGAAGGGAGAAATCAGAAAGTAGAAAACGGTAAGGGGTCCTGGAAACTTAGCAAGGCAAATTTCATGCAATTTTTTCTTTTAAGCCACAAGAATAACTCACTTTGACTCACTCTATCTTCTGAGCTTGCAAGGGTGGTCCTAGCTTCCAAACCCACAAGTGTGATGGCTCTGACCCCTTGGCCCTGGGCAATGGTAGACAGCCCTAACCCCTAGACCTTTCTTCTCTGGGCTCAGGGCACCAGTGGCAGCCCTGCTGACTCCTAAATTACCTTCAGGGCCTTTCTTCTCTTTTTCTTAAAGTATAATGCATATGCTTGTGCAGATAGCTCTATTGCCAAGTCCTGTAGAATCTTGTAAATCTGAAACTTCCTTCATTTCAGCCTAACTACCCTTTCAGTTCAAGCTGGCAGCATTTCCACAGCTATGTCCTCATCTCTATTCCTGGCTTCTGCTGAAATGACTGATTGGATCCATAATTCATACGTCTGTAATCTCTCTAGCAAATTGATGTCCAGTTGCACCCCTGATGTCTTTTGCAGTGTACACTTTATTTTCTTCTTTGTTGAAATATAAGTAGGCTATACATTTTTCAAATCTTCAAGTTCTGGTTCCTTTTGCCTAATAATTCCTTCTATAATTTATCTCCTCTCGCATTTTGCTGTACACAGCAAGGAGAAACAACACTGTACCTTCAACACTTTGCTTAGAAATCTACTCAGTTAAATAATCAAGTGTATGCCTTACAAGATCTACTTTCTACAAAACGATAAAATAGAATTCAGCCAAGTCCTCTGCCACTTCATAAAAGGGTGACATTTCCACTAATTTCTGACAGGATGTTCCCCATTATCACCTGGGACCTCATTAGAATGACCTTTAACATCCATATTTGTACCAACATTCTGTGAACAATGAGCCACATATATCTTCAATATGATCGAAGTATTGTCTACAGTGCTCCTCTTTTTATATGAGCACACAAAAGAATTATATTAAATGTAATTTTCACCAACAGTCTTTTTAAGACAATCCAATTTTTTCTAATATAAACCTCAAAATTCTTCCAGCCTCTACCCATTACGCAGTTCCAACATCATTTCTACATTTTTAGATACTGTTCCAGCAGCACCATACTGCCCAGTAGCAAGAGCTGTATTAGTTTGCTAGAGTTGACATAATAAAGTACCACATACTGGGTGGCTTAAACTTAATGTAAATTAATTCAACCATGGTGGAAGACAGTGTGGAAATTCCTCAAGGATCTAGAACCGGAAATACCATTTGACCCAGCAATCCTATTACTGCATATATACCCAAAGGATTATAAATCATTCTACTATAAATATACATGCACATGTATGTTTATTGCAGCACTACTTACAATAGTAAAGACTTGGAACCAATCCAAATGCCCATCCACGATAGACTGGATAAGAAAATGTGGCACATATACACCATGAAATACTATGCAGCCATAAAAAAAAAATGAGTTCATGTCCTTTGCAGGGACATGGAGGAAGCTGGAAACCATCATTCTCAGCAGACTGACACAGTAACAGAAAACCAAACATTACATGTTCTCACTCATAAGTGGGAGTTGAACAATGGGGATACACAGACACAAGGAGGAGAATATCACACACCAGGGCCTGTAAGAGGGTGGGGAGCAATGGAAGGGATAGCATTAGGACAAACACCAAATGTATGTGGGGCTTAAAATCTAGATGACGGGTTGATGGGTGCAGCAAACCACGGCACATGTATACCTATGTAATAAACTTGCATGTATCCCAGTATCCCAGAACTTAAAGTATAATAATAAAAAATGAAAAGAAATTTATTTTTCTCACATTTCTGGAAACCAGAAATCCGAGATCAATGTGACAACAAGGCTTATTTTTTCTGAGGCCTTTCTCCTTGGTTTGTAGAGGGTCATCTCCCTGTGTCAACACATGGTCTTCTGTGCATGTCTGTTTCTGTCCTAATCCCCTCTTCCTGTAAAGGACACCCGTGAGATTGGATCAGGACCCTGCCATATGACCTCACTTTACCTTAACTACCTCTTTAAGGTCTTATCTTTAAATACAGTCACATTCTGAGATATTGGGACATATAAATTTCAACATATAATTTCAACATATAAATTGTAACAGGGGCCACAATTCAGGCCATAATTATACCTCAATATCATTTATACTCAAATAAGGGGCTGATTAATGAACTTTGTAGATCTCTCAGTGAGATAGGCTACAATTAGAAAACAAAACTCAGGCTGGGTGCGATGGTTCACGCCTGTAGTCCCAGCACTTTGGGAGGCCAAGGCGGGCTGATCACGATGTCAGGAGATTGATACCATCCTCCTAGCTAACATGGTGAAACCTCGTCTCTACTAAAAATACAAAAAATTCACCGGGCGTGGTGGTGAGCACCTGTAGTCCCAGCTACTCAGGAGGCTGAGGCAGGAGAATGGCGAGAATCCGGGAGGCGGAGCTTGTAGTGAGCTGAGATCCGGCCACTGCACTCCAGCCTGGGTGACAGAGTGAGACTCTGTCTCAAAAAAAAAGAAAAAGAAAAAGAAAAAGAAAAAGAAAACAAAACAAAACTGAGCAAAGACATCAATATCTGCACATAAAAGTTTAAGTCTAAGCAAGCCACGTAAGTAAAAATAACCAAGATTCCTAAGGAAAATAAAACAGAATTGATAGTTGTTGTATTATCGAAAATGTCCAATTTCAATCAAAATATTAAAACTATGTATGTACAAAAAGAAATGTGTGATCTATAGTCAGAAGGAAAAAAAAAGCTTTAAACAGAGACTGTATCTCAGTATGTTTATATGCTGGATTTAACAGATACTTCAAATCAACTATTACAGATAAGTCTTAAAATTAAATAAAATAAAAAGACGATTAATGGAAAATATGCTAACAATAAGTCAGCAAGCAGGGATACAATCTATAAAACATGAAAAATCTTGAATTAAAAGTATAAAATCTGAAATGAAAAGTTTAATATATGCCGCCTTTGATACCTTTGAATCAAGGTATCAAAAAGGAACCAGTAAGCCTGGAGGAGTATCAATAGAAATTATCTAATGTGAACTAAGAGAGAAAAATTTTCAAGAAAAATGAACAGAACCTTAGAGACCTCTGAGACAATACCAAGTGTTTAAGATATGTATAATGAGATTTTTAGAAATAGAGCAGAAAGAAAAATGACCAGAAAAAATATATATATGAAGTCTGAAACTGTCCCATATTTGATGGAATATTTTACTTGCATATCCAAGAAGTTCGACAAACCAAACATAGGATAAATACAAAGAGAAATAAACCTAACGCATCATAGTTAAATTGATAAAAGTCAAAGACAGAAAATATCTTGAGGCAGCAAGAGAAAATGGCTCTTCACATACAGAACCAGATTCACTGAATGGCTGATTTTCCATCAAAAGTACCACAGACTAGAGACAATGAAGCAGTAAAATGACATATTTACGTCCCGAAATATTTTAAAAATCTGTCAAACAAGAATTTTGTATCTGGTGAAATTATCCTTCAGAAATGAAGATGATGTGGACATTCTCATATAAACAGAAACTGAGAGAAGTCTTTGCTCACAGACTTGTTTTTAAAGAAGTATTAAAGCAAGTCTCTCATACTAAAAAGAAATGCACAGAGTAAATGAACAGCATGGAAAATGGTACTTATGTGGGTAAATATAAACAACAATGTGTGTGTACATATACACACACGCATACCTCACAGCAAAACTGTGATTCCATGTGATTGGGTTCGTAAAGTAAATAACTGATATATATATAGTGATGATAGCATGGTGGGTGTGGGATAAAACTATGGTAGTGCAATGTGAAAGCAGATTGTGATAAATCAGATATGTATAATATAATCTCTAGAAAAACTACCAAATTAACTAAAGTTATGTTTAAAACATCAACATAGGAATTAAAATAATTACAAAGAAGACAGTAATGGGAAACCACACCAACAAACAAACATGTGGCGTAAAGAAAAAAAGCACATGAAAGAAATAAACTAAAGCACATTAAGGGTTACATTAAATGCATGTGAATTAAAATTTCAATCAAAGGCAGAGATTGTCAGGCTGGATTAAAAATCAAGATCCAATAATATCAATAACAAGTTGAGATCTACCTTAAATTCAAAGATACAAGTACATTGAAAGTAAAATAAAAAACATATAGCATGCAAATATAGCCATAAGAGAACTAAGGCAGCTATGTAAATATGCCCGACAGGAAAAATGGGTAAATAATTTGTGCTGTATTCGCAAAAGTCAATTTTGTAAAAAAGAAAAAGTAACTGAATGTCCATTACGCACATAAATATGACTAACTTCATGTACTAATTTTGAATAAGAAAAGCAAGTTATAGAGGAATACGCAGAGAGAGATTCCATTTGTGTAGAATTCAAAAATATAGACAACCCACAATGCATATCTCAGGAAAATGAAGGTATTAATAAAATTATAAAAATGCAAGGGATTATTCAACATGAAAATCACAGTAGATAGATTTTGTACACGAACTAATTTATATTTTTAAATGTTCATCAAATCCATGTTTTTATATAACTCCTATTCTATTCTGATTTTTTGATTTGTAAAAAAATTGATATTTTCTCTTTTATTCTCCTAAAACTTTTAATGAT
This sequence comes from Papio anubis, assembly GCF_008728515.1. Classification (NCBI taxonomy): domain Eukaryota; kingdom Metazoa; phylum Chordata; class Mammalia; order Primates; family Cercopithecidae; genus Papio; species Papio anubis. Next base: position 118,831,223 of record NC_044979.1, read on the forward strand.
TTCTTCATGATCAGAACTCAGGTTTTTTATCATAGTGTGTTTACATGTGTCACATATTAATTTTCATTTTGTTTTTTCTTAGTTAAAGGTAGAGACTCAACATACAGGTATTTTTTCTCAATTTAGAAACTTTTACATGTTTTTAATTAAAGTAATTTCCATCTATCTCATTTATTCTTTCCCTCTGGATCAAATACTGGATTTCCTCAAACTTCTCTTTCTACTTTGAATTTTCCCAGTTTTCTTTTTTAAAGATGTTTCTCAGATTTACTTGAATATTTAGAGTTTTAAAAACTTTTTTGAATGCGTTTATTTCATATATATCTGTGTTTTTGGTTATTCATTTATTTTACTGATTTTTTTTTTTTTAATTTGTGTTTTTGGTTTCCAAGATGATTTAATTTTCTGGCTGCGTCTTTAACTTCACAGTACACTATTTTATAGACTTGATATTCACTAGGCTCTCTTAAAATGTTTTCAAATTATCTTTTATTTTCTACTTTATTTCTGTTGTATTCCTGAGTTTAGTTGTTTCATCTGCATATCCTGCTCCTTTTATTTCATGCTCTTAAGTTGCTTCAAGTCCTGGGAAAATAGCTCCTGTTTTGGTTATAGATCTAAGGAAGTTCAATTAGTAGACTGGGTTTACAAGTAGCTAAATAGGTCAAATCCATCCCTCTCTGAGCTGACTGTGACTTGTATAATTGGCTACTCCTTGTCTAAGAGCAGGTTTCAAGGATACAGTACAAGATCAAGAAATAAACAATCACAGAAATAATAGTATAGAAACTTTATTAGCTGCCTGGGAATGTTGTTATGCTTGTTACCTATATGTGTTTGTGTGTGTGTGTGTGTGTGTTTTTGTTGTTGTTTTTGTTGTTTGCTTGTTTTTTAGTTACTGTAGCAAGGTGAACCTATTCAACTTTTCTGTTACCCTCTCCAGTTTCTCACCTCAGAATGTTGACTGATTTGTGGTTCCATTTCTCTGTTTCATCCTGGGGAGAAAGCATTACCATGCTATTTGTCATGAAGAGTATAGATTCTACCGATTCAGCTCTGCTGTATGTAGGCATTCAGTTAATTTCTATAAGATCATCCTACAACCAATATTAAATTTTGATTTGCTTTATGGAAGATTTTGTAAATAAAATAATGTAAGTGAAACATATCTGTGAGAAAATGACAGTGCTGTGTGTAACATCAGCAACCCCAGACCAAAGTTCATTTAAAAATGAAGAATTTGAGGATACCTGTCGGGTTGGGATTGGGACTTGAACTCCTGAGTTCAAGAGATCCTTAAATTCTTCATTTTAAAAGAGTATCATATTAGTATCTAACTCACAGGACTGTACTGTAGATTAATTGAACTAACAGGGTTGAACAATTTGAAGAGTGCTTGGTGTATGGTGAGCAATAAAAAACCAATCAACCAGCCAAACAAATAAATGAAAATGATAATTAGCTTGTATTGCTACACTTTTGATAATTATTTTTTGCAAGAAATTATTGAATGATTTATATAGATATATATACACACACATATATACATACACACACACATATACACACACTATATACTTTACATTGGAAGGTAGGAAGTCTGCATCACAGAAAATATATATTCTATTTATTGTTTCACTAGAAAACAATACTAGATGAAGACAAATGATTTTTTATTTGGAACTAAACAATGTCTCAGTTATGTCTGTCTATTTAAACTTCAGCTAATTATCTCATGTCTCTGGGTCTGTCATTTTTATTAAATAAAGCAAAGTAACAACATCACACATTCACAGGATTACAGCACAGACGGTGAATAAAAACCCTTGAGGCATCATCTATTTACTAATGAAAGTTTGTCTGCTTTCTTCCAGGGAGAATATAAGAGTTAGTGTATCCTCCTTGATTTATTTATACTCTTGGGCATATTACTGTCTTCTATCTACAGGTACCAGATGACTAATTACCACTGTGAATCCTCAGTGAAATCTAACTGAAGACCAAAGTAAGAAACATATTTGATACCAAAATTTAGAGAGGCCAAATCAGAAGATGGTATGGTTATTTTATAGCTTGACATGTAGACCAACCTCTTTATTATTGGGCCATATGACTTAGGTTTCTCTATCTTTTAAAAAACCTGAAATCATTGGTTTGCACAGATTGCACCATGCTAATAATTTGAAATTAAGCAACTCCTCCATGGAGTCACTCTCACCAAAGAGATCAATATTGAATAAGGAAAAGTGTTTCTGATGCACAGGACCGGATCCCTCTGTTCTCTTTAAAAAGAATTTAGTGAAATACTGCTATTGTGGATAAAGATTGAAGAATGAAAGATTTGCCTTATAGTTTTAAACAGAATAAACTTTTAAAAATGTAGCAACATCTTATAAATCATAAACATAATTTTTCACACACACTGAATTTCTTTTTTAATAATGAGGTGGTGTCACTCACTGAATTAATGTAATTAATACCTGATTTATTTCTTTGTCAGGAGAATTAATTTTAGCTGTATTGTACTTACGAGCAAGACATGATTTTATTCCCATACCAAATCTTAGTTAATGAAACCTTTCACATTGTATGGGCAGAACTTATGTTGCTTTCTATAACAGTTTATTTTGACTAGAGATGGAAGTCATGAAATAATGCAGGTGTCTCATTTCATAGCTTAAATCTAATGTAATACATAGTCCAAAAACATATAATGATGATATTGGGAAAACAAGTTTAAATCACTCACTTTTCTCCTTTTGTCAGAGCTTTCTCATTGACTTAGAATAGATTTAAAAGCCTCCTGAAATAACAATACTGTAAATTATCTTGTAATGTGCTACTTTTTTGTGTGTCTCAGGGCCTTTATATACAAGAGGGATATGGTTTAGCAGGGTCATTCTTAGCTCAATCAAGTAATACACAACCTGAAATGCTTGGCACTTGCTTGCTTTGTAGAAGTGGTCCTTTATTCTTCCAACAGTGAGTAAATTTGATCATATATTTTAATAACACACATGTCTCAAGCAGCATTTTTCAATAGTTCATTTGCCCTCTAACAATATTCTGATAAAAATACATGTTTCGTATTTCATTCAATACATTAGGTGATAGCAGTATGGTTTGAACATAACCACAGAATTGTATAACAAACAGGTTCTCCCTATCATTTCATTCAACTGCCAGATAAAACATGAGTAAATGTGTTCCAGAAATATTATAACACAACACAGGACCACAAGTAAGTAGTGAAAATTGAAGCCACATTGCTAATTATGTAGAGCAAGAAACATGGGGGAAAATACAAAAGTGAGTCAAAAAGATGGGACCTCAGGGTGCTGTCCCATTAATGAAAGGGGAATTCAATAAGCTATTTCTACTAGTCTGGGTAGGTGGTCATAAAGAATCTCTCTGCTTAAGATTATGAAAAGGCCTTTTCTACATCTATTGCCTTTGACAAAATTCAACAGCCCTTCATGCTAAAAACTCTCAATAAATTCGGTATTGATGGAATGTATCTCAAAATAATAAGAGCTATTTATGACAAACCCACAGCCAATATCATACTGAATAGGCGAAAACTGGAAGCATTCCCTTTGAAAACTGGCACAATACAGGGGTGCCCTCTCTCACCACTCCTGTTCAACATAGTGTTGGGAGTTCTGGCTAGGGCAATCAGGAAAGAGAAAGAAATAAAGGATATTCGGTTAGGAAAAGAAGAAGTCAAATTGTCCCTGTTTGCAGATGACATGATTGTATATTTAGAAAACCCCATCATCTCAGCCCAAAATCTCCTTAAGCTGATAAGCAACTTCAGCAAAGTCTCAGGATACAAAATCAAGGTGCAAAAATCACAAGCATTCTTATACACCAGTAACAGGCAAACAGAGAGCCAAATCATGAATGAACTCCCATTCAAAATAGCTTCAAAGAGAATAAAATACCTAGGAATCCAATTTACAAGGGATATAAAGGACCTCTTCAAGGAGAACTACAAACCACTACTCAGTGAAATAAAAGAGGACACAAGCAAATGGAAGAACATATCTTGCTCATGGATAGGAAGAACCAATATTGTGAAAATGTCCATACTGCCCAAGGTAATTTATAGATTCAATGCCATCCCCATTAAGCTACCAATGACTTTCTTCACAGAATTGGAAAAAACTGCTTTAAAGTTCATATGGAACCAAAAAAGACCCTGCATTGCCAAGACAATCCTAAGCCAAAAGAACAGTTGGAGGCATCATGCTATCTGACTTCAAACTATACTACAAGGCTACAGTAACCAAAACAGCATGGTACTGGTACCAAAACAGAGATATAGACCAATGGAACGGAATGGAGCCCTCAGAAATAATATCACACATCTACAGCCATCTGATCTTTGACAAACCTGACAAAAACAAGAAACGGGGAAAGGATTCCCTATTTAATCAATGGTGCTAGGAGAATTGGCTAGTCATAAGTAGAAAGCTGAAACTGGATCCTTTCCTTACTCCTTATACAAAAATTAATTCAAGATGGATTAGAGACTTAAATGTTAGACCTAATACCATAAAAACCCCAGAAGAAAACCTAGGTAATACCATTCAGGACATAGGCATGGGCAAGGACTTCATGTCTAAAACACCAAAAGCAACGGCAGCAAAAGCCATAATTGACAAATGGGATCTAATTAAACTAAAGAGCTTCTGCACAGCAAAAGAAACTACCATCAGAGTGAACAGGCAACCTACAGAATGGGAGAACGTTTTTGCAATCTACTCATCTGACAAAGGGCTAATATCCGGAGCCTATAAAGAACTCAATGAAATTTACAAGAAAAAGACAACCCCATCAAAAAGTGGGCAAAGGATATGAACAGACATTTCTCAAAAGAAGACATTCATACAGCCAACAGACACATGAAAAAATGTTCATCATCACTTGCCATCAAAGAAATGCAAATCAAAACCACAATGAGATACCATCTCACACCAGTTAGAATGGCAATCATTAAAAAGTCAAGAAACAACAGGTGCTGGAGAGGATGTGGAGAAATAGGAACACTTTTACACTGTTGGTGGGACTGTAAACTAGTTCAACCATTGTGGACAACGGTGTGGCGATTCCTCCAGGATGTAGAACTAGAAATACCATTTGACCCAGCCATCCCATTACTGGAGATATACCCAAAGGATTATAAGTCATGCTGCTATAAAGACACATGCACACGTATGTTTATCACGGCACTATTCACAATAGTAAAGACTTGGAATCAACCCAAATGTCCATCAGTGACAGACTGGATTAAGAAAATGTGGCACATATACACCATGGAATACTATGCAGCCATAAAAAAGGATGAGTTTGTGTCCTTTGTAGGGACATGGATGCAGCTGGAAACCATCATTCTCAGCAAACTATCGCAAGAACAGAAAACCAAACACCACATGTTCTCACTCATAGGTGGGAATTGAACAATGAGATCACTTGAACTCTGGAAGGGGATCATCACACACTGGGTCCTATTGTGGGGAGGGGACAGCGGGGAGGGTTAGCATTAGAAGATATACCTTATGTAAATGGTGAGTTAATGGGTGCAGCACACCAAAATGGCACATGTATACATATGTAACAAACCTGCATGTTGTGAACATGTACCCTAGAATTTAAAGTATAATAATTAAAAAAAAAGATTATGAAAAGGAAAGATATGGATTGTCACTTGATAAATTAAACCTTCCACTCACTGAAGATAAATAGTAGTGGTCTAAACTTACACTATTCACTTTCTGCTAGAATGACCTAGAAAAGAGCATGTATGCAGGAATCTAAGGTGGTCATGTGAAAGAGACAACAACAAAGCCTCTCTCAGGAGGAACTTCCATACACAGGCCAAGAATCTCCTGTAAAAACAAGCTCCACTGAAAGTGAGTTAAACAATAGCAAAAATTAATAAAAAAGAAAATATGCCAAAGCAAAGGTCTACCATGAACAAAACTAACAGAAACAAAATAATAGGAATCTGTGTGTGTGTATGTATGTATGTGTGTGTGTGTGTATGTGAATGTGTGTCTGTATATATATGTATACACACACATATATAACATATATAATATATAAAGGTAAAAAAAGATACAAAAGATAGGATGATAATATCTGAAATATATCCAATAAACATATTGGAAAAAAAAATTGAATGAATTGTATAAAAATAGCATTTAATAGAAATGCCTGAAGATTTTATAAAAATAATGAAAGATCACTTTCATATTTAAAATTTTAAGTGGCACTCTAACCACAAAACATGATAAATTGGTGAGGTGATAGATATATTAATTACCTTGATTGACTCTTTCCATAACGTATTCAAAGATCAAAACGTCACATTGTGCCCCATAAATATACAGAATTATTATTTGTCAATATAAAAATTAAAAATCAATCAATAAATAAAATGTAAGTAAAATTGCTGAATATTAAGGATGAAGAAGAATCTCAAAAGCACCCTGTCTACTTAAAAGGATCACATCAAGGCAAAAAGAATAAAGAAGAGAAAGAAAAAAAGAATATTATTTCTAAATGAAAGAATACAATTTGAAAAACTTATTAAAATACTTACACATGAAAATCCTAAAATATATCAATATAATTCACCATTCTCAAGTCATTTGAAAATTTTAATAACCAAATTAAAGGAAATTAACAGTAAATTGATAATTAAAAAACCCATTTAGCCTGAAGAAGGATTAATATACACTAATTTATGTGAGAATCCTAAAATTCAGTAACAAAAGAAAATAGAAGCATGGTCTTTAATGTATTTTCATTCATAATATTCAATAGTATTCTAGAAATCTCAGCCAGTATATTGTAGATGCTTTTAAAATGTTTAAAAGTCAAAAAAACAAAATAATATTTCATCACTTTCAAAGAAATTTTCCAAAGAAAATTCAAGTATTTTCTTAACCAATCTACAAAATCTAATAAAAAATGTCAGCAAACTGTTTGGTTATAGGTAACATATCCAAAATCAATGTTATTTTAAAATATAAATTTTAGTTATCATATACTTCTGCTACTATAAAACAGGCAGTGGGTGTTCCAGATTAATTATCTTTAGTGAAAGAACTTGTCAACCAGACGAACTATATGAAATGCTTTTCAGACACTGGGCATTAGCCAGTGCAGAACCATGCTTACAGATAGAAGAGAAGCATACAAAGTGAGCCCTTTAATTGCCCAAGTTACTTTCTAGAGAGAATTGTCAAACAGTGCACGATGAAGAAACCCAGAGATCTGTGTGAGTTCAAAAGGTGGAGTTCAAAGTCTAACGAGACAAAGAAGTCTGTAATTTGCAGAAAGAGTACATCACAAGAGCTCTGAAGATTGGCAAGACTCTCCTTTGATTTCATTTAGCGGATATAATCACTTATCAGCACATGCATAAAAGTAAAGCATCTGAGGCTAGATAAGGAATCACCCTAAAGGATTAGAGAGAACAATCCTGAGCTCACCAACCAGCCAGGATGAGTAACATCATAATTCAAGGAGCACTGTGTGGAGTACACAGAAAGGTACTGCCTCCATTGTGGGACAAAGCTAGCACAGGACTAAAGGCTGCTCAGATTCTAATTCAGCCAAGAGAACTTCCTTTTCCAGACACGATGAAGTAATAATGATAGATTTACCTTCCTGCTTGAAAGTGTTAGGGTAGATGACTCATTCACTTTAGATGAGACTGTAAACTGGTAAAACTCAAAATATATATAAAAATGTCCATAGCAGAATTGCTCCTAAGAATCCCATACTGGGAACAACTCATATGCATCTCAATTCATATGATGCAACTCACAAACATCAATAGTAGAATGTATATATAAATTGTGATTTATTCATAAAATGTAAATGAGTGAATTATATATCTGCATGCAACAAAATGAAGCATTCTCAAACATAATATTGAGTGAATAAAAGTCAGGCATGAGAGTAAATATCATGTATTACATTTATAAAATTTTCAAAAACAAGCAAAACGGACCCAGGTTTGTTGAATATTTGGATACTGGTATAAAATCTTTGCAAGGGAGAAACATTTTAGAGATGAGTCCAGCATATAAAAACTTTACAGTGCTGTCATGAGTCTTTTCCTGGAACTGAGTAGAAATTCATTAAGTTGTAAACTTAAGATAAGCATTTATTTGTATACTTGTTGCACTTCATACATACATTTCTGAAACTACGGGAAGAAAGGCAAAAGCATGAAAAAGATGAGCAAATATAAGTGATAAAAATAAGACTATAGAATTCAAAAAATGCTCAAAGTCACCATACATGCAAATAAACTGAACATACCTTTTAAAGAATAGAGCTTGCCACACTGAAAATAAATATAATGTCCTCTTTGATAAGAGCTAACATACAGAACACAGAAATGCTGAAAGTAATGGGATGGTAAAAATAATATCAGGAAATGATGTTCCAACATAAGACAGAGGTAAAATAGATTTTATGACATGAGATATAAAGAGATTCTTTAAATATTATATAGATTTCAATTTAACACAGTAAGCATGCTGTTTATATTTTAAAGGGCCTTGAAATAAACAAAGAACATTTTATAAAACTGTATAGAGAAACTAACAAATTCAACATGATCTCAGAAATTTTGAAATTTTCAATTATTAATAGGTCAAACATAAAAGGTAGCAAAAATATACAACATTTAAAAACAGTGAGTAACTTTATTCATTGCACATATAAAACATCTTTTACCTAAATGTTGAGAAAAAGTGGTGTGTCCTCTAACATACTTGCTACATTTTCACAAACTGAGAATGCTGTAGGCTGTAAATTTAGGATTTAAACTCCTAAAATCAGATGAATTAAAAAATTATTATATGAACTACTTTATATGCCAAATGCATGCAAAAATAATATTGGTTTTTAGTGCATATTTGTAAGTGGCAGAATTTTTAAAATTGCCTGGGAATGAGAAATATCAGAAAGTTGTTATCTCTGGATGGGGGCAGAGATGAAGAGAAAAGTCTTAAAAAAGCAAATTGAAATCTAATTTAAAATCTTTATACCTTATAAGTAGGTACATGATTGTCTATTTTATTTTTGTGTGTTATAAAAATATTTTATTTAAGAAAGCAATATAGAATAAATCTTATCTAGATTGTCTGAAGAAACTCTTGTCCTTGGAAAGATGAGAATAGAGAATATCAAAAATGGAAGAAGGTAACTGCAAGCTGAGTAGAATTGCCATAGCGAAGGACAGTTGTGGAAGACACCAGTCACTCCAAACACTTATGTGTCAGACACTATTCTAAGCACTGCACTTCCATTAATTCATTTAATCTCAAAATAGTCCTAGGATTTTAACCGCTGTTAGAGAGATAAGGTAATGAAGGCAAAGTGAGGTTGTTACGTGGCCTGGATCACACAGCTGGGAAGTGTAAGAACGCCATAGATTAAGCTTGATCACCACAGACAAAATCTAGACTTTAGGGCTCACTTGAAGTCAAGACGTCATGTTGAGTTTATGTTTAACTGCTTAAATTTTAAAAAAATACGTATACAAGTATATATTTATATCTTAATTGCTATATATAAGGGGTGTGTGTGTGTGTGTGTGTGTATAATGTATTTCCAAAATATATGGTAAGAGAGTGTTAACTAAAATATCATGGAGTCTTTTTGTTAATTCTGGGTATTAGCTTCACACAGAATCTACCATGGAATGAATAGTTTTGGAACCTGTACTCCTTTGGCAAGTGAACTTTTTATGCATTTTTTTACTTCCACAAATAAATGATATAGAATTAACGGTTTGAAACATTTCACAGACGTTCTTGAACTTATTTTACACAAAGCTAATAAACAGTCAGGACTGTGCCTTAGAGAACTAGAGTGGTGTCAAATAAGGTTCTGCTGACAAAAGCATAGGAAACAACATCAGAAAGTTTGATTTCCTCCCCACAAAGTCCTCGTGTTTGTTTTAACACATTTCTCAATAAATTTTCATCTGTAAAAGATTCTCAAGCTTAGAAGCCTCAGCAAAGACCCAGTGGATTGATCTTAAATATATTACCAGAGAGTCCTTAATCTCCTGATAGGTGTATAGGAAACTTACAAGGCCATAATTGATCTGTCAGCTTCCACTGCATTACTCAGGGCTGTGCTGCAGTCACACTGAATACTGCAGTCATTCTATTCTCACAATTCATATACATCTGATCTTGCTCTAGGCTGAAATATTCTTCTTTACTTCTTAAATTACTCCTAACCTTTCCTAGTTCTCTAAGCTTGTATAGTAGCTTTTTTTTTTTTCATTTTCATTGACCATATTTTGAATCTTTGCAATTATCCCTTTACTCCTTTGCTTTTTGAGTAATTATCAGCACACTGCTGTAACTTATAAGATACATCTGTTCTGAGGATCTAATATACAGTATAGTGGTGATGGATGTGTTAACTAATTTGATTGTGATAATCATTACATAATGTATATGTACAACAAATCATCACATTGTACACCTTGAGTATACATACAATATTTATTTGTCAATTAAATATTTTAGAAAGAATAGATGAGGTAGGCCTATCACATGAGTCTGACTGGGACATCACACCCACAAGATACATCTGGAGGGCTGGAGTCCCATTTTTACAAGTTGAATAGATGGATGCAGTGACACACTCCTGAAGTCCCAACTACCTGGGAGGCTGAGGCAAGAGAATACCTTGAGTCTAGGAGTTTTGGTTCAACCTGGGAAACATAGCAAACCACGTCTCTAAAAATTAAATAAAACGGAAAAAATTTATGAGTTGAGTTATAAGTAGATTACAAGCTATAGGATGCTATTTGTGTAAGAATTGAACATCAGCAAGATGAAGGATGAGATATTAGACAGACCCAAATCCATGAAGCCTGAGTCTTGACAGGGACACGGGGAAATGGGAACACAAAGGCAGAAGACCGCAATGGTGCTTTGGGCAAGCCTGCTTCAGTGGGGAACCCCATGTTCTGGCATCCATGCTGGCTGAACTCCCTGGTCACAGTGCGAGATTAGGCTGAGTGAAAAGCTATAGGTCTTTCTGGGACCACAGAACGCAGAGCTGATAATGACATGATCAACAAAATATTTCTTAAAATCTTTCTCTCTCTTCTATAATTAATTATAACCTTCCACCCAAAACAATTAAATAATACCATTTCCTATTTTGTATTAGTTTTATAATTAAATTCTTATGAAAGTGTTTTTTAAAATTAATGCCTCCTGACTGATTCATTTTTCTGGGTGTAATCCTAATGGGCTTCACATTTACTTTCTTTCTTTCTTTCTTTTTTTTTTTAGACGGAGTCTTGCTCTGTCGCCCAGGCTGGAGTGCAGTGGCGCGATCTGGGCTCGCTGCAAGCTCTGCCTCCCAGGTTCACACCATTCTCCTGCCTCAGCCTCCCGAGTAGCTGGGACTATAGGCGCCCGCCACCACGCCCGGCTCATTTTTTGTATTTTTTAGTAGAGACGGGGTTTCATCGTGTTAGCTAGGATGGTCTCGATCTCCTGACCTCGTGATCCACCTGCCTCGGCCTCCCAAAGTGCTGGGATTACAGGCGTGAGCCAGCGCACCCGGCCACATTTACTTTCAAAATGGCTGTTCTCATTTTCAGAAAAGTATAATAAATACTGTACCCACAGATATGGAAAACATGACAATTCTGAGAACATATCTCGATAATGTTCTCTATGACCTATTGTAACTCTACTGTAAAGCTAACACTATCTTGGATTAAGAGTATTTTATAGGTGAAGGCAGGGCAAGGTGGCAGAATAGAAAGCTTCACTAATGATTCCTCCCCCCACCGGCAAGAACACAAATATAACAACTATCTACACATGGAAAGCACCTTCATCAGAACCAAAAATGAGGTGAGCACTCGCAGTACCTTTGGTTTTACCTTCGTATCTCTGAGAGAGGCACTAAGGAGGTATAAAAAACAGTCTTGAATTGCTGATGCCACCGCTCCTCTACCCCTGGGCAACAGCGGCAGTGGTGTGGAGTGCATCTTTCAGCAGTGGGGGAGGGAGGGCACAGCAACTGTGAGACACTAAACTCAGTGCTGTCGTGTTAGAATAGAAAGGAAAATAGGACAAAACTCCGCTGCTGCTCACTTGTGGAGGGAGCATTTAAACCAGCCCTAGCCAGGGCAGAATTGTAGATACCAGTGGTCTGAACTTGAGTTCCTGTAAAAACTCACCACCAAGGGCTGAAGTGAGTGGGTCTCTAAGAAAACTTGAAAGGCAGTTTAGGTCACAAAAACTGCAACTCTTAGATGAGTCCTAGTGCTGAACTGGGCCCAACAACAGTGGACTGGAGGGGCACCTGATCTACTGAGACACCAGCTAGGGAGACTAAGGGAGTGTTGGCAACACCCCTCCACTAACCCTAGGCTCCTTCCTTCCCCTTGAGAAGAGGAGAGGGAAGAGTGTGGAAGACTTTATCTTGCATCTTGGATACCAGCTCTCTGCCAGAGCAGGATAGTCCACCGGTCAGAATTATGAGACCTGTGCTCTAGGCTCTAGCTCCCAGGTGACATTTCTAGATACTCCCTGGGCCAGAAGAGAATCCACTGCCTTGAAGGGAAGGAATCAGTCCTGACAGCACTCATTCTAATTGAAGAGCCCTTGGTCCCTGAATAACCAGCAATGATACATACCTAGGTACTAACTACATCAAGGGCCTTGGGTGAGACTAACTTGTGAGGTAGAGAACCAGGTGGGCTCTTGGAGTCCCTGATTCCAGCATTTCTGGACCTGTCCTGTGCCAACAGGGAGTCCACTGCCCTAAAGCTTGAGTCCCAAGTCAGATAGCATTCACAGAAAACTGACTTAAGAGATCTTGGACCTTAAGGGAAAATTGACGGTAGCCTAGCAATACTTCCCATGGGCCTGTAGTAGTGGTGGTCATTAGATAAGGTCTCTCTGCCTTTGGAAAGGAGAGAAAAAAGTGGAAAGGGCTGCATCTTGTGGTTCGAGTGCCAGCCCAGCTGCAATACAATAGAACACCAGTTACATTTCTAAGGTATTTTACTCTAGTTACTGACTCCTTATTGGCACTTCTGAACCCACCTGGCGACCAGGGGAACTTGCCACCCTTAAGGGAAGGACACAGGCCTGGGTGACTTTGCCACCTGCTGATTAGAGAGCCCCAGGTCCCTGATTGTGCATAGGCAGTAGACAGGGAGTAGCTATAGCAGGCCATGGATGGGACCTAGTGCTACACTGGCTTCAATTCTGACCCAGTACAGTCCTAATGGTGATAGTCACAGGGGTGCTTGTGTTACTTTATCCCCAGTTCCAGGTGGCATAGGACAGAGACAGAGAGATTCCCTTTCTTTGGAAGAAAGTAAGAAAAGAGAACAAGTGTCTTCTCCTTGTAATCCAGAGAATTCTCCCAGATCTTGTCCAAGATCATAGGACAGTACCTCTGTGAAACTATAAAAAGCACACATTTCTGGCTTTGAGATACCCCCTAAAGAAAATACAGCTTAGATCAAAACACTCAAGTCCTTTCAAATATCTAGAAAGCCTTTCTAAGGACAGGTATCAACAGGCCCAGACTGTGAGGACTGCAATAAATATCTAACTCTTCAATGTAGACTCGGACAAACATCTAGGAGTATTAACAACCAGGAAAATATGTTCTCACCAAATCAACTATAAGACACAGGGACCAATCCTAGAGAAACACAGATATGTGCCCTTTCAGATAGAGAATTCAAAATGGCTGTATCAAAAAACTCAAAGAAATACAAGATAATACACAGAAATAATTTAGAATTCTGTCAGATAAATTTAACGAAGATGGTGAAATAATTAAAAAGAATCAAGCAGAAATTCTGGAACTGAAAAAATGCAACTGACATACTGAATGTGTCAGTCTTTTAATAACAGAATTTATCAAGCAGAAGAAAGAATTAGTGATCTTGAAGACAGACTGCTTAAAAATACACAGTCGAGGAGACACAAGAACAAAGAATGGAAAACAACAAAACATACCTCTAGAATCTAGAAAATCGCCTCAAACAGGCAAATATAATAAGAGTTATTGGCCTTAAAGAGGAGGCAGACAAAGAGATAGAGGTAGAAAATATATTCAGAAGGATAATAACACAAAACTTCCCAAACCTAGAGGAAGATGTAGATATTCAAGTACAAAAAGGTTGCAGAACACCAAGCAGATTTAACCCAAAGAAGACTAGATCAAGGCATTTAATAATCAAATTCCCAAAGATAAAGGATAAATAAGTGAACCTAAAAGCAGCATGAAAAAAGAAATAAATAGCATACAATGAAGCTCTATTACCTCTGGCAGAAGACTTTCCACTGGAAACCCTACTGGCCAGGAGAGAGAGACATGACACATTTAAAGTGCTGAAGGAAAATCCTTTTTATGCCAGAATAGTATATCCAGTGAAGATACCCTTTAAGCATGAAGGAGTAATAAAGACTTTCCCAAACAAACAAAAGCTGAGGGATTTCATCATTAGAGCTCTCCTATAAGAAATGTTACAGAGAGTAGTTCAATCAGAAGGAAAAAGACATTAATGAGCAATAAGTAATCACCTGAAGGTACAAAACTCACTGATAATAGTGAGTATAAGAAAAACACAGAATACTATACCACTGTAAGTTTGGTGTATAAACCACTCTTATCCTAAATGGACAGACTAAACAATGAATCAATCAAAAACAATAATTATGACAACTTTTCAAAACATAGACAGTGCAATATCTTAATAAATAGAAACACAAAAAGTTAAAAAGCAGGTGAAAACAGTCAAAGTATAGAGTTTTTGTTAGTATTTTTTGTTTGTTTATGCATATAATGTTAAATTGTTATCAACCCAAAATAATGGGTTATAAGATAGTATTTGCAAGTCTCATAATGACCACAAACCATAAAAACATACAAATACACAAAAAATAAATAATAATTTAAATTATATCACCAGAGAAAATCATCTTCACTAGAAGATAGGAAGGAAAAAAATAAGAAAGAGAAGACCACAAAATGACCAGAAAATAAATGCAAAAATTACAAGTGTAAATCCTTACTTATCAATAATAACATATTAATGTAAATATACTAAACTCTCCAATCAAAAGACATTGACTGGCTGAATGGATGTAAAAGCAAGACTTACTGATCAATTGCCTATAGGATATACACTTCGCCTATAAAGACACACATAGACTGAAAATAAAGGGATAGAAAGAGATATTCTAGGCCAGTAGAAGCCTAAAAAGAACAAAAGTAGCTATAATTGTATTAGCAAAATAGATTTCAAGACAAAAACTGTAAGAAGAGAAAAATAAGATCAGTACATAGTAATAAAGAGGTTAATTCAGCAAGAGGATATATAAATTTAAATATATATATGCACCCAACAGTGGAGCACCCAGATATATAAAGGAAATATTGTTAGATCTAGAGAGAGAGATAGGCCCCAATATAATAATACCTGGAGATTTCAACACCCCACTTTCAGTATTGGGAAGATCTTTCAGAAAGAAAATGGACAAAGAAACATTGGACTTAATCTGTACTATAGACCAAATTACAAAATAGATATTTACAGAACATGTCATTCAAAGGCTGCACAATACACATTCTTTTCCTCAGCACATTGATTATTCTCAAGGAAAGACCATATGTTAGTTCACAAAACAAGTCCTAACCATTAAAAAAACCTGAAATAATATCAAGCATCTTTTCTGATTACAATGAAATAAAACTAGAAATTACTAAGTAGAGAAATTTTGGAAATTATAGAAATATCCAGATATTAAACAAAATGTTCCTGAATGACCAGTGAGTCATTGAAAAAATTAAGAAGGAAATTGAAATTTTTTGAACAATAAAGGAAGCACAAGATACCAAAACTATGGGGTAGAGCAAAAGCAGTACTAAGATGGAAGTTTATAGCTATAACTGTCTACATAAAAAAAAAAAAATCAAATAAACAACCTAATGCTGCATCTTATGGAACTAGAAAAGGAAGAGCAAACCAAACCCAAAATCGATAGAAGAAAAGAAATAATAAATATCAAAGCAGAAATAAATGAAATTGAAATTAAGGAAACAATACAAATGATCAATGCCACAAAAGTTGGTTTTATTAAAAAGCTAAACAAAATTGAAAAACTTTTGCCAGATAAACTAAGAGAAATAATGAAAGATACAAATAAATAGAAACAGAAATGAAAACAAAAATGTAATTTGTCTGTTTTCACCCTGCTATTTATAGATTAATTTATAAATATAAGAGGTTTAATTGACTCACAGTTCCATATGACTGAGGAGACCTCAGGAACTTTACCATCATGGCAGAAGGTGAAGGGAAAGCAAAGCACATCTTATATGGCAGTAGGAGAGACAGTGTGTGCAGGGAAAACTGCCACTTTTAAAACCATCAGATGTCATGAGAACTCCCTCGCTATCATGAGAACAGCGTGGGAGAAACCACCCCCATAATCCAATTACCTTCCAACAGGTCCCTCCTTTGACAAGTGGGGATTACAATTCAAACTAAGATTTGGGTGGGTACATGGAGCCAAATTGAATCATTCTGCCCTGGTTCCTCCCAAATTTCATTTCCTCTCACATTGCAAAATCAATCATGCCCTGCCAACAGTCCCCCAAAACTTTAACTCATTCCAGCATTAACTCTAAAGTCCAAGTCCAAAGTCTCATCTGAGAAAAGGCAAGTCCCTTATGCCTTTGAGCCTGTAAAATCAAAATCAAGTTATCAAGTCAGTTACTTCCAAGACACAATGGGTACAGGCATTGGGTAAATGTTCCCATTCCCAATGGGAGAAATTGGCCAGAACAAAAGGGTTGCAGGCCCCATGCAAGTCCAAAACATGGCAGGGCATTCATTAAATTTTAAAGCTCCAAAATACTGTCCTTTGACTCCATGTCTCTCATTCAGGGCACACTGATGCAAGGAGTAGTGGATTAGTCCATTTTCACACTGCTATAAAGAACTACCCAAGACTGGGTAACTTATAAAGGAACAAGCACAGGCAACCAAAGCAAATATGGACAAATCAGGTTAAGTCTTAAGCAGAGTATAAAGGTTTGGAACATTTGCCCCCAAACAGTGTGGTAGAACATAAAAAAGCATTTTCTGGGGAGAAATTCAAGCTGGCTGCATAAGTAATGAGGAGCCGAATGTTAATAGCTAAAGAAATGGGGAAAATGTCTCCAAGGAATTTCAGAGATCTTCAGGGCATCTTCTCCCATTACAGGCCTAGAGGCCTAGGAGTGTAAAATGGTTTCGTGGGCAGGGCCCAAGCCCTGCTGGTCTGTGCAACCTTGGAATATGGTGCCCTGCATTCCAGCTGCTCTAGCTTCAGCTTTGGCTAAAAGGGGCCAACATAGAGCTCAGACTTAAAAATTTAAGTTAAAAAATTTGGGCACAGGTGCTGGGTGCAGTGTCTTACACCTGTAATCCCAGCACTTTGGGATGCTGAGGTGAATGGATCATGAGGTCAGGAGATTGAGACCACCCTGGCTAACATGGTGAAACCCCATCTCTACTAAAAATACAAAAAATTAGCCGGGCATGGTAGCGGGTTCCTGTAGTTCCAGCTACTCAGGAGGCTGAGGCAGGAGAGTGGCATGAACCTGGGAGGAGGAGTTTGCAGTGAGCAGAGATCACACCATTGCACTCCAGCCTGGGTGACAGAGCGAGACTCTGTCTGAAAAATAAAATAATAATTAAAAAAAAAACTTGGGCACAGCAAAGAAAACAATCAATAAAGTGAAGAGACAACCCACAGAATGGGAGAAAATATTTTTAAAGTACCCATCTGACAAATGATTAACAACCAGAATATATAAGAAGTTCAAACAACCATAGGAAAAAAATAACCTAATAAGCTGATCAAAAATGGGCAAAAGATTTGAATAGAGATTTCTCAACAGAAAACATACAAATGGCAAACAGGCATATGAAAGGGTGATCAACATTATTTACCATCAGAGAAATGCAAATCAAAACTATAGAGAGATATGATCTCACCCAAGTTAAAATAGCTTATATCCAAAGACAGATAATGATAAATGCTGGCAAAAATGTGCAGAAATGGTAACCCTCCTACACCATTCATGGGAATGTAAATTTGTACAACCACTATGAAGAACAGTTTGGAAGTTCCTCTTAAAACTAAAAGCTACCATATCATCCAGCAATCCCACTGCTGGGTACACACCCAAAGGAAAGGAAATCAGTATAGTGAAGAGATATTTGCATAGTTCAACAGGTAACTACAATCAATAATAATTTAATTGCACATTTTTAGATAACTAAGAGTATAATTGGATTATTTACAACACAAAAAAATAAGTGCTTGAAGGAATGGATACCCCATTTTCCATGATGTGATAATTATGCATTTCATACCTATATCAAAACATCTCAGGTACTCCATAAATATATACACCTACAATGTACTCAGAAAAATGAAAAATAAGCAGGAATGTATTATCATAGTTACAAAAGAGATTCTTATGGTGCACAAGGGAAGAGATTAAACATAGCCTGAGAGGTAAACTGAACTTGTAAACAAAAGTTATTGCAAACACAATGGCCACAATGACCAGTTGTCCATTTGCCATTTCTGATTGTTTTTGAAAGCATACCAGTTTCACAATCTTTTCTTGTACTTTAAGGCTCAGTCAGTGACAGGTAGAAGATATTAACATGGATCGAGACTTGAAATGTCTCAGACCCAAATCCAAACTTCTGGGGAGACATACTTGTTGAGAATTGTGGATCCCTTCATTATGACCACCATGCTCATGGATGCATTGCAAAAGCCATGGAGTAGCTGAGTGGAGAGGCTAGAAAACATCCACAAGGCTGGCTTTTCTGTACTTCGGGTCACCGCATGACTTCTCTGCTAGGTACGCCCTGTGGTGGACATTGTCAAGGGTCACTCAGAGCCACACCTTTTCCACCATGTGGCCATCCATGCATCTTCTGTAGGTCTCTTGCCACCAATCTTCTGATCTTGCCCTTTCTATGCCCCTGGCCAACCAGCCAAGCAATTCACTGCTGTACCAATGTGTTTGCATGCTGCAGGTCACCTAACATTCCATACAGAGTAGACACCAAGTGTATTGTCCCCGAGATCTCCTTTTTGAGAAGATTTTGTTCTACCACATCATTCAGGGCCATCCCTTAGTCTTCATCAGTTAACCATAAAGCCACAAAAGTGGGTGAACGAGAGGCAGTGACTGCAGCTCTCTCTAGGTGGCGTAGGAGTCTGGTATACCTATTTATTTAATTTACTTGTGTCTTTTGCACCAGCTGAAGCGTAGTGCCTGACACTGTATTTCATTACACAGCAGATTGCTATTGAACCTGTCTAAAGTTACGATTCAGAAGTCGCAAAAACACATATGATGGACTAGACTGTTCAGGTAAAAGTAACCTTTTTTCTTATCAGAAACTTGGTCTCTACTAGGTGTCAGTGACACGCAAGGAGGTGATTTTCAAGCAGAGCATAACTTTGCACCAGAAGTCGAGGAGCGTGTGCCTGTCTCACTGGGGCTTGTCAGAGACTCACATAACATCATTTCTTACAACATCATTAGCATTTTCCAGTCTTCTGGCCATTAGGCTCAAGGGGCAGAGCAACTTGCTCTATAGCCTAGGTATGCTGCAGAGCATTCTCTTGCTCTGAGACCCACTTGAGGCTGAAAGCATCTCCCAGTGAACAGGTTGCCTCAATATTTCCAAATGTTATGCTGCTTCCATAACTTCTTGAAGCCTGATAAACACCACTGTCTTTCTTAGTGCAAGTTGCAACAACTCGTTCTTTACCTGAGCAGGGATACACTGGCAATGCAGGAGAGCACTAGATTCCAAACACCTGACTGATTCTCATATGTGTCAATCTTTGAGTCATGTAGAGTAAATATCTGCTACTCCCAGTTCACCAATTAGCTGGACTTTATTACAATATGGACTTACGTGATAGTTTTTCAAATAAAAAATACACAAAGACTCTGCAGCTTCTATAATAACAGGAGATCAGGAGTTCACACTGCTCTATAGCAAGATGGTGAAGGTGAATTACTCTCCTTGCCATTAAAGGATGAACTACTGTTTATTTCCTCTGATTGGTATCAGGCAGAAAGTAGCTATTTGTACAACAAAATTCAAAAAAATTACTATACTATACAGTCATGTAGTTTTGTGAATCAGTAGTTAAATCCTGTTAGACTTATTTATGTTCTATCATAAGACTTTGCTGCAATGCTTTTATCCTTTCAGTTGTCAGACATTTGAGTTCTTTCTAGTTTGAGGGTATTGAATAAAGCCACCGTGAAGTTTCATGTAAAATAATTTTTGTGAACATTTGTTTTCCTTTCTTGGGGGTAGGGGTGGAATTGCTTATTCTTATGTAAAGATATGTTTAACTTTATAAGAAATTTCTAAATTGTTCTTTTAAGTGGATGTATCATTTTATATATTCACTAGTAATATATGAGTTCTATTTGCTCCAAATCCTTATCAAAATTGTTATTGTCAGCCTTTTAAAATTTTTACCACATCTCATGAATATGCACAGGTTGAACATTGTGAGTTAATTCAATCTGATGGCCAACGACAGTGAACATTTTTCTTTTTCTGTGTGTTTATTGGCCATTTATATATCCTCCTTTCTAAAGTGTCCCTGTAAATTTTTGCCCCTCTATTTCTGAGTACGTTATTTGTCTTATTATTATTTAATTATAACTTACTTTATTCTAGGTGCAAGTTCTTTGTCAGATGTTATGTGTTACAAATATTTTTTTCTAATCTATGCTTGTACTTCATATTTTCTTGTGTTTTTTAGAAAGCAGATTTTTTTTTATTTTAGTGAAGTCCAATTTACCAATTTTGCTTTAGAGTTAATATATTTTGTGTCTTTTCTAAAAAATGTCCTTGCCAATCCCAAGCTTTTAATTGGTTTTTAATCTCACATCATGATCAAAAGAAGATATTTATAGATTGAAAAACTGATACTGAGAGATTTTTAAGAAGTTATTCAAAGTCGTATAATAAGATTATTTAAAACAAATTCTTTTCACCTGATGCTTTCACTAATAATGGTGAACAAAATAGGGCTTTTCTTTATTTCCTATATAGGCTTTTATACTACAATATTTACACACCGAAGAACCTGCAAATAGTCAAAAGTCAAAATATCAAAACAACTATTTTATTAGAAAAGTAATGATGTAGTAAACAAGGTGTGCCATACTTAAAAGAATAAGTTAAATTTTCTATAAGATATTCAAATATAAGTGTTAATTCAAAAGTAGATTTTAATATAGTTGTATATCTTAATTTCAAGCTGGAGTTACACATTCGTTAATAAAAATTGCTTTCAATAATCGTTTTTTTCTCTGACACTTTTTCTGGTCTTGTAATTTTCTCACACCACAATACACAACAGAGAATATAAACAATACACAATAAAACACAGTGCTTCGTTTTAAAAGAGAGCTCAAATAGAGGAGTCAACTAACAAAGAGATCTGAGTATTTCAACATATTTTATAAAAGCTTTTTCTTATTCCTGAGGGTAGAAAGAAGAGCTTTTTTCACATTACCATAGAACCAGTAATGGTATGTACCCAGTGAGTTGTGGGTCTGATTCAATTCCTATGAAAAGATTCCCGCTTTAACAGAAATGCCTGCATTTTAAAATGCAGGTTACAATGCCACTTATAATGGCTGCAATGTTATTCTGAGTGCTTTTCTTCAATTTCATCTTAAAATAGCTTTGTAGGATTATTTTTTCTCTAAAAAACTTACACATATATGTGAAAAAAAAAGCAGACCCTTCACCCTCTACTTTCTGCTTGAGAATGTCTTCACTTGTTTTCCCCCCTAAAGAAGGTATGATTAGTTCTATGCCTCAAGACTGTCAGATACAATCTCAATAAATACAGAAGAAAACTGCCTGCTGCCTGAGAAGTATACCCCTAATTAATATGGTAACAAGGCTACATGTTTCCTTGACTCTTCAGAGTCTTTTAATTATGAAATTAGTCTAATCACTATTGTATTTTAGAAACACGTTACTATTACAGGTATGTTGAGAATCAATGGGAAAAGTACAGTTTATATGAATATAATATAAGATGAAATCAACAGTGTCAAATGAACTATATTAAAGTAAATTAAAATCCAAATTTTATTTCAGTTATCTAAACTTGTTTGGCTATTGCTTAAGTAATTAAAGAAAATTATGTATATATTGAGGATGAAATATGATGTAGTAGCACAAAGTCCGCCAAATAGAAGATGCCTAACAAAACTTGGTTGTTGATCAATTTGTAGCACTATCATAACCTGATATCTTTCTTTCTGACAATCACAAAGATAATTTTAGGTAATATTGTATCACAGTGTTTAAGGCTGTGAGCATTCACCTAATGACAGACTTCTCCAGAAAGTCTACAACTAACTAATGAAATTATGAAGGTTAATGTTAAGGAAAAAAATTCACATAGCAAGAGCTGAAACACAAATTTCTAATGCAACAAAATGTTGAGTGACATTTTAAGCAACAATTCTCAAACTACAAATGCACTGCTCAAAGTATGCCAAATACCTGCCCCTCGGCTCAAAACCTGAGACTCTTAACATAAAATTTGGGACCTAGTTTTTGATACAATTTTTAATACATAGTAGGATTCATATTTTATTTATTTACTTGAATCAGTGCAATTAATTATTCAACTTTTTTCCATTTATAAAATTATGATGAATGTTTATTAATTTTACTAAGAAATATTTTATTTTCTGGTTATATCCAAATGTCTGATTGCAATCAGTTTTTAAATTAAGTTTTCTGATGGTTCCATGATTTTACATTAAATTAATGAATGTAATGTTGGTTTTCTGGAGACATCTTTGATTCACGAATTTCAGATAAAATACAACTTTGTCCAGCACTGAAAGTATATAAACATTATCTTCAAAAACCCAAGTAGATTTTCTGACAAAATGCGAGGCACAAAGTGTCAAATAATTATTGGTCATATTAATGAGCAAGACATAATCCTATTCAATCTAGAGAAGATAAAATATTGACTCCAAGTACTAACACCAAAGTTACATAAACATTTAAACACCTTGGAATACTTTTTCAGAAAATGCAACTAAATATACTGGTAATGACAACAATAATAAACAATGCAATAATCATTAGTTTTGTCCCTACTATATTTGATTCACCAATAGGGAATTTGTTTTATATATATATATATATTATATACAATAAATGTGCTCTTTATTGTATATAAAGCATATGAAAATGTACTATTTAATCTCTATATAAAGTGTATATATACAATACATTTATTATTTATTATAATAATATTTGTATTATCCTGCTGAAAGGTGAGGGAATCAAGGTTTTAACCGATGCATTAACTTACAAATTATCACATACAGTGAGTGAGAAAATTAGCTTTTTATTCAGACTTCAATCAGTTCTTTGAGATAGCTTCAACCCTTTGCCATTTAAAGGTAAAATCATTTTATATTTAATATGATTCACAATAGATGATGAATTCAAACAGAGCATATACGTGATCTACTCTTCAAATATATGAATGCATTTTATTTACATCTGTTTATCTAAGGATTATTTCAGTCTGAATGATTAACAAACTCAAAAGAGAAACATTTTAAACTAAAAAGTCATTTCATATGTCTGTCTTAAAGTTGTCATGTATCAAGTGCATTGAATTTCACTTAATATAATTTATTTTGACAGTGTATTTTTAGGATAAGGTCCTTCACCTGCATATCTTGGTTAATGTTTTTATTTCCACTTTTGTCTTCCATTAATTATAATTTTGAAGACAATATATTATTGCTAGTTAACTGTAAAAATACAATGTCTGTTCTGCATGCCTTTTTATTGTCTTCATCCTTTCTTCATTACTCTTAAATCTGAGCCAATTTCCTAAATTTATCACCAATTGCCTTGACTGTATTTTTTCATTGTTCTTTGTTGTCTTTTGTTGTATTGCAATTCTGATGTGTTTGTATTTTTAATGTGTACAGTTATGCTTGTTTCTTATTAATGACACTTTTATTTATACCCGAATTCACCGGGACCATTTCCTAATATCTCCAGTTGCATATAATAAAGATATTTCAGATTAGACACTTCTTGCCTCTTGTTTGCACCTCGCTCTTTTCATAGGACCCACGTGCTGCAGTGTATGCCAGAGGGGTCTGTGGGTGGGAAGGTGTGGTTCCAAGTTGGCGCTTGATTTAAGTTGAGTCCTGACTTGTTTTCAAATTTTGCTGTTTTTGGTGTTTACGAGATGTGTCAGTGGTCAATTTTGTGTCAATGACAACTCATTGTCAAAGATAAACATTGAAACATGTATTTCCCTCCAAGATTGTGATTCTCAGCCTTTATCAGCAATATAATAAGCACCTCAAATACCAGAAGGTGAAGTAATTAGAGAGATAAATGGTGTCTCTCTAAACTGCAAGTTTCAAGACTGAGTGAGACCCGAGCTGAGAGAAGAGGCAGAGCTGTAAAACAGATGAAGTTTTGAACGTTTGATGTTATGTAGACTGGGGTTTTTGCTCTCTGAAGGTCAGATAGTTCATTAATAATTAAAAATGTCTAAAATAGCTAAGGGATCTGTCTATTATACAATCCAGAGTCAGATAAGTGGGAACCAATGACGCACTTTGAGCGACAGTAGTTTTGAGAAAAAAAATAAAGCGATTAAATGATCTCTGCAGACATCCCCTCTCTCGGTAAGCCATGTCTGTCTCTGACTGAGTTCCTGTCGATTTGAAAGCCTGTGGACAATGGGGTACAAATGAGCTGCACCTGGCACTTTGCTTCTGGGGATACTGTGCCAGAAAAAGCTACCCAGGCTCTGGGCAACCGAAATTTACTATTGCTGCTGAATCTAAACCTTTCCACTGTTTCATGCATCTTTATAAGTATTTATGGGTTGAAGTTCCTGGTGTTGACACTGAAAACACATTCCAGCTACATTGCAACTATTCTTCACACAATAGAACCTTATAAGGTTTCTTTTTATTTTTCACTAACAAAAAAAGCAGAAATGTATTGTCTCACATTTTTGGAGGCCAGAAATCTGACATCAAAGTGTCAGCGGAACTAGGATTCCTCTGAAACTCGTAGAGGAGAGTCCCTGTTTTCCTCGTCACAGCTTGTGACGTTTGCCAGCAGTCCTTGCCATTCCTTGGCTTGCAGCAGCAGCACTTCTGTCCCTGCATCTGTCACCACATGGGTTCTCCTGCGTATATCTCTGTCTTCGTATCTCTGCTCTCTATAAGGACACCAGTCATATTGGATTAAGGGCTTATCCTACTCCAGCATGACCTCATTTTACTCATCTTACCTAATTACCATCTACGATGATCCTATTTCCAAAGAAGATCATATTCTGAGTTACTGGTAGTAGTTAGGTCTTCAACAAAAATAGATTTACTGAGATACAGTGAATATTCAAAGAGATGTGCATATTTAATGTGTACAATTTGATGAATTTAGACATATGAAAATATGATTGATATTACCACAATGAAGGTTGTATGTTTTGGCTGTGTCCCCACCCAAATCTAATCTTAAATTGTAGCTCTTCCAATTCCCATGTGTAGTAAGAGGGACTTGGTGGGAGATAATTGAATCATGGGGGTTATTTCCCCCATACTGTTCTCTTGGTAGTGAGTAAGTCTTATGAGATCTGATGGTTTTATAAGGGGAAACCCCTTTCGCTTGGCTCTCATTTTCTCTATTGTCTGCTGCCATGGAAGACATGCCTTTCACCTTCTGCTATGATTGTGGTACCTCCTAGCCACATGGAACTGTGATTCCATTAAACCTTTTTTTCTTTATAAGTTACCCAGTCTCAGATATGTCTTTATCAGTAGCATTAAAACAGTATAATATAGTAAAGTGGTACCAGGTAGTGGGGTGCTGCTGTAGAGACACTTGAACATGTGTAAGCAACTTTGAAACTGGGTGACAGGCAGAGGTTGGAACAGTATGGAGGGCTCACAAGAAGACAGGAAAATGTGGTAAAACTTTGAACTTCCTAGAAACTTGTTGAATGGCTTTGACCAAAATGCTGATAATTTCATGGAAAATGAAATCTGGGCTGAGATGGTCTCAGCTGGAGATGAGGAACTTATTGGGAACTGGAGTAAAGGTGATTCTTGCTATGTTTTAGCAAAGAGACTGGTGACATTCTGCCCCTGCCCTAGAGATTTGTGGAACTTCGACTAGAGGGAGATGATTTAGGGTATCTGTCAGAAGAAATGTCTAAGCAGCAAAGCATTCAAGAGGTGGCTTGGGTGCTGTTAAAAACATTCAGTTTTAAAAGCATAACAGAGCATAAACATTTGGAAAATCTTCAGTCTGATGATGCAATAGAAAATAAAAACCTATTTTCTGAGAAGAAATTCAAGCTGGCTGCAGAAATTTGCATAAGTAATGAGGAGCCAAAAGTTACTCACCAAGACGATGGAGAAAATGTCTCCAGGACATGTCAGAAGTCTTCACAGCAGCACCTCCCATCATTGGCCTGGAGGCCTAGGAGGGAAAAATGGTTTTGTGGACCAGGCCCAAGTCCTCCCTGCTGTGTGCAGCCTAGGGACTTGGTGCCTTGCGTCCCAGTCACTCCAGCCATAGCTAAATGGAGCGAAGTTACAGCTCAGGCTGTTGCTTCAGAGGGTGCAAGCCCCAAGCTTTGGCAGCTTCCACTTGACATTGAACCTGCAGGTGCACAGAGGGCAAGAATTGAGGTTTAAGAACCTCTACCTAGATTTCAGAGGATGTACAGAAATGTCTAGACACCCAGGCAGAGTTTGCTGCAGGGATGGGGGTCTCATGGAAAACCTCTGCTAGGCCAGTGTGGAAGGGAAATGTGGGGTGGGAGTCCCCACACAGAGTCCCTACTGGGGCACTGCCTAGTGGAGCTGTGAGAAGAAGGCCACCATCCTCCAGACCCCAGAATGGTAAATCCATCGACAGCTTGCACCATGTGCCTGGAAAAGCCACAGGCACTCAATGCCAGGCTGCAAAAGCAGCCAGAAGGAGGGTTATACCCTGAAAAGCCACAGGGGTGAAGCTGCCCAAGGCCATGGGAGTCTACCTCTTTCATCAGTGTGACCTGGATGTGAGCCATGGAGTCAAAGGAGATAATTTTGGAGCTTTAAGATTTAACTGCCTCACTGGATTTCAGAATTGAATGTGGTCTTTGGTCCCTTTGTTTTGGCCAATTTCTCCCATTTGGAATAGGAGTATTTATCCAATTTCTGTACCCCCATTGTACCTAGGAAGTAACTAATTTGCTCTTGATTTTACAAGCTCAGAGGCAAAAGGGACTTGCCTTGTCTCAGATGAGACTTTGGACTGTGGATTTTTGAGTTAATGGTGAAATGAGTTAAGACTTTGGGGAACTGTTGGGAAGGCATGATTAGTTTTGAAATGTAAAAACATGATATTTGGGAGGCTCCAGGGGTGGAATGACATGGTTTGGTTGTGTTCCTACCCAAATCTCATCTTGAATTGTAGCTCCCACAATTCCCATGTGTCGTGGGAGATAATTGAATAATGGGGGTTGTTTCCCTGGTAGTGAATAAGTTCTCCTGGTTGTGAATAAGTCTCATGAGATATGATGATTTTATAAGGGAAAACTCCTTTCACTTTGCTCTCATTTTCTCTCCTGTCTACTGCCATGTAGGACGTGACTTTCACCTTGCACCATGATTGCGAGGCCTCCCCAGCCACATGGAACTGTGAGTCTGTTAAACCTCTCTTTATAAATTACCCAGTCTCAGACATGTCTTTATTAGCAGCTCAAAAAATGACTAACACAGAAGGTAATATACACAGCCAGTGCCTCCCAAAATTCACTTGTTTTCTTTGTTTTCGTTGTATTGTTGTTATTGTTGTTGCTTGTGGTAAGAACATGTCTTAACATGAGATCCACTCTCTTAGCAAATGTTGAAGTGTACATCACTGCATTGTAAACTATAGGCACTATGTTATACAACAGAATAACGTGTCTTTTTAAATCTTTCCTTTCAAAACTGAAGATCGCTCAAGCCAATGTTTCTCATACTGGAATGTGAATATCCAAAAGGGAAAAGAATGGTACATTTTTTTAGTTACTCTTTTCCTTTCAAATATTTTTAAGAAAAAATTAACTATATTACTTAAAATATACTGTAACAAATGGATATATCACACAATGAGATATAAAATTGCAATAAATTTTAGACATTCTGCTACAGGTTTGCCTGTGGCTCCCTTATGTGTAGAGGGGGTCGTGGAGGTGGTACTTCCAATTTCTTGGGCCAGTAGTAGAGCTCTCAAAAATGTAAAATATGAGGACACCTTGTCACTAAACAGCTGCAGTGTTTAAACTTCTACATTAAAAAAAACCAAATTCTTCCATCACTTATTTGAAGATAGGAGAAACATTGACAGCTTATTTCTCATGTTATCATTGATTGAACGTTGAAGACAGTTGTTAAATCTTTCATATTATTTTCTATTTTTCAAAAAGCCTGTTACTTAATTTTTGCTTATAAAATTTACTTCCATTTAATTTGGTTTTCCCTTAAGGAAATTATCTTCCCCAATGACATAATGACTATTTGTATATTGTACTGAGAAAGGCAGAAGAACATGTTATTAATTGCTGTGGTTAAACCATTAGGCTTGTACAAAACCTTTCAACTAAAAATATATATATATGAAACCTAGGAGACAGTATTTATCTTCACTGTCTTAATCTTTCCTCAAAGATAGATCCTGTTTATCTGTGTTTAGATAATTTTATTTCTACTGAAAACTTAAATCTTAAAATTTTATTTTTCTCATTATTGTTGCTTTATAGTATTATAAACATATGTATACTGCAGGTTACTTATTCTACTGTTGATGTTCGTTTTCTACCCCAATTTCAGCCATTTCCAATTAAATTTTTCTGTGTTTCTTCTGATGAACAAATCTTCACATACATGCCTAGCAAAGGAATGGCTAGGACATAGAATATGAGTATGTTCAGCAAAAGTAGATGCTGCCATTTTACCAAAGTGTTTGTACTTTCAACTTCACTGTGAGAGTCTTCCCACCAGTATGCTCCAACAATGCCATGATCTGCTCCTCATGCTTTCTACTTGCATTTTCCTGAGGACTAATGAAGTTGAGAAGCTTTGTGTTTATTAGGAAATTTTATATCCACTTAGTGAAGTGCTGATACAAAGAACCTGTCTATTTTTAAATAGAGTTGAATTATTTTTACTTACTGATTTTGAGGACCTCTTTATATATTTTGTAGATGTTTCCTTTGTAAGGATATAAAGAGTATCAGCTTTCATTCATAGATTCTGTATTGGTACATTCATCAACTCACTAAAATTTATCGGTAACCACAAAATGAACACGTAAGGTATCTTTGTGATCATTCACATACATATGCATGGTGGTAAAAAATGTGAGTGGAGTTTTTCTTACACATGTTATCAGCTGAGGTTGAAAAAGGTAATGCGCTGTCTTCCTGTTTCAGCTTCATACAGAGACGAGCAGAAGATGGAGAGGGTATAGGGCAGTGCAGTGCAAGGAACTCTGGATCTCAGGTCAGTTGGACAGGATATGAATTGCAATTCTGACAGGTGTTAGTGTGGGACCCCAACCAAGTCACTTAAACATTCTGAATGTCATTTTCTTTTTTTGTAAAATAAAGAAAATAGCATCTACCAGGATTTAGGATTATAATTCATGTGAGATATTATATGTATATATACACATATATATAATATGAACTTATGAACACTAGAGTAATGGTTCAATATTCACTAACTGCAACATTTTTATAAAACATAACCGTATATGTTTTATAAAACATAACTACTTTGATTAATGAGAATTGAGCCTGATATAGAAATAATCTCATAATTTGTGCTTGGCTGTTTACTCTTGTAATGGTGCCCTTGATTAATAGAGTTTTATAGTAGTTCAGAGAAATATATACTTTTTTATCCTTTATGGTCAGTGGTTTTTGTGAACTGTTTATAAAAATCTTTGCCTATATCAAGGCATAAATATATTGTTCTATGTATTATTATATATAAGTTTTATTTTTATCTTCTAAATGTGGATATACAGTCACCAAAAGCTGATTTTTATATATGGTGTGAGATATAGGTTAAGAGTTATTTTCATTTGCTGGATGGATATCCAATTAACCCAGCTAAACTTATTGAAAGGACCATCTTTTCTTGATGACACTTCAGTATTATTACTGCCATTAATCAGATGACTATATGTGTTTGGGCCTGTTTCTGAATTCTATTGTGTTTACTGTTCAATTCGTCAATTCACACACTAATACTAGACGTTCTTACTAACTACAAATTCAAAATAAGATTTAATATCTGGTTTTATGAGTCCTGCAGTTTTGTTCTCTTTCTTCATTTCCTATGCCTTCCCCTCCTCTCCTCCTGCTTCTCCATTTCTTCCTCCTTATTCTATTTTTCCTGTACAGAATTGCTCCAGACACATTATTTTTTAATTTGCATTTTCATAAAAAACAGATTTTTAAAAATAATTTTAGAGTTAAAAGAATACCTCCTGCATGTTGACTGCAATAACATTGTATCTATATTTTAAGAAGAGTTGATATCTGAGTCAACCTACCAAACCTTGAATGTGGTATATCCTCCATTTATTTATTTATTTTTAATTTTCTTATATAATGTTTTGTATTGTTCCATGTGTGGGAATCTTTTATATTTCTTTACATGTATCCCTTGGTATTTGACACTTTTTAAACTATGTTAAATAATGTTTTATACTCTCCAGTTTTTTTATTTGTTGCTAATATATATATAATTGATTTATTTTGCGTATCAAATTTGTTGTACTGAACTTACTAATTTTCTTTTTTTTTAAGATGAGGTCTGTTGCCCAGGCTGGAGTGCAGTGGCATGATCTCTGCTCACTGCAGCCCCCACCTCCCAGGTTCAAGCAATCTTCCCATCTCAGTCTCCCCTGTAGCTGGGAGGCTAATAGGCCACCATGTCTGGCTAATTTTTTATTTTTGGTAGAAATGCGATTTCGCCATGTTGCCCAGGCTGTTCCTGAACTCCTGAGCTCAGCAATCCACCTGCCTCTGTGGCCTCCCAAATAACGAGCATTACAGGAGTGAACCACAGCGCCTGGCCTAAATTTACTTATGTATTTTTTATGTGTTTCTTTGGATTTTCTTTGTGTATAAGCTTGTCACCTGTGAATAATAATTATTTTATTTCTTCTTTTCTAACCTGCATACCTCTTCATTCTTTCCCTCACCTCATGGCACTGGCTGGGCCGTCCAGTGCACTGTTGAATACAAGTGTGAGAGGGAACCCCCTGTGTTGTCCTTGGTAGTCATGGGGATAGCTGCCACCCTGTCAACATTGAGTGTGAGGGAGCATGACTGTGGGACCAGACATCAGATTAAAGAAAGAACCTTCTCTTTTAGTTCACTAAGAGTTTTTATACTGAACTATCAAATTCCATCAAATAATTTTCTGCATTTAAGCTATTATCAGAAGATACATTAGTTTTCTATTGTTGTTCCTGGGAAGTCAGGAATTATAATATGCACTTCACAATATTTCTGAGAGGCATTTTTTTTTTTTTTTACTGTGACTGTCCACTGAAGTTTTTAATCTCCCCATACTATGCAATTACAGAATTGTTTTTAAAATCATGTGCCCAAATTCTCCAGTCGACACCTGTATGCCTAGAACTCTTCTGAATTGTGTCTCCCTGAAGTACGTGCAGTAACTTCCAGCCTGTCAGCCTCCTGCCTGTTGCTCAGCTCAGCAAATGCTCCCAGAGTGAGAGTAGCCACAGAAGCCATTTGATCTTGCTGAGCTCCGCTCTTCAGAGAATTAGCTGTTCAGTTCCGATTCTCTCCATTATTCTCCATTGACTTCAATCCAATGATTAATGTATTTTAGCAGACATTTTGTATTGCGTCTTTGACAGTTCTGTATACAGCCAACTATATTTTAAAAGGGAAAAATAAAGTATCTCTATTTAATTTATTTCAGACACCCTATTCAACTATCGAATATTTTAGAGAAAATATCTGCTTAATTTTAGAGCAATTTTATAGCAATTACATTAATAATCTTATCACAAATATTTTAATATTATTTGTGTCATTTT
Source organism: Papio anubis (assembly GCF_008728515.1). Taxonomy (NCBI): domain Eukaryota; kingdom Metazoa; phylum Chordata; class Mammalia; order Primates; family Cercopithecidae; genus Papio; species Papio anubis. Next base: position 118,863,519 of record NC_044979.1, read on the forward strand.
TTTCTTGATTATTGAAGTACATATTATACTTAAACATAGAAATTAGAGATTACGTGGCATTCTACATTTTCACTTGACATTATATTATGCATATTTCTCTACTGTCCAATCTATAATACATCTATTACTCTTTGCTTGCTCCATCCCTGTATAACGAATACAGGTATATATCTTTTTACCTTCCCTATGATTATAAATTGTAAACACTGTTTGCTTCCAGAAATGGTTGAATTGTTCCTTTGCTTTAACCTTCTATTGACAACAAAGAATCAAATATCTTTAAAATAAGTACTTCTGAAAGGATTATAGAACTATCATAGCAGCAAACATTTTCAGGGCAACGGTTTGAGAGGGAAGGGAAGCTCAGATCGGTGACGCCAACTTGGCACCACCTTTTTCCTAGTAAAACATTTGATGACTTATTAGTGAGGAAGAAAGGTAGACAGGATGCAGGAAACAATCCAGTTTGGGGGAAACAGAGAATGGGGAAACTATTTGGAAAAAAAATTTATAATAGCTCTCAAAATTTGAAATATGCAAACACTTTGAATAAACTTTGAACAAATAATTTCATATTTATAAATCCAAACCCATAGATCAGAAGTATGAAGAAGGGAAAAAGAAGGTATGAATAAAGCTGGCCACAAATATGTGTGATATATACACAACGTGTACAAATGTGTACAATATCTTAGAGCTTTTTACAAGAGAAAGAAACTTTCATGAAACTATTATGATCTAAGGGAACATGTACTATCATAAAGGTATTTTATATGTATTAATATTTGTTATTTAGAAAAAAATACTAGATTTAGTAGATATAAAACAATAATGTGTATATGTACCTCTGTATGTGTACTTGGATGAGAAAGACTCTGTACCCACCAGCTGTAAAATGCAGCATGCCACCTGTGTGGATGGGGGGAGTGTAGTCAGAGTGGGTAGGGTAAGGAAGGGCCTTAACCATTTTATCCTATGCATTTTGGTGTTGCTCAAACATTTTGTAATCAAACATTGATGAACAACTTGAGCATTAAGATCTATATCTGCAAATAAAATATTGTTCTTGGGAATGCTGTGTTTTTCCCTTTTATTTTTCAAATAAGTCTGTGTTCCCATTATTCCCAGGGGAGAAAATTCACTGAGGTCTCAGTAACAGAAAATTCTATAATTCTATGTATATTTTGTTTAACAAGTTTTTTTTTTTTTTTTTTTTTTTTTTTGATGACAGAGTGAGACTCCGTCACCCAGGCTAGAGTGCAGTGGTGCAATCTCAGCCCACTGCAAGCTCTGTCTCCCGGGTTCACACCATTATCCTGCCTCAGCCTCCTGAGTAGCTGGGACTTAAGTCGCCCACCACCACGCCCGGCTGATTTTTTTTGTATTTTTTTTAGTAGAGACGGGGTTTCACCATGTTAGCCAGGATGGTCTTGATCTCATGACCTCATGATCCACTCATCTCGGCCTCCCAAAGTGTTGGGATTACAGGCGTGAGCCACCGCGCCCCGCCAGCAAGTTTATTTTCATTGTATTGTCCTGTAGATCGTTTAACTGATTGTGTTCTTCTCTTATGGTCTATCGTCTAAGTAACTTAGATCCATCTTTATGGTCTAGATTTCAGGTGTAAAGCGATTACTAAAACAGATCAGAAAGAAAAAAATAGAAATTGTAAGATAATAAGATTTTATATATTATGATCATGGATCATTTGAATATTTAGGAAGTTGACTATCTTTGGCAGGAATAGATGAATTGACTAATGAAGTTGAAGAAAATGTTGACAGTAAGGCAAGCTACCAGGAAGATCCCCAAAGACATAGATATGGTCAAGACAAAATTGTGGCACTATCCTGGTGTTTTTGCATCCCAGAAGGAAATGGAGCACTTGGAAGGTGTTTGAGTAGAGACTTTTTCTGAGACTCTGGATGGAGGAGAAGCAAGGCACTGTGCCTCTACTCACTGTCCCCTTCCCTAATGGTTCAGACCTTCGTGACTGCACCATGTGAAACAGGACCACTGCCTGTGCCCCACTGGAGAGCTCCCTGAATAAAAATTTTCTCTAACAGCAGATCTGAGTCAAGCACCTGCAGGGGGCTGGGCAGGCCACATAGAGAGAAAAGGATGACTGAGAAAATTACCTGCCAAACTAACCAAACTTACTTTTTTATGTTTTATTTATTTTTTATTCTTTTACGATGTCAACATTTAAAAAAAGAAAGCAAACCTTTTTTCCATTTATAATATAGTCTTTTTGTAAATTTATTCACTTACTTATTTTAAATTGTCAGATATAATTATATGTATCTATTGAGTACAGCATGATGTTTTGAAGTATATAGTTCAAGAGATCTGTCATATAGCATAGTGTCTATAGTTGATGATATATTTTATGCTTAAAAAATGTTAAGAGAGTCGATCTTAAATGTTCTCACTATAAAAATGATAACTACCTCAGGTAATGCATATTTTAATTAACTAATTTTGTACAATCCAGATTACAGAGACCGAGTGAAACTGCAGTCAGCACACAGCTGGAGTGTGGCTGAGAAAGCCAGCCTGCTCTCACCAGGCCAGGGAGAGAGGCTGGCAAGGTTGCTCTAGGGTCCCTGAGGTGGCGGCCAATATGACTGTGCCTGAGTCACCCAGGGAAGGGGTTCTGAGCTGTGGGAGAGATGTTGCAAACAGGTCCCCATGCTGTAACACTTGGACTTCAAGACCAAGAGGATGCACAGCTTCAATGCTGGCTGCTTTCCTTGTGGAAATGCCTACGAAGGATTCATGAGTGTGCTGCAGGGACCCTTCCATGAGTTACGATTTCTCTTCCTTCCCTGACCAGAGTTTGACCAGTGGCTCACTCAAAACAACAGGAAATTTGCAAATTTGATGCAGACGGGGACTTGAGTGCTTGAGCTGTAAGGCTCACCCTATGGTCTGCTGCCCTGAGACCACGTGTGCAGCAGCAGCAGCATGAGGGAACACAGACACAGGGAAAAGCCCATCAGATTGTGAGAATTCCTACAGGTACACCGGTGTCATTTGCACCACTCACAGTTGGCTGGTTTGCTATGCAGCCGTCGGTGACTTAGGCCCCTTGCCCCCACCCTGGAGAGCTGCTGGCATGGAGTACTCAGTCCCAATGCCACATAGTGGCATTAGCCCGTTGAGCCTGTGCCCCCAGGGAAGAGTTCAAAATGCATCCCACCCCTATGTGTTCCTGATATGGTTTGGTTTTGTGTCCCCGCCCAAATCTCCTGTCGAATTAGAGGAGGGGGCTGGTGGGACATGATTGGATCATGGGGGCTGATTTCCCCTTTGCTGTGCTCATGATGGTGAGTCCATTCTCATAAGACCTTATGGTGTAAATGCTGCAGTGTGGCACTTTCCCCTTTGCTCTCTTTCTCTCCTGCCACCATGTGAAGAAAGTCCTTGCTTCCCCTTTGCCTTCCACCTTGATGGTAAGTTTCCTCGGGCCTCCCAGTGATGTTTCCTGTTCAGCATGTGGAACCGTGAGTCAATTAAACCTCTTTTCTTCATAAATTACCCAGTCTCAGGTAGTTATTTACAGAAACCTGAAAGCAGACTAACACAGTTCCTTAGCAGTACACAGAGTCTCTGTCACAGAGATCAGACCATGGCTTCCTTTCTCCAACTCCCACACCCTCTGTCTCAGGAAATCCATACATATCGACCCATAAAGAATCACCCCACCTCCTCGAACCCTCAAAAACTTGGTGGTAACGAGCTGCCCCATTCCATAGAGGGGGTGTGTGCTCAATCTCACTTCAGGCCAAATGACAGTTGGGGCTGCCCCTAGTCTACTGCCACACACCCTCCAACCTGGAGGTCTGGCATTTCAGGGAAGTCGCTCAGACAACAGATCAAAAGTGTTTCACCCCTGGAAGCTCCAGTCTGCTTTACTGGGAAGTCTTCCCTGAGAACAACATGCAGGAGCTGGCAGGAAGTGAAGCTTTGGTGCTATTGGGCAAGAAACCACCATGGCATCAATAGCCGCTAAAATAGCCATAGAGCCTAATGATTGATTGTGGGTTCTAAAGTCCAACAGCCTGCGTTTAAATCCTGGCTCTTTTCATTAATAGTTTATGGCCTTGTTCAATGTTCTTATTGTCTATATGCCTTAGTTTCTTCACTTGTCAATGGGTTTAATAATAATATCTATCTCGTAGAGTTGCAGTGAGGATTCATTGAGTTAATACATGTACAACCTTGTCAATATCCGGGACACACGGAGCATATAAAGCATGTGAACTGCTATTAGAGGTGCTCGGGGATGTGTCCTGGTTTCTGTGTGCCAGCCTGATTGGTACTCAGCTGCAGCCAGAAAACTGAAGTAGGATTGAAGACAGCTGGTAATCTCCCCAACTTGGAGACAGGGCTAGACTGGGCATCTGCATTTCTTGTTTTGTCTTAGAGCAGAGCCTTCAATAGTTGACTGAGAAAAGTATTTGCATCTCAGTTTATAGTGGGACAGCCAGTTACAATATGATAACTGTAAACCTATGAATATGGCATGTGATGCAATCAAGAAAAGAATAAATGTAAACACTTCATCTAATTATTTCCTGGGAGGAAAATAACAAAAATATCAAGTTTGTTTGTTTATTCTATTTTTCCTTCTAAGTTAATTTTGGTAATTGCATACTTTCATCTACATTTTGTTGTCTGAATTAACGATCTGAGCACATTTCCAGCTATTGGGAACATGAATGAGCTGTACATTCTCTCCCACCAGGTGGAGATGGCCTCTTGGGTCCTATCTATAACATAAGGGCATTGTTGCTTTGGGAATGTAGTCGTGGCAATGCAGTCACAATATGGCCCTTTGATATCCAAAAGCAGCCTGTGACCCCAATACTATTAAACTCTCCTTCGTGTAAAGGGCTATATACAGTATAGTTACTATCGTAACATTTTACCTGTAAAACTGTTGTTAATTTCAAAACTTCTATAAGATTGTAACCCAGATGGGATTGGGAGAGTTCAGGGTGATATAAAATTACTCAACAAAATACTAGCTAATTGAATCCTATAGCATACTAAAAAGATAATCCACCATGAGCAAGTGGGTTTCATACCAGGGATGCAGGGATAATTTAACATCTACAAGTCAATAAATGTGATACACCACATACACAGAATTTTTTAAAAATCACATGATTATCTCAATAGATGCAGAGAAAACATTTGACAAAATCAAGCATTCCTTTATGATTAAAATCCTCAGCAAAATTGACATAGAAGGACATACTTTAAGGTAATGTAAGCCATCTATGACAAACTCACAGCCAATACTATACCAAACAGGGAAAAGTTGAAAGCATTCCCCTGATAACAAGAAAAGGGTGCCCACTTTCATCATTTCTATTCAACATAGTACTGGAAGTCCTAGACAGAGCAATCAAACAAGAAAAGGAAATAAAGAATATCCTTTATTGGTAAAGAGGAAGTCAAACTGTCGCTGTGTGCTGGCTATGTGATTTTATAGCTAGAAAACCCTAAAGACTCATCCAAAAACTTCCTAGAACTGGTAAACGAATTCAGCAAAGTTTTAGGACACAAAATCAATGTACACAAATCAGTAGCTCTGCTATACACCAACAGTGACCAAGCTGAGAATCAAATCAATAACTCAACCCCCTTTACGATAGCTGCAAAAAATAAAAAAATAAAATACTTAGGATTATACCTAACCCAGGAGGAGAAAGACCTCTACAAGGAAAACTAAAAATCACTGCTGAAAGAAATCATAGACAACACAAACAAATGGAAACACATCCCATGCTCATAGGTGGGTAGAATCAATATTGCAAAAATGACCATATTGCCAAAAGCAACCTACAGATTCAAGGCAATTTCCACCAAAATACTACCATCATTCTTCATAGAACTAGAAAAAATAATCCTAAAATTCATATGGAACCAAAAATGAGTCAGCATAGTCAAAGCAAGACCAACCGAAAATAACAATCTGAAGACATCTCATTACCTCACTTCAAACTATACCATAAGGCCATAGTCACCAAAACTGCATGGTACTGGTATAAAATTAGGCAAATAGATCAATCAAACAGAGTAGAGAACCCAGAAATAAAGCCAAATACTTACAGCCAACTGAACTTCAAGAAAGCAAACAAAAACATAAAATGGGGAAGGATGCCCTATCCAACAAATGGTGAAGAGATAATTAGCAAGCCACATGTAGAAGAATAAAACTGGATTTTCATCTCTCACCTTATACAACCTTTAACTCAAGATGGATCAAAGACTTAAATCTAAGACCTGAAACCATAAAGATTCTAGAAGATAACATTAGAGAAACTCTTCTAGATATTGGCTTAGGCAAAGACTTCAAGACCAAGAACCTAAAAGCAAATGGAGCAAAAACAAAGAGGAAGGGATGGGACTTAATTAAACTAAAAAGCTTCTGCACAGCAAAAGAAATAATCAGCAGAGTAAACAGAGAGCCCACGGAGTGACAGAAAATCTTCACTATCTATATATCCAACAAAAGACTAATATCCAGAATCTACAAAGCACTCAAACAAATCAGCAAGAAAAAAAATCCCATCAAAAAGTGGGCTTACGATATGAATAGACAATTCTCAAAAGAAGATATACAAATGGCCAATAAGCATGTGGGAAAATGTTCGACAGCACTAATTATCAGGGAAATGCGAATCAAAACCACAATGCCATACCACCCCACTCTGCAAGACTGACCATAATCAAAAAATCAAAAATGTAAACTAGTACAACCTCTATAGAAAACACTGTGGAGATTCCTTAAAGAACTAAAAGTAGATTTACCACTTGATCCTGCAATCCCAATACTAGGTATCTACGCAGAGAAAAAGAAGTCATTATATGAAAAAGATACTTGCGGGGGAGGGGGGAGGGATTGCATTGGGAGTTATACCTGATGTAAATGACGAGTTGATGGGTGCTGACGAGTTGATGGGTGCAGCACAGCAACATGGCACAAGTATACATATGTAACAAACCTGCACGTTATGCACATGTACCCTAGAACTTAAAGTATAATAATAATAAAAAATAAAAAATAAAAAAAAAAGAAAAAGATACTTGCACACACATGTTTATAGCAGCACAATTATAATTGCAAAAATATGGAACCAGCTCAAAGGCCCATCAATCAACAAGTGTATAAAGAAAATGTGACATATGTATGCGTGTGTGTGTGTGTGTGTGTGTGTGTATGCACACTGTGGAATACTACTCAGCCATAAAAAGGAGAAATAATGGCATTTGCAGCAATCTGGATGTGAATGGAATTGGAGACTATTATTGCAAGTGAAATAACTCAGGATTGGAAAACCAAACATGTTCTTACTCATAATTGGGAGTTATGTTATGAGGACACAAAAGTCATAAGAATTTACAATGGACTTTGGGGACTGAGGGGAAAGGGTGGGAGGGGAGTGAGGCATATAAGACTACACATTACATACAGTGTACACTGCTTGGGTCATGGGTGCATGAAAATCTCAGAAATCAGCAATAAAGAACTTATTCACGTAACCAAACACCACCTGTTCCACAAAAACCTATTACAATAAAAAATGAATTTAAAAAAACAGATTGTAACCCAGAAGTAGTACCCAGTTGACCTGACATTTTTCTTCAAAGTCAAGATGTTCATAACAAGTATTTAAAAAAACAGAGAGACACTTTTATGCTGCTACCTAAAAACACTTGCTGAATTGTGTAGAGAGGACAGAGAGTGGAGTACAAGATATGTCATGTTCGTGAACCATGCATCAAGCTCCAACTGTGTTTCCAGGATGGACCACTCAGCAGAATCACTTGCAGGGCCATTCCTCATATTTTCTCACATTCCCTGCCTTTGACAAGCCTACTGAGAACAAAAGCCAAAGCAAACAACTGCATTAGCATTTTTCTGCTCGACAGTATCTAAATGCTAACATTATTGAATCCCATTTCTTGGTAATTGTTCCCATCATTAATTTCCTTCTATGGTTATCATTTTCAGAATTAAAGATAATATTATTATGTAAATTTCAGACCCAATTACAATGAGAGCTCTTTTGGACACAGTGCTTAGGGCATCTTATCGGAAGACTAAGGTTCTTGGTGAATGGACATACAGTGGGATTCAGCATCCACATCCTGCCAGGAAGGATGAGAAGACTGTTTAATGAAGAGATTGTAAATCACGAGAAAAGTGAGGTTGAAAGAATGAGACATTGCATAAACATCATACGAATCAGCATATAAAATAATGCCAAGGTATTTACATTCATCAGCAACAATGAGATAATGCCATTGTTCTTTCTGAATTAAGTGTTTAATAATTTATGAGAAGACTTTTATAACAATTTTGTCCATGTTCATGATGTTCTTTATGAGGTGGAAAGGAAGGTACTCATGAACAACTTCTAAAAACGATGGACACTTCTTATAGAATTCATGTCTATGAAGGGATTTTGGAAAACCCCTTTTTTGCCTCAAGGAAAAACACTGTTTAATTCATCTTGGACAGATCAACTTCCCAAGGCAAGAGTGCTTAAACAGAGGCAGGAGGCTGTAGGAGGAAGCACAGTCCTTCTCAGCTGTCCAGCAAGCTTTTCTGTTGGGACATGTTTCTTTTCCCAAACTGTGATCTTCATGCTATTGTCTATCATCTTTATCCCCTGATTTCAGGCCAGTATCGAACAACTCACTCACTCTCTTCTGAAGCCTCTCAGTACCTGAACAAGAGTCAGTCTTCACCAAGACTCAAGAAGAAACTCCTCCATGTGGTCCAAATCCAGGGGCAAAAAAAAAAAAAAAAATCACCACTGCAAACTATGGCCTTGGAGAGCCTTCAAGAACTTCCCAGACACCTGTGTGTTCAGAGTTGCCTTGTCTCCCTCCCTCATTATTTAAACAAGTCAGGAGCCTATACCCTCAGGGCTGCCATCTCCCTGAACTCTGTTCAACTCTGCTGAGATCCTTGCAGACAGTAGTCAACCTGCCTTTAATTTAGCACTCAAGATTAAGGTTTATAAAGTTTCCTTAGCAAAATGCTTACTGTTTGGATGAATTGTGTCTTCTGGGAAGAAAATGCACATCTAGTAGATTAGGGACACCAAGAATTTTACCTAGGGATCTACATGGAATTTTAATAACTCTGCCTTATGACACATTCTAAAGAAATTTGCTTCCATTTTTTATAACTGCTGCCTAAACAAATATTAATTGGGACTTATGGTATTCCTATAAACCATTTTTCTTTCAAGTTTGTATGCAATTGACTATAATAGTTCTAGAAATAGGTATTTATAAAAAGTGACTCTGTCATCAAAAGGGTTGTGAAAGTTTGCATTCTATCAGTTTGTTAGGAAAGTCACAACACCTATTAGTATATTAAAGACATTAATACATTTTGCAGAGGAAAAACATGTTTAACTCATTGAAACCAACATTGTTAAAATTTATTTTTGCGATAACCCAGTAATCCATTGACTATTCGGCCAAGAATAATATTCTAAGACCTATTTAGGAAGCAAATTTCCAGATCACTTCTTGAGCTTACTATTTTGGCTTCTCTCATTCCATGGCAAACTCTGATTCCTAAACAGGTTAAAACTTTTCTACATCCACTTGCCTATATCCTTCACCTCTATATTTCTTCTTATATATCCATCTACTCTCTAAGGTTAACCTGCACATATGTATGTATTTCTCATAATGCCATCACATCTGCGGCATGTTTAGGACTTCCTCGTCGATGTCTAACTTGGGTACTATCCTAGCACGGCACCCACTCGACTGTGAAGATACCCTGTGCCTGTGATGCTCAGTATTTCTAGTCCTGAACACAGAGTTTCTGCTATGTTTTCTTTTGTTAATTCTGATTAGCACCCTCTCTCCATTTCAGAATAATGAGAGGTTCAGAGCTTCTGATTTTGGTAGTTAAATGACCTTATTTTCAGATTCCCTCTACAAAGTTAAGAGAATAAATGAATGAGACTCATTTCTTAACATTTTCTTTCCTTCAGATTACACAAATCTACTTTTGTACTGTGGTATAGCCACTTCCTTTCTACCTTCCCAACCAGAGTAAACTTATTTCTAACTTTGTCTTCAAGTCTTTTGGATGTTATAAATGATAAAATGTAGTTCACTTCAATCTTAACGTATTAATGAAATACAGATGATTTGTCACAGCAATAGAAAAATAAATACTTTTTTTTTTCTTTCCAAATGTTTATGTAGTTCCACCTGGTCACACGGTTTCAAAAGCATGTCTTAACAAATATGCTTCACCTTTATAGAAAGAGCTTACCAGAAGTTAGGCAAAAAGTAAACAAACACACAGCAAAGCAACAGAACTTTTCCAATGACTTCGAAAGAAGGAAAGAAAGCAAACAGCGACAACTTGGTGATTTATCATCTTGTTTATGGAATATCCAGGCTGTTTTTAAGGGGAACATTCCACTCTGTTTATGATTGTATAAATTATGGTTGAAGGCAGTTTTTGTTTCTCTCGGTTGCTGCAGCTGTGTGGGACTATGTTGAGAGAAATTTGATATAGTATTGACATTATTTTATGAAAGCTGTATCAGGTTTTATTTGTGCAAATGATAGCTGAGAGACCCAAGTGACTGTCACTTATTACTGAGAACATCAAAGGAGGTAAACAGATGGGGATGAAATAGACTAAGCTTGGGCCACAAACTAAAAAGGAGGAGGAAAAAAAGTTATGCTAATTTATGTCATGTAAAAATAATGCTTAGTGAGTAGTTCATTCTCTAATCACCCTTATCAAATGTGGCAGAAGACTAGTTAGTAAGAATTAATAAGCTCCTCAAACTAGACTTTATGGAAACATCTGCGGAACAATCTTTAGTGTGTCTGATTTCTTTTTAATTTTATATTTTTAAAAGCAAGTTGCTTTTCTTTTTGTTTTAAACTAATGTAGCTACTATAGGACTTGCACGTATGCTCTAGAGGAGGCAAATCAGAATATTTTAGAAATATGATAATTAGCAGTTCTGGGCATTGTTGGTTTATTCCAAAAGTACAGATACTGACACCACATCTTCAATAAAAAGGTTTAAAGGTGCCCTGTTACTAATGGTGCAAAGCCTATCTCTTTCCAAAGTATTCAAGGCTATTTGAGGTCTGTCCCCAAACTTGATCCCATGCTATTTCTTCAACTGAATCACAGTTCTTTCTCCTCACTCCATTCTTTCCAAGGCATCCAACTTCCAGTCTCACATAACTAATTTCCATTACTAAGAGAAACTTCCCCTTCTCAGGGTCAATGTCTCATGTAATTATGGCTGAGGACAGAGGGCCTCTTTGTCTACCGTGTACTTCCTTGCAAAATCTTACCTATCCTTCTCACAGGGCTGGAAAAACTTTTGGAAATTCTCCCCCTAGTCGCTGTTGTTATTATCATCTTCAAAATCAGTTACTATTATCATCATCAACCACAAAAACAGGATCAAAAGCGCTTTCATTTTCATCATACTCATATTTCTACTCCAAAGCATGAAGTTTTCCTGAGTATTGACATTTAAGAAGTTTACATAATCCCTTTAAGAAAAATAACAAAAGAATTACACATAAAAGCCTGGCACGGTGGCTCACGCCTGTAATCCCAGCACTTTGGGAGGCCGAGGCGGGCAGATCAGAAGGTCAGGATATCGAGACCATGGTGAAACCCCATCTCTACTAAAAATACAAAAAAAAAAAAAAAAATTAGCCGGGCGCGGTGGCGGGCGCCTGTAGTCCCAGCTACTCAGGAGGCTGAGGCAGGAGAATGGCGTGAACCCGGGAGGTGGAGCTTGCAGTGAGTCAAGATCACGCCACTGCACTCCAACCTGGGGGACAGAGCGAGACTCCATTTCAACAACAACAAAAAAAGAATTACACATAAAATGATCTTAGGTATAAAAAACAAATATAAATTTAGAATGACAAAAAATACCACAATAAACTAAAAATTTTTAACCTGACAAATACTTAAAACATTACAAAATCTGAAAATATAATCTATTCTCCTAATAAACTACTTGAAACCTTGTTTTAGTTTTCTTCTTTTGGGTTGCATAGACTTTGATAGTTTTTTCATATGCAATTATTTTGGAATATAGTTCTTTGGTCGGGTAGAATTTTAAAAATTAGTCTTCCTCTAGAATAGTTGTTCAAAAGTATTATTGATAACTTGATTTTTTTCCAGCCACACAATTACTTATTGGTAAAGTTACATAAATTTCAAAAGTTGTTTTAATGTAGGAAAAACCCCAACCAAATCCTGCTTTCAAATCTTGTTTTTCTTCCTTTATCATACATGTGCAGTGTCCTACCCTCACCTGATGCAAAGCCAGGTGAATCCACAGAAGGATAGGTGAGCATTCTTGGACCTCATCCCTCTGGAATCCAGCTAACAAAGACCTAAGTATTCAGAATGTAACAGCAAAGCACAAAAACAATAAAACCAGAATACAAGCATCCTATTTAAGTGTTTCATAGTGGCTCCCCAAATGCCCAAACCTTCTGCAACACCAGGAATGTATATATGTATATATATGTACACATAGGTACATACATATTTATGTATACACACATATACATATATACATAAATATGTATGTAAATATGTATACCTATGAGTATATATATACACACATATGTATGTGTATATGTATGCATATACACAAATATGTGTGTATGCGTGTGTGTGTATATATATGTACACTAGTGAACAATTACTGTGATGCCTCCCAGAGCCTTGAAAGGTTGAAAGGTGCAGGCAAAAGCAGAAGCTCTGATGCCTAGGCCTCATTGGCAGGACAATCTGTCCAGCACTGGAAGGTTTAAACTCCTTAACTACACAGGAAGCTGATAGATGGAATGCCCCCTCCCCTAGGCTCCACTGCCCAGAGTCCAGAGCCTTCCTGGACCCTTGCTTCTCAGGTGGAAGAAGGCGAGTGACTGAAGTCTGCAGCCGTTCTTGGCAATTTCTCCTTCACACTGTGGTCCCCGTGCAGTGAGTGAGTCTCCTCCATGGGTCTGGCCAGCCCTCCTTCCCCACTAGCAATGTCAGCAAAAGATACTCAGCCATTCCCTACCCAATAAGAAAGAAAACATATGCCTCGGGGCTCTAGAGTAAACACCATCTAGACTGCCTTATAAAGCAGTCTTTATTCTATATTTGTCTATTGATAATTGTGCATGCGTTACTTCCTTTTAACACAGGTCCTTAAAAGAAAAGAAAAAGTGGCAGGTGGTGTAATTTCATTATTAAATGTACCCTGAACCCCCAACAATTTGAGCAGGTTCAACTCTCAGGTATATGGGACTTGCCAATTTATGTACAGTCACAGCACCGAGACAGGGGATTTTATCAATCTTTTGTTTACCAGCTAGTAATGATTCAGTAACTGGATAAACTATTAGAGAATAACGGGGTATTGAGATTACTAATTAAAATGCTGTCTTATTCTACATTGTATTTCCTGCTTCATTAAAGCCGAAGCATTTTTAAACCTGTGAGACATACTTGGGGTTTCTGAATAATAATAAGTTAATACTGTGATTTTGTTGTTCTAATCGTTCTAGAATTTCAAATTTATTTGCATAAAAATGTTCTATTTTTTTAAATCACAGCAATTTCATTCAAAACTGACAAACTGCAAAATTCGCCCCTGAGGGGAGAATTTATTAGCTAGTAAAGAAAACTTGTCAGTGTCGGTGTTTGAAGCTCCTTGAAAAGAAAAATTGAAGCAAATTCCAATCTTTGTCATATCGTTTGTAATGATAAGGCAATTTAAAATGTAACCTGCATAAGCCATTATAAAATATTTCATAAAATAAATAGCTCTATTGTTAATAACTCTTGTGATTAATATCAGGGCGTAGCACATCCTCAGAAACTAGGAAACATATTTTAAATTCGGTGCGACATTTAAATTGCACACCATTATGTTTACACACAGACAATAAGAAAAACCATACACTTTGCCAAATGACCTACTTAAATTATGATTTACTTACTAATTATTTAAATTACAATTAGTGTCTTTTACTGATTTTAAGGTAACAATTACAGGATAAGAAATTAAGTTTACTGAGTATTACTCTTTTCAAAGAAGTGGCTCATTTCAACACAGTGAGGAACTCAGCTATGAAAACAAGAAAAGCCGGCTAACACTCCATCATTTAACAGCAATGGCTGGTAGAAACAAATATGTGACATGCAGATTTGTACTGGGAAAAATAAGGACAACAGAAGAAACAAAGGAAGGAGGTTGATTACCCCAAAGACAAGTATTTGATGACACATCCAGGTTTCAATTTTTAATAATTCAATTTTGCATGCTTTTTACTAGAATATAATATATGGAACAAATATGTTATTGCTATAATTGCTAATATGAGGAGGCATTTGTGAGACTAAGGAAGTTCTTGCTATTGAAGGACTACCTTCTAGTCAATGAAATAAATCACTACACTATGAAGCAAAATGCCATAATTTTCTAGGAAAATGTAACAAGCTGAATGACACAGTGGTACCCAGGAAAGTGGTCATCAGCACTGAAAGAAATCAAGGAAGGCCTTGAATCTTTGGAAATGGGAGAAGAGGAAAAGCCAGCACAGGAGGCCTGGGAGATGGGGTAAGAGTCACAATAGGAGAGACGCATTAGCCCAGTGCTGCATTCTTTTCTAGAATAAAAGAAAGAAGGAAAAGTGAATGTGCTGAAGTTCCATGAGAACTGGGTTGAAGGGGCTGAGAAAAGTCAGTGGATGTAGCAAAGACAGATGAAAGAATGAGAGACTGGATCGATGGCATTTTAAAGGGAACCTCATTTTAATCCCATCTAAAATGGCATTTGTTTCCAATTTATTCTCAGCTAAAAACCAAGTGTTCAATACTGGGATGTTCAATTACTACGATACTCAATGCTGGGCTCACAGGGAATTGTTCTTTCTTCTGTCTCTTACAGGAATTTATTATTAGCATTATTGTTTCCCCCGAAAAGTGTTATTCCCATACAAGTGAGTTTAAGGCATTATCCTTTTAAATTGATGATCTGTTTTTATTTGCTCTTTATCCACTATTTAGGAGGAGTCTGGGTGAGCTCAGAATCTACTGTACACAGGCAAGGGGATGGGCTCTTCAGCTTTGATCAGGGCAGCAGCGTAGAGGACTGAGGGGACCCAGAACCTTCCCACTGAGCTACAGCAAAGGAAGGAAGGCATGGGTTCTATGAGGCCTGAAACACGTCCTGAGAGTTTGATGTCTGCTTCATACTTGTGGTTACACAGTTGGAATTTCATCCTATAGTTTATCTATCATTTACATATATATAATCACATCTAATATGAAGTGTTTGATGTTGTACCTGCTAACATTGCTGGTGTTCTGCAGTTTTTTTACTGCTTGTAATTCCATCTGCCTGAGGAACAATTCTCCTTCATCCTACTATCTGGTTCACTTAGCATGAAGAATCTAGTTTATTACTGCATAACTGAAAGTACTATGTAAGTCATAAGTAAATTCATCTCTTGAAAAACAGTGGGTTAGGCACACATAAACAAGTGTGCACACACACACACACACACCTTGTAAACACAAATCACACCATCTACTTTATCCTTCCAGGCTCTACAATTTCATCTTCATTTCACCCAGGAATTCAGGAACTTTTACTAGGTTCAGCAGCAGAATCATTACTTTTCTGGAAACCAAAGTAGCTGTACCAGTGCTGAAGGAGGACTATCCACAGACGTGATACGCTGGGGTGGAGACATGCCCCAAACTCCTGGCAAAGAACTGCCTATTTCTATCTTTGCTGAGTGAGTTCCATTTTTTGGTTAAGGGTACCACTGAGTCTTGGTTAGTAAAAATTTCTCCAGCTATTTGTCGGCTGTGTCACTAAAAGTTTGCTCTTCTTTTTTATAGTAGTACATGTTTCTACAGTTGAAAAGATGTGGGGACAAATCATGCTCATAACTTTATGTCCATTACCCTGAATTTCTTGACTAATGCAAACATGTAGCAATCAATTAAAAGATTTTTGTTATTCAAATAGGAACTTTAGTCCCGTTTTCCTACTTGATAAGCACTGAGTATTTGCTTATCTGCTGTTTCCTTTAGGTGTGGTATATTATTACTACAGCATATTAATATTCTGGCAGGGTGGCGCCCTGAAACAAAATAGACAGGTAGGGATATTTCCACTGGTGGAATCTGCTCCCAGTGGTACCATGGAGTCAGTCCCTCTTAACCTTGATGCAGGAACACATGTGACTTTCTACTTCTATACTCGACAATGATATCACATTTCTCCAAACTGAACTCTAGTCAATCCCAGGATTTGTTCAAAAAGTTTATGAGCACTTCTTTTCAAAGTAAATTGATGTATTTTAAAAAATCAAACACTTTTTTTTCCTTCACCTGTGCTTTTTTATAGCTAAATTGCCCTCAGCATTCTCTGAGAACACAAAAATCTAGTGAGAGAGAAACGTACAGCAAGCAGCAAGACTGACAGAGGCTGTGGTTTCAGAATATTTGGGGAAAAGTAGGGGAGAATGATGTCTTTTCAAATATGACAGAGGTAGCTTTTTAAACTATCAGCAAAAAGTGCCTTTGTACTGTTTTTTGATTGTTATTATTTATAGAGGCTTACTTTTCTCTATTATTTGGTAACTGAGGACACTATTAACTTAGCAATCTTAAAATAACACACCACAAGGTGACAGGTATAAACTGGGAGAATAAAGTAAAACTTTCTATTTAGAGAATGATTCTTAAAAATACTTTCAGTGTGGTGGCTATTCTTACGCATTTATCATGACTTTCAAGAGCCATCAGGATGGCGAAGATCAAACCACCTTCCAGGGAATGTCTGGAGTTCATATCTAAGCTGGCCAGAGGGTCATGGAATCTTTATGGCCTAAGAGCAACAGCTTGCTTACCTGTAGCAAAGAGAGCAAGAGGCTTCCTTCCTTTCTCCCTCCCTCCTTCTCTTCTTTCCTTCCTTCCCTCTTGCGTGCGTGTGTGTGTGTGTGTGTGTGTTTTCTTCTGTTGGCTTCTTCAGTTAAATTCCATCTTCAAATCCTAGGAATACACTTGACTGATATGCATAACCACACAGCTTTCATTAAAATCATAAAGGAAGGGCTGGTCGCAGTGGCTCACACCTATAATCCCAGCACTTTGGGAGGCCCAGGCAGGTGGATCACAATGTCAAGAGATGGAGACCATCCTGGCCAACATGGTGAAACCCCATCTCTACTAAAAATACAAAAATTAGCAGGGCATAGTGGCACGTGCCTGTAGTCCCAGCTACTCGGAGGCTGAGGCAGGAGAATCGCTTGAACCCGGGAGGCGGAGGTTGCAGTGAGCCAAGATTGCACCACTGCACTCCAGCCTAGGCAACAGAGTGAGACTGCATCTCAAAAAAAAAAAAAAAAAATCATAAAAGAGGAAAGAATGATGGATAAACTCCTTCCATGAGAAAAAATGTAAAAGAAAGAAGCCCACAGTAACTTTTATTTACTAACATTGAAGAAAGAATCAATATATGTAGACAGAGACCACCACCATCATATATTTCGGGTAAATCCTCCAAGCATGCCGTTCATCCTAAGCCCTGTTGTTTCTGCATGGTACTTAGCAGTGATGCAAAGGGCTTCAAGTTCAAAGGTAAGTTTGATAAGAAGAACCTCTACACCTTCATGGGAACAGTGGGACACGGCCACACTAAAAGACAAGAGGGAGGCTAAACTGTTCAGGTCTCCATCCGGAAATTAACATTGGAGAGAATATGAGCATTCGTGTGACTGAGAATGTCCAGGAGAAAGACCAGAGGGAAATTCTCACCCTTCACTTTGTGTAGGTAAGACATCTGAGGATCTAGGAGGGAGAAACCGTGTTCCATAGCACACTGATGAGAGCAGGCTTCACAGAACTTGAGTGTGGGTCTCATACCCCATTGCATAGCCTTTTTTTTTTTTTTTTTTTGTTCAGATGGAGTGTCGCTCTGTCGCACAGGCTGGAGTGCAGTGGCGTGATCCTGGCTCACTGCAACCTCTCCCTCCCTGGTTCAAGCAATTCTCCTGTCTCAGCCTCCCTAATAACTGGGAATACAGGTGTGCACCACCATGCCCAGCTAATTTTTATATTTTTAGTAGAGATGGGGTTTCATTATGTTGGCCAGGCTGGTCTCAAACTCCTGACCTCAGATGATCCACCTACCTCAGTCTCCCAAAGTGCTGGGATTACAGGCGTGAGCCACTGTGTCCGGCCTGCACAGCATTTTTTACTGCAACATTTGGGGGAAGACAATCAGTTGAGCTATCCATGTGTGGTTTCCCCATACTTTCCATTCCTCTCTCCCATCAGGCAGCCATTCATATTGTGTTCCTCTGTCTTAGGGAAAGTAAGGTTCCATGGCATGAAGGACATCAAACAATTCCTCTACCTTTGTTTTTGTAAAAGCCAAACATAATCAGATTGCGTTAGGTTTGTCCAGAGGAAAGAAGAGAGGCCAAAGGACTTTGGAGGACTGTAGGTAACAGCTGGAAACAAAATTGGATGGTGATAGGTGTCCTAAATTAAAATGATCAAAGGAAAGGAGACATGAGCCCCCAGTTACTTCTCAGAACTTCCTGGACCCTTACTGCTTATGTGAGAAAATCCAAGAACTGACCTAATCACATACTGATAATGACTATTTCAAGAAACACTGTAGCCTTTAGCCAATCATCTGCCAGTTCATCTCTGTTAACAAATGATATTTCTATGTGAGCAGTCTGAGACTGCCTTGCTGTACCTTCTAATTTTGGCTTTTAAAACATCCTTGTAACTGTCCTGACTCAGAGCACCTCTGAAGCTTAGTTTAGTAGAGTATTTCCTGGGTTGCAATCCTCAAATTTGGTCCAAATAAACTCTTTGTTTATATGCATTCCCCTTTGTTCTTCCTTTCAGATTGACATTCTGGCATACTCATTAGGAGCCAGCATGGGATTTTTCTTAGAAAGTAATGCTTAAAGCTGGCATGGACCCACTGTGTTTTCCATCTTCAGAAGTCCCACTGGGCATTGCGGGTGAGTCCTCCTGAATTCAGACCTCCCTTTCTTTGCTTGAGGTCTAGATTTTATTTGGGTTGTTTCTCTTTCGACTCTTTCAGAATGAGGGTCTCTGTCTCTGACTTTCCTATTTATGTTAGGAGATAAGGCTATTTTCCCACCAACATTTAGGTTTTGAGTCAGAGGTCTGCTTTCATCCTCAGCTGAGATCTTGTTGTGTTGTGACATTTCATTTTGGAAACCTGACTTGTTTCACTCATGATCAACCTCTCTTGGATTTTCTTTCCTTAATTTATGAGAGTGGATTCTTCACTCTGAAGATAATAGTTACTTGCTTCCTCTGGCCCATTAGGGCACTCTCCATAATTAAAGACTTGATAGCTATGTCAGGACTTTCGTCCATGACGTGCAGCAGCCTTACAGGGCTTCCTCTCTCAGAGGAACATCTGTAATTACTCCCACTCTGCCAGCCAGTGCACATAAAGACTGGACACTCAGCACTTGTGAGCGCTCTGTGACCCTCTGGACACTTGTGAGCCTCTGTGATCCTCTAGGGACACAAGAGTTTCTGAGACATGTTCAAGAGTGGATCTGAATCAGTGGCGACACACTGAGGAGCCACACTGATAAGCAGCACATTTCCTAGAGCTTGGTTGTGAGTGATTCAGGCCTCTAAATTTTGGGTAACAATCATCCAAGTCCTAGGGCTTCCTGAGGAGGCAGCTCCATTTGGAGGCACCAGCTGGGTTTATGTACAACATGTACAGAGCTTTGTCTTCTAAATATTGGACAAATGCTCCCTCATAACTTGAGATCACCACAAATTACAATAGCCATAACAGGGGTTCCTTTAAACTCCCATGTTAGTTTATTTGCATGCACAATTATAAAACACTGGGTTCAGAATCTGTTGAAGTGAATGGGAAACTTATTTCCAGTGCTATGGTGATGCTTCCAAGTGAGGGATAGACAAAATTGCCTCCCTCCAAGAAATTAATGAAAAACTTTCTGAAGCGATTTCTGAACTTAAGAAACCCTCAGAAATTCCTTCTGTCTGTCCCACAACTGTTCTTTATCTTATCTGCTTATCTGCCCATGATCCTGATCTTCCTGAACTCTCTTGCCTGACTTATCTTCTCTCTCTTCTCCCTCTACTCTTCAACTAACCTTCTTTTACTTCCTGAAACCTGTCATAATGGTTCCCATTGAAACCAAACACATAATGAGGTGAGAGGAGCCAGGTCAGATCTATACAACCTGTACTAGAATTGGACTTGAGAATATTGTCAAGAATTTCTCAAACCCTACAAAAGACCCCTTGGGCTTTCTAAAAAAAATATTTGATTTGAAATTGTCATAGTAAGTGTCATGATAAGAATTTCCCAAGCCCTACAAAAGACGCTTTGGGGTTTGCAAAATAATTTGATTTAAAATTGTCATAATAATGTCATTGCATTGTCTGCACCTATGATCCTGGATACTTAAATTTTTATCTGTTAATTCACATGTTAGTCTCAGATTGAAAGGCCACAGAATGGCTGAAGTGAGCTAATTGGGTTAATCCACTAGAAGATATTTTTAAAATGCAGAGGAGGATCAGGAATGGGTTTGTCACTTAGGGAATGCATTCCACTGGGCTATACTGCAAATTTTCCCTAAAAATGTTAACTGGAATAAGATCTGACAATGTAAACAGAGGCCAGATGAACCCATCCTTGATAATTGTAAATAATTTAAGAAAACATTTGAGCAAAATTTTGGTGTGGCCAATGCCAGCCTTTAGAATTATCACAATGGCATCCTTTTAAACTCTGCCTTCCTTAATGGGCTAACTAAAAACTTAGCCATTTTAGTAAACTGACACCACAATAATTGGGTCACAACCTAAATGCATGACCTTGTCTATCTAGCTGACCAACTCTCTAAAGTTCTCCAAAGAAGGAGAAAAACAAGACTTTAAAGGTCATGAATGTACATTTCCAGCAGCTAACATGCCAGAATAAGACCCCTGAGACAAAGCAAGCAACCCCTAATGACCAGCGGGGCATCTTTTATTACAGAGACCCTGATCACTTCAAGAGGGATTGCCAAGACGTAAAATGGCAACTCCAGCAAAAACTGTCTTCCAAGGAAGAATGAGGCTGCTTGAGGATTAAAAGGAAGCTTTTCTATTTCTAGTTACTAACTAATACTCTTGGGGAAATAGACATGTTAATAAAGGGAGAAAAGACCTGGGACCTCATTGATTCCATGCTGCTTTCTCTGTTCTCAACCCCACTGCCTTAAAACTGTCTCCTTCCTCAGTGTAACAAATACTGTCCAATGATGGGGG
Source organism: Papio anubis (assembly GCF_008728515.1). Lineage (NCBI taxonomy): Eukaryota > Metazoa > Chordata > Mammalia > Primates > Cercopithecidae > Papio > Papio anubis. The sequence goes on from NC_044979.1 coordinate 118,884,937, forward strand.
TATGTAGACAACCTAAGACTGTCTCTCAGTTCCAACTTTTGGAATATCAGTAAGAGATATTAACTGGTATTCTTTCCGTTTTGCTTGTTCCTTCAGCTCCCATGCATCGTCTTAGTAGAATTTATTTTTTTTAAGAAATTTCCAGTGCACATATTTCCTTATTTCGAAAAAGGGAAATAGTTGTGAACATGGAACATAATTCAAAGGAATAGAAAACTCAACCTACAGATATTGAAAGCGTAGACACTGGAAATGTTACTATGCAAATCCAATGCAACATTTCAGAACCAATGGATGAAACTAAAAACACTACCAGACCATTTATGGCCACAATTATTCACAAACATTGGAAAAATAATTTCAACCACTCCTATTAAGGTTGAAGTAAATCCACCTAAACTTTTACCTAAAATAATCCAGTTTTAGGTGAAGACTATAAGCCTTTACCTAAAACCAGATACAATTGAAGAAATGACTCTCTTAATGCAAGATATAAAAAGGTACGTAATTACCTTTCCTATTAACGCCTGAAACTATAACTCTTCAGTTTAGAAAACCAAATAAAAAGGGTGGACATTTTGTTCAATATTTGAGGGCAACAAATAATATTATAATTTCAAGACATCCTATGGTTATGTAACACCCATACCCTCTTTTCAACAATATCCACCAGGCCGGGTGCGGTGGCTCATGCCTGTAATCCTGGCACTTTGCGAGGCTGAAGCAAGTGGATTGCCTGAGCTCAGGAGTTCGAGACCAGCCTGGGCAACATGGTGAAACCTCATCTCTAGTAAACACAAAAAAATTTAGCTGTACATGGCAGGGTGCACCTATAGTCCCAGCTACTCAGGAGGCTGAGGCAGGAGAATTGCTTGAATCCAGGAGGTAGAGGTTGCAGTGAGCCAAGATCTTACCACTGCACTCCAGCCTCGGTGACGGAGTCAGATTCCATCTCAAAAATAAATAAATAAATAAATAAAATAATAATAAACAAAACAAAACAATACTCCCCAGGAGTCAGATTTTATTTATTTATTTATTTATTTATTACTTTTATTTTTTCCTATGCAGTGATTTCTTAATATTCTAGTGGACACAGACAGCCAATACCTGTTTGCTTTCACCAAGAATGACCACCAGTGTAGCTGAACTCCCCAAGGCTATACTTAAAGTCCAACTAATTTTCCCAAATGTTGAAATCTGACCTAGCTGATCTGGACTCCTGAGGAGTCTCTATGCTTATGCCTACAATATGTAGATAATGTTCGTCTCTGTTCCTATAGCTTATTGGTTCTTAGAAATAACAATATAAAAGCAATTGGCCCTAAAGGGAAATAGCTCTTTAAGGAAAACTTCAGTTCTCCTAAAACCAATTAGAACACCTAGGATGTTTAATTTTCAAAGATAGGTTGCTAATAAATCCAGAAAGAATCAAAATAATTCTGGCCTTTCCTGAACCTTCTACCAAAAAACAACTCAGAGGGTTTCTAGGTCTGGCCAGATGTTATTAGAATGAGATAACCAATTTTTATTTGCTAGCTCTGCCCCTATATGCCTTGCTAAACACAATCCAACTAGATCCTCTTATGTGGATCCCAGAAGGACTATTAGCAACAGAAATCATTAAGGATAGTCTTATGACTGCCTTTAACCTGGGCACCCTAATTACAATCTCCTTATTTTCTTATTTGTACATGAAGATAAGAGAAGTGCTCTGGGGATTCTAACTCAAAAACATAGGGACAATTACAGACCTATAGGATACTATAGGTTTCTACGGACAACAGATGCAGTAGCAAGAGTTTACTACACTGCATGAGGGCAATTTCAGCTACTATCATGCTCCCTAAAGCAATAGAAGAAATTATGATGGGTTCCTCTCTCCCTGTCTATGTCCCCCTGTGTGAAAGATCTGCTAAATTCTCACTAGCCTAGCATTTTTCTGTCAGCAGACTTGCTTCACGTGAAGTTCTCCTCTTGTCTTTCCCAAACGTTACCATTTCTTGCTACAGCAACCTTAACTCTGCCACTCTGCTGCCATTACCCTCCCATAAAACACCTCACAACTGTGTTTTCTTGACTGAATAAATCATTATACCCAGACAAGACTTACAATAGACCCATATCCACAATGTTGACCTAATCTGGTTTACAGATGGTTCATAACTTTGGAATGATTCAGGAAAATACTGCAAAGACTATACTATTATCTCCTTGACTGAAATCACAAAAGGCAACCCTTTTCCAGAAACAAAATTAGCTCTGCAAGTAGAATTGATTACCTTAAATAGAGTATGTCAATGGGTGGAAGATAAAATTGCAAAGGTTACACAAATAGAAGGTATGCATCAGTAGTCCCTAATTTGGGGGATGCTCTGGAAGCAATGTGGCTTTTTGACCTCTTCAGGGCAACCCATCAAGAATGGCCAATTGATTATTTTTAGCAAAAAGTTTAATATATTAGAGCAGTTTTGTGCCTTTGGCAAGTGGTAGAACAATAATTGGCATAGGACTGATAGTAACAATGTTGTTACAAAAAAGAAAGTGATAACTGGTTGAAAATGTGGCTGGTGTTTATCTTATAGGTGGTGACAGTTTAATTATCATGAAGAGTAAGATGGGTTTTTTTCTTTATTATAGGTGTTGATAGATGGGTGGTAGTAGCCATCTCCCCTTTCTTAAAGCAAGACTTGGCTGTATGTGTATATGGAGTCAATTTGAATCATGGTGTCTCTGTTGTCCAGCAAAAAATATGGTCTTCATAGGTGGTGTTATAACCTTATGGTGTGTCACAGTGAAGTTGGAAACTGTGGAGAAGGCAGAAACAGGGACTACTACAACATGATCTGAGTTCCTGCTAAGACCCGTAGTGGGAGAATGGTGGCAAATATGAGAGATTTCCAGTGGAGGCTGCTGCCTGAAAGGGCTGGATCAAAGTATTATCTTGTCAAGCTAGGGACAATGTAAAAAGGGTGAGAATAGGAAGAAAATAGAGTAGAGACATTTCTATAGGAGCATGTCCTTAAGGTACGGATCGCTCATGCTATTTTTGTGGTTTAGGAAGGCCTTTGAGCAGTCTTCCTCCCTGGGTGGGCCAGATGTTGCGTGCCTTCATTCTGGTAAACCCACAACCTTCGGCGTGGGCATCATGGCCGTCATGAACATGTCATACTGCTGCAGAGATTTTGTTTCCGGTCAGGTTTGGGGCCAGTTTATGGCCAAATTTGGGGGTCTGTTCCCAACACTGTCCTACTTTACCTCTTCCTCCTCCACATTCTTATACAAGTTATCTGAGATACAATCTGGGATTTTTCTGACTGAAACATATAATTTAACCATATTCTCTTGACCAGAACAGATGATTTCTTGAATCAAAATAATAAGGTCAGTTGACTAATTACATGTTGAATAAGTTGCTGAAATGTGAATCTCAGATGTGGATTAGAGGACAAGTCTTAATGCTGCAGCAATATGCATTCTTATTTATTTATTTATTTATTTTCTTGAGATGGAGTTTCACTCTATGGCCTAGGCTAGAGTGCAGTGACCCAATCTTGCCTCACTGCAACCTCCCCTTCCCAGGTTCAAGCAATTCTCCTGCCTCAGCCTCCCAAGTAGCTGGAACTACAGGCGCCTGCCACCATGCCCGACTAAGTTTTTTGTATTTTTTTTTAGTAGAGACAGGTTTCGCTATGTTGGCCAGACTGCTCTTGAACTCCTGACCTCAGGTGATCCACCCGCCTCGGCCCTCGCAAAGTGCTGGAATTACAGGCGTGAGCCACTGCACCTGGCCACAGTATGCATTCTTGAAGAATCAGAACTGACTTTGGTAATGATGGGGATTATTTAACATTTACCAGACAAACAAAACCATCATCACCAACAAAAAACAAGTGATCCCTCCAAAAAAAAAATACAATTAGACATAAGCTCTTTGAAATATTTCTGGTGTCTGATTATGTCATGGAGGCCAACAAGATACATGAATTTTGGAATATGTTAGGTAGAATATATCTTGAGAGGTCAAATTATTAAAGTCTTTGTAAATTGTAACTCTCATTACTACAGAAATAAAAAAATGATGAACTTTTTTAGCTAATTTAAATGGAATCCATCAAGAGTCAAATCAAAGGCAGGAATCAATTGGGGTTTCTATTATTTTGGAGACAAAAAGTACTTAGACTGTTCAGATTTGGAAGCCTAGACATTTCTTTCCAAATCCAAAATCATTAGTTTAGCAGTCTGTTAATTTCTAACTCCCAATTATGTGATGATTCCAGATTTACAGAGTTATTTTAGTGCTTTAGACAAGTTAGGTTGCAGACTGCATTTTAAGTCAACATTGCTGAGGTAGACATTTCCAACACTACTCAAAGGCAATTTATCAAACCTTACCTTAATTTTTACTGAGTTTTACTTAGGGTAACTTCATGTGTGTATTAGTAGTTCATTCTGTTCCATAGCTGACATATCCCATTGTGTATATATACCAAATCTGTTTACCTGTTCCTCACATGATGAATATTTGGGTTGTGTTCACTTATTCACATTTAAAAAAATTTCTTGTATCCATTAACCATCCCCATTCTCCTATCCCTAACTACTCTTCCCAAACTCTGATAACCATCATTCTACTTTGTATCAACATTTGTACAATTGTTTTGATTTCTATATCCCACAAATAAATGAGAACATGCAATGTTTGTCTTTCTGTGTCTGGCTTATTTCACTTAACAGAATGAGATCCAGTTTCAACCATGTTGTTGCAAATGACAGAATCTCATTTTTTTTTTTGAGACAGAGTCTCATTCTGTTGCCCAGGCTGGAGTGCAGTGGTGCAATCTCAGCTCACTGCAACCTCCACCTCCCAGGTTCAAATGATTCTCCTGTCTCAGTGTCCTAAGTAGCTGGGATTATAGGTGTGTGCCCACACGCCCAGCTAATTTTTGTATTTTTAGTAGAGACAGGTTTCACTACGTTAGTCAGGCTGGTCTTGCATTCCTGACCTCATGATCTACCCGCCTTGTCCTCCCAAAGTGCTGAGATTAGAGGCGTGAGCCAACATGCTCAGGCCTCATTTTTTTATGGCTGAATAGTATTCCATTGCGCATAAGTATCACATTTTCTTTATCCAAATACTTGTTGATGAACATTTAGGTTGCTTCAAATGTTGGCTGTTGTGAACATGCTGCAACACACGTGGGAGTGCAGATGTCTCTTCGATACACTGTTTTCCTTTCTTTCAAGTATATACCCAGCAGTGGGATTGCTGGATCATATTTTAGTTCTATTTTTAGTTTTTTGTGGAACCTCTGAACTGTTCTCCATGCTTGTTGTACTAATATACATTCCCATGAACAGTACATGAGGATTCTCTTTTATCCACATCCTCGCCAGCATTTATTATTGCCTATATGCTGGATATAATCCATTTTAACTTGGTTGAGATGATACTTCATGGTGGTTTTTATTTGCATTTTTCTAATGATCAATGATACTGAACACCATTTCATATGCCTGTTTGCCATTTGTATGTCTTCTTTTGAGAAATGTCTATTCAAATATTTTGCCCAATTTTAATTGCAATATTTGATTTTTTCCTATAGAGTTGTTTGAGTTCCTTATATGTTGTGGTTATTAATCCTTTGTCAGATGGGTAGTTTACAAATATTTCTCCCATTCTGTGGGTTCTCTCTTCACTTTGTTGATTGTTTTCTTTCCTGTGCAGAAGCTTTTTAACTTGATGTGATTTCATTTATCCATTTTTGCTTTGGTTGCCTGTGCTTGTGAAATATTACTCAAGAAATGTTTACCCAGAGCAATGTCCTGGAGCTTTTCTCCAGTGTTTTCTTGTAGTAGTTTCACAGTTCCAGGTTTTAGATATAAGTTTTTAATCCATTTTGATTTGATTTTTATATATAATGGGAATGGGAATCTAGCTTAATTCTTATGCATATGGTTATCCAATTTTCCCAGCACTATTTGTTGAAGAGACTATCTTTTCTCCAGTGTATGTTCTCAACACTTCTGTCAAAAGTCAGTTCACTGTAGATGTGTGGACTTTTTTTGGGGGGGGTTCCCTATTATGTTCCCTATTGGTCTATTTGTCTCTTTTTATGCCAGTACCATACTGTTTTGGTTATTATAGCTCTGTAGTATAATTTGAAGTCAGGTAATGTGATTCCTCTAGTTTTTTTCTTTTTGCTATGAATAGCTTTGGCTATTCTAATTCTTTTATGGTTCCATATAAAATTTAAAATTGTTTTTCCTATTTCTGTAAAGAATGCCATTTGTATTTTGATAAGTATTGCATTTAATCTATAGATTGCTTTGGGTGCTATGGACCTTTTTACATTATTGATTCTTCCAATGCAAAAACATGGAATATCTTTCCATTTTTTGTATCGTCTTCAATTTCTTTAATCAGTGTTTTACAATTTTCATTGTAGAGATCTTATACCTACTTTGTCAAGTTAATTCATAGATATTTAATTTTATTTATAGTTATTATAAATGGGACTATGTTTTTATTTTTTTCAGATTCTTCACTGTTGGCATATAGATATGCTACTGATTTTTGTATGTTTATTTTGTATCCTGCAATTTTTACTGAATTGGTTTATCAGTTCTAATAGTTTCCTAGTGAAGTTGTTTGAAGGGCTTACCGTTTATCTTTAGATTAGGGATTGGAAACATCACAAAGGCCAATTTTTAACCTACATTCAGCCATTTTTGTTGATTAAATGCTTCCCAACTTGCTGCTACCCTTAGGTTAATTTTCAGATATGTTAAATTGATACTGACATTTTTTTCCATCTTTTTTGCTGCTTGCATGAAGAAGTCAAATTTCAGAGGTGCTTGCTCCATTGTTTTCACTGACATCAACCCAAAATACAGGTATGCTTTTAGAGATTTAATGTTTCAAATTAGAACTATGAATATTATTATTTATTGTTTCCTTTTTGTGTCTCTTTTGATGTTTTGAAATTCACAGGACTGTTCCCATTTTATCTATATTGTCACATTTGTTGGCACTGTTTTGGTCAAAATATCTTTTTTTTTCCTTTGGATATTTTCATGATCTGCATTTGTCACCTTTTTTATTCCTGATATTAAAACTTTAAATTTCTCCATATTCCTTTTATTCTTGTTAAGTATTTCCAGGTATTTATCCATTATATTAGTCTTCTATAAGGAATCATCATATGGTTTTATTTGTTTCCTATTACTGTATCTAACTGCCAAAGACTTAGTGGTTTAGAACAACAGGAATTTACTATCTTAGCATTCTGATAGTAAAAATCCTGAGATGGGAATTATGGGTCTAAACTTAAGGTGTTGGCAAAGCTCTGTTCCCTCTGAAGTATGTAAGGGAGATTCATTTTCTGGACTTCATCAGTTTCTAGAGGTCATCCACATTAAATGACTTACGTCTCCTAGTCAGTAATCACATTACTCCAACCTCTATTTCTATTATCACATTTCTTTTTTTTTTACTTTCCTGCTTCCCTTTTCCTTGTACATAGTTCCTTGTTATTACACTGAGTCAACATGTCTTCTTCAAGAAAATCTACCATCATAAAATTCTTAATTAATCTCATTTGCAAAGTACCTTTTGCCATGAGATATAAAAAAGTCACATGTCTTTGGGATTAAGATGTGGACATTTTTAGGAGGGGCATTATTCTGCCTACTACATGATTTTAATGATTCCTTCTACTGTACAATTGTGTTTTAGTTTATTAAGTTCTACCTCTTATATTTATTATTTTCCTTCTATGCTTTGGGTTTAATATGTTGCTTCTAACTTTCAGAAACTGATAATGATTTTTCTTTTCCAACATATGTATTTAAGATTACAACCTTCCCTCTATGTACAGTTTCATCTACAACCTGCAGGTTTGCCTGTGCTCTGTTTGTATTATCATTCCACTAAGATATAGTCTAATTTCCACTATAACTTTATTTTTGTTCCCTGAGGTATTTGAAAATGTATATAGTGTTTTTTTAAGATATCTAAACTTCTTCTTTTTTTTTTTTTTTTTTTTAGGTGGAGTCTTGCTCTGTCCCTTAGGCTAGAGTGCCGTGGCGTGGCATGATTTTCGCTCACTGCAACCTCTGCTTCCCAGTTCAAGTGATTCTCCTGCCTCAGCCTCCCGAGTAGCTGGGACTATATATGTCTGCCCAGCTAATTTTCATATTTTTAGTAGAGATGGGGTTTCACCATGTTGGCCAAACTGGCCTTGAACTCCTGACTTCAAGTGATCTGCCCGCCCGTGAGCCACCACGCCTAGCCTAAACTTTTATTATCATTGTTTTTAAAACACCCAAAACTTGGCTGGGCGTGGTGGCTCACGCCTATAAACCCAGCACTTTGGGAGGCTGAGGCGGGTGGATCATGAGGTCAGGAGATCGAGACCATCCTGGCTAACACAGTGAAACCCCATCTCTACTAAAAATACAAAAAATTAGCCTGGCGTGGTGGCGGGCGCCTGTAGTCCCAGATACTTGGGAGGCTGAGGCAGGAGAATGGCATGAGTCAGGGAGGTGGAGCTTGCAGTGAGCCGAGATCATGCCACTGCACTGCAGCCCAGGTGACAGAGCGAGACTCCATCTCAATAAATAAATAAATAGATAAAAATAAATAAATAAAATAAAACACCCCAAACTGTCAAGAATATCAATAAATCATCAAGTTAAGGGCAAACAACCCAATAAGAAGTTGGAACAAAACATACAAATAAACAGATAAATAAAGAAAAATCCCAAATAATTGAAGAATATATGAAGATATTCTCAAAATGACAAATATTCAGATGAGTGAAAATCCCAAATAATTGAAGAATATATGAAGATATTCTCAA